>NC_038256.2:6330799-6659919 GCF_000004515.6 Glycine max | reverse complement strand
ATATATATATATATATATATATATATATATATATATATATATATATTTATATACACATACATACATATACATACATATCTTTCTACATATATATACACATCTATATATATATATATATATATATATATATATATATATATATATATATATATATATATATATATATATATATATATATATATATATATATATATATATATATATATATATATATATATATATATATATATATATATATATATATATATATATATATATATATATATACAAGATACTACTTATTAGTATATATTTGTTCCACAGTTGTGAAACATGTGGCTTTATTAAGTCCAGTGTCTTGTTAGTTAAAGTGACTACAACTTTTCCCCATTTTCTTTTCCACAAAAGTAGTTAGTATTATAAATAAACTCAAAGAATTTATTCGTTGTACTTGAAGGAAAAAAAATATTATCTTAACAATTTACCAGCGAGCATAAGGATCAAATGACGTGGAGTTACCTTTATTTAACTTAGATGCCTCATTTATATTTTGTATATGTAATTATATTAAATATTTGAATAGAAACTTTTATTGCACATAATAATTTTATTTGACTTAAATATAATTATCTTTAGTGAAAAATAGTTGTGATTCAGACAAAAAATTAACAAATTAAAATTTGATAGATCAATTTTTTTATTGACATGAATTGACAAGATTGCAATTATCTTGCATTTCTCAGTCCCTGTAACAAGCATCGGTCTTTTTATTTTTTGACCAAGGCAGAGAGTTAGGCTACGATCTGAGTTAGTGGGGTAATTTATTTAAAAATTAAAAATAATTATTATCATATATAAAATAGAATGAGATATAATCCAAAAGATTAGCAGATTATGTTATGTTCACATAAATAAAAACAATTTATTTAACAAGAAAAATATGTGATGTTTAACTTAAAATAAAAAAAAATTAAACGAGATATGAGTTGAAATGAAATGTTCATTGCATGTATGCAAGAATATCAGTATATTTGCACACCTTCAATTCAACGTACCACTCCCACTAACTAGAGGTACCTATTACTTTTTTTTTCTTTCACCTTAAGAATTTTTGTTATGAATTCACCATCTGATATTTTGGACATGAAGTTTCTTTCTTTATTTCAAACACACTGATGATGACTGATGAAACATTTTAGCCTTTTATCATATTTATAAGATGTGTTTTTATTTTATCATTTAAAATAAGTATTTTGATATTTTAACTTTTAAATTTAAGTTATTTTGATCCTTTATCTCCATGATGATTTAAAATCACTACAAACTGTGTTTTCTAATCATAAAATGTAAAATATTAAAATGTTGCTTTTGAGCGAATAGAAAGACCAAAGTGACTCAACTTTTAAAGATAAAATACTAAAATAAATATTTTAAAATATAAAAATTAAAGTAAATCTTAAAAATAAGATAATAGATCAACAGTATATTTTAACTAACATTTAGTAGTGTGCTTATTAGTTATTATGTTTACGTCTTATTTCACCGCATTAATTAATATTTATTTTCTTCTTTATGCATACTAAAATTAAAGCATCTTCTAATTAATTAATTATTAGAGTAGAAAGAGTATTTAAAAAGTAAATTTCAATAACGTTAATTTTAGTTCTCTAAAGTGCTCTCTCTCTCTCTCTCTCTCTCTCTCTCTCTATATATATATATATATATATATATATATATATACATATATATATATATATATAATATTAATTCCACTTTCAAAAAAAAAAATATCCTAATTCTTGAGTTACAATTTTATATGTATTATCTTTCTTGAATAATTTCGGTTTCTTTTATTTGTTCTAACGTTTCACATTAAATTAATATCGTAAATAATTATTCAATAAAAATATTTATAATCCTAAATTTCCTAAACGAGCACTCAGTTTTTTATTTATCATTATTCATAATAAAATATGCATAAATTATAAATAAGCTTTAGATATATATTTTTATATTTTAATTATAATTTAATTGTGATGCACTATTACTATACAAAAATTTATATTTTCAACCACTCATAAATAATCTTTGACTATTTTTGTATTATTCAATACTTTCTTATATCTAAGACTATTTTTTTCATTTATTATTTTATAAATATTAAAAAATTATAAAAATATATAGTAGTATGAAATAATAAATATATTGGTCAAAGAAACCTTTGTCCATTAAAGAATGCAGAATAGTGAAAAATTGACAATTACTTAGCTAATAAACCTTTGATTTAATATACCAATATAAATTTCAAAGTCAAACCAAACATTAATGTTACCCGCAATATTTCAAAGTCAAAATACTGTAATTAACGGCTGTTCAAAGAAATACAAATTCTAGTATTATATTTTTAGGTAACCACTTTAAAAATATAAAAAATTAATCTAGAGTTATGTAAAAAATTGGTGGTAAGTTTATCCACTAAATAAATTTGGGTCTTACTAATCAGTATTTTAAAGAATTAAAATAAAAAATATTAAGTGTGAAAATCATAGAAGAATAAAAAAATATCATGGTAGCCTAAATTTTCACCTCCCAATAAAAATGTTTATTTTAAATTCCTTTAAAAAATTTCACCTCTAGATTAGTTTTTTATATTTTCTAAAAATTAAATGGATATATAATTAAAATAATGTAATAAATATAATTTTAAAAATAATTATCATAAATATTAATAATTTCTCCACACATATCATTTTATAATTAAATGAGGAAAGAAAAATAAAAATTTAGTAGTACATTTTAATGAGATTCTTAATTTTAAAAAAGACAAATACATTGTTTACCAAAAGATTCTCATCACTTAAAATGTATGGTTATTGTAAATTTCGTGTACCATGTTGAATTCCTCCTAGTAAAAAAAAAAAAAAATACTTTATTTATCCTGGAAAGAAAAAGGTTTGGCTTCAAATTGAATATGGCCACGTGATGCAAAGCGCGTAAGTAGAATTGTTCTGTCCATATATAGTTCCATACATACCCCACTTCCATACATCACTTGAAATTGTTTGTTTCTTCATTACTATCCACCTTCACTTCACACACAAACATGTCCTGCCACCGCCGGCAAGCTTCCCAGGTCTTGCCGCCAGAGATTCTCGCTGGCAATGAAGACTTCACAAAGTCCTGTGACCTGACTCAACAAGTTGCTGATCATGTTGGAACCACCAAAAGTGCCACTATTTCCACCACAAACCAACCACACCAAGAGAGACAAGCCCCTTCTCCGGTGACCACCGCTAAGAAGCCGCCACCACCGGGGAAATCTACCTGAATAATTTGTTATTACCATATATGATCAAATTGTGTATGTGGATTCCATAACCCTTTGTGCTTTTGCTTCATTTTGTGTTTCTAGTTACCTTTAAGGATATTTTTTTCCTTTTTTCTTTGTTTGGTCTTTCTTTTTATTTGGATAATAATTGTGACATAATGGGAGTGGAAATCCATGGCCTTGGAATATGTAGCCACCAATGTTAATTTGAAAGACTTCCCTTTGGCTTTTTGTTTTCTAAAGCTTTATGTTATTTTTGTATCTGTTTAACAAAATTATTTATAATGTGTTTGGTTCCGCGATAAACCAACTCAATGCGCGTATTTTGGATGAAAACTTGAAGTAGAATTTGGTAGCTTTTCTTTCACTATCAAAATAAAAATATTTTTTAAAAACAACAAATTCACCTATTAATTACCAAACACACATTTACAAGTTGATCATAGAATAAAATTATATGGTTTGATGGAGTTAATTGTTTTTATCCGTAGAAATTAAATACAAAACCAAGAAGTTTACGCACCAACTGAGTTAAACTTCTTTCATGGTTTGAGGGAATTAATTAAGTTATATATGATGCGGTTGCTTTGCCAAACACAAATGAAAAAATAAGTTATGATGCGGAATATAAAATATAAGTGCGAGCAAGGTTTTAAAGAAATGAATAAACGGCCATTATTTTTTTACAAACAAAGATCATACTGAAACTGCAATGTTGACCATATTTAAAACTTTCTATTTCTATTTTTTATTTGTTATAATGCATTATGTTCATTTTGGTTTTTTTTTTTTCAAAAAATGTTCATTTTCGTTTAATCCTTTAATTGCTTCCTTTCCTCCTTTAAAGAGAGTATTTTTCTTTAAAAAAATGACATAAAAACAATGTACACGACAAGATTTTAAATTATGGTCGACAGCTACACTGGTGATGCATCGTGATTCTTATAAGCTGAATTTATCTCACAATTTTTACAAATATTTTTCTTTCGATACTACAATTTTTACAAATATTAGTCACGTAAGTGTGACCGAAATTTAATATTTTAGTTCACGGAATAAGAAGTGAGAATAGCGCATATCTGGGTAACTGCACATTTATATTATAAGGTCCTTGGTTGTTGAAACTGCGTGTGATGTAGTATTTGAATTAAGAATTTTAATTTTGAATCTAGAGCTAATAGTCTAATTCCGTACTAGATGGTCTTATACAATTATGACTTACCTTGACTTTCCAGTTAGTTATTATTTATAATATTTTCTTAATGTTGGCAGTTATTTTAATTTTTTTAACATATCTTTTTTATTCTTATTCAAGGAGGGACTATAATAACTAAGGTCTGCAAGACACATGAGGATATTTCAACCGTTGCTTCCAAACATATATCTTAGAAAAATATTCCAACCCAAAATTATAGTTATTTGAGTAATAATTTCAATATTTATATCCTTATTTGTTAGGTACCTAAGTGTCTATGCTCGTATTCGGATTAGAATGGTTGAATACCTCTTGACCACCCGTCACCTGCCGAATAGGCCTCGGTCCGGCGAACCAACCTAAATATGCAAAGTGCAAAAGTATTGAAGATAACAACTATATCAGCGTACCTCTATCATATATATTTGGGATTCACGCCAGATATCCATTAGGTAATCTTATCTTTCCATAAATAATAGGTCATCACCAAGTAAACATATAAAGAGGTGTCCACATTGAAGTTAGACACACTATTCTAATCACTCTTTCTCATACTTGCATGCTAGAACACAATGTCAAAATCCCAACTTGAACACCAGTGTCTTCACGATCCCTTTTTGGTCGTCATTTGAAAAAGGAAGGAGGCATGCACAAGAGAGAAGCAGGATGAGAAGCAGCAGAAGAGGAAGAAGGTACGTTGATCACTTAATTTGTAGGTACATTTGGCGCCCTCGAAGGAAACTTTCCTATGCCCACGAGATTATGTTAGGAACAAGAAGCACGACAAACAATGATAGGAGACTAAACGATCAATAGAGGCAGCCTCTTGTCCTACCAAAAGAAGATGGGAAAAGCTCCCTCCTAAATGACCCCCTCATACGTGAACTCCAAGAAAACTTGGAAGCCCTACACAAACGAAATGCAAAGGAGATGAAGGTCCTAAGAGAAAACAACATCAAGATGCGAAGTAAATTTTATCGCTTCGGAAGAAGGAGAGAAACATGGCAACCTACAAACCAAACTAGGGAAAACAATGGAAAAACTGAAATGCAAGTCAATGTACTCAACACACTCCACACACACTCAGGCCACCTAATGTCCCTTGCCAGATCTAGCCGACAAGGATAGACCAATCATCAAATCTTCGCAGTGACAAACTTGGCATCGAGAGCCTCCCAGAGACACCTTTTCATTGATGGCGTCATGGAAATCCCCTTCCCCAATGGCGGAAAGGCCTAACACTAGACAAATATGATGGCTGATGGCACCATCGACCCTGATGAACACATTGACATCTACGACCCCTAGATCAACTTGTATAACACTAATGACTCCATTCTATTATGGGTCTTCCCCACTTCACTCGATACCCCCTAAACACCATAGATGCCTTTAAAACCTTGGTTGCGAGATTTGGGATGTAATTCACCACCGGCCAACCATATCTCTTGACCTTGACCAGCTGGTTAACATAAGAAAAGGAAAAAAGTCATTTTTTTGGGCATTCAAGGAGATATTCGAGAAGCTACGTAGCACTAAAAATCCATGACCTAAATCCTGGCATCACATTTCACCACATGGTCACAAGACTTAGACTAATTCCCATCGCTAGTAGCTTGTGCAAAAACACTATTAGAAAATATGAATTTAATGTTTGCCGGTTAACATCGATTCTAATGAAAACCGATGTTAAGAAAAACTTGATGACATTTTTATAAATAAAATGTCTTTGTTAACATACAATAATTGATATTGTAAATTTCCCTCAACATCGTTTATTATAACATCGGTTATTTTATAATCAATATTGCGAGCGCAAAGTTAACATCGATTTTATTAAAAATTGATGTTGTTTTTTTTCACTTAACATTAATTTTATTAAAACTAATGTTGTCAATGTGCATTTGTAATTAATATCAGTTTTTAGTGCCATTCCTTTCTCGCCCAAACCGACATGGCGAGATGGCAGAGAGCGGGCCAGATGTCATTGATGGGGGAGAGGCATGGCTGGGGAAGGCGAACATGTTGTGGTGGGGGTCGAGAAGGAGCGAGAGATGGAGATACTGGGCGGCGATGTGGTCCATGTTGGTGGTGTAGCAGAGAATTTGGAGGATCTCATACCACTCGCGGTGGTGGTCGTTGATCTATGAATCACCGGCGAGGAGTGTGTGAATCACCATCAGGAGGTGCTCTAAGGCCTCGTAGGTTGGGTCCAACTCACGGGTGCGGATCGCGAAGGTGCGTGCATTGTGCAGGTCACGCAGGCTCAGGAGCTTGATCATGGTGTATAGCCACCGCTTTGCCTCCGGTCAATTCCCGTCGTCCATGATGGTTGGAACTCTTGAAAACGGATTAGGGATTTCACATTTTGGGGAACGAGGGCAGTTTCATCATATCAATTTCTAATGTTGTCAATGTGGATTTTTATCTTGAGTACAATATCTGATGTTTCTGCTTGGACTAGCTAAAAGTGAGTAGACATGGATGCACACTCACTCGGAATTTTTGTTTGTGTTGTTGTACTTTCTTGCTTAGGTCATTATCAACCATCAAGCTCTTTCACGTCTTCTGAATCTCTTGACTAATATTCTAAAAAAAAAGCATAAAGAAGGAAGCATGCTGGACCATATCAAACATCACAGCTGGGAACAAAAAGCAGATTCAGCTATTGTATTTGTCCATCAGATGTAGTTAAAATTTGATGTGTTGTCTTTGCTTTTGAATTAAAATCTTAAATTATATTTCTCTTTAATTTCTGACAATCTACAGGATGTAATTGAGGTTATTATAATTGGTCCTTTAGTCCATTTGCTTCAAAATGCTGAGTTTGATATCAAGAAAGAGGCTGCTTGGGCAATCTCATGCTACTTCAGGTGGATCTCATGAACAAATCAAGTATGGAGACATCCTTGTGCTTAGAATGTTTCCTTGATATTTTATTGGGGTTTTAGTTTGTTTTTTTGAAGAGGTTTTGAATCTTTTTCCATGGTTGACAGGTTCATAGTTTACTGAAACTCTTTTTAAAATTGAATAAATGTTTATCTTTATTACTCCTTGTAGTAGAGATCCCGTGACAATTTTCATATAAAAAAAATGGAAATGCTGGTGTCACTTTAGCTGGATAAAGTAAATGGGGAGGGAATAAATAATGTACATTGGGGCCTTTAAAAGTAAGAATGGGTATTTTAGTATGTTTGACTAAGATTTATGGTGAGAAATAATCAATTAGTTTTTACTGTGAAGGTAAAGCAATAAATACTTCTACATTCATGATATCACCATGATTTTGAGGAATATGATTGATTTTAAACATTGAAAAACAATGCTAAGTATTTTATTGAAAGAGAAGCGGAGGCTGTGATCATAGAAGTGACTTGTAATTAATATCGTAGCTACATGAAATCTCACATGTCATTATTTGAATTGACTGCATGAATTATTGTTAAAACTCTGGCTTGATTTAGATAGCATTGTTTTTTCTTTTTAGAAAGTCTGGATAGCATTGTTTGATTGACCTTAGCTGTTTTTATATATTTACTATTATTTGCAGATATATGTATCAAAAAATATATTATTAACAGATATGAAACAGTATTGGGGTTTGTTCTACCATTCATACTGAGATTATTTTCATCAGTGATAGGTCCCTTAACAGTCTTGGGTGGCGAGTATTTTGAGGTCTATATCCAGGTAACAGATAATTACTTGCTTGATTTGCAAATGATACTAAATAATTGATTTGAATTGAGTTGTGCATTGATGTATATGGAATATATTTAAGGTTATCAAACTCGAGAGTTTATGCAGACTCGTGAGAGTTTTATGAATTCGACTCGTATACTCGTAAGAGTTTACTTCATATAAAAATAATATCAAAATATCTATAAATAACATACTAATTAAACATTTCGACAATATAATAAAGCAAAGCGGTATCACAAAGTTCAGAATATTTAAATAACCAAGTCTAGTAATAATACATTACTAGTAGATAATAACTTGTAGAAGTTATAGTAGTGGTAGATCATTCTCATCGAGGGTTTGATGTTGTTAAGTTTGGTATTATTAAAGTTAAGAATTTTCTATTTGAGAATAGCACGCTAAATGAATATATGTTGAATGTTAAACACATAGAAAACAATAAAAAATGACTTACATTTTGGTTTAATTTTTTTAACTTGCTAACTCGTTGACTCGGTGGTAAACTCGAGAGTCTACAGAGTTTACTGAGAGTTTATAGAATTTACTCAGAGTCTACTAAAAAAGGAGTTTACTCAAGAGTCAACTCGCAAAATACAAGTGGCCTCGTAAACTCGTAAGAGTTAGCGAATTAATTCGAGATTTTGATAACCCTGAATATATTACTATGTCCTAAAATTAAGGGGAATATAGAGCTGAAAGACTTTGATATCCAAAGAGAAGCTGGTGGTACTAGCTAGTCAATTGAGAAGACATTTAATGCTTCTGTCACCCAACATACTTTGAAGATTCACTTCTACTGTGCTGGGAAAGGAACCACTGGCATACCCACAAGAGGAGTTTATGGACCTCTAGTATCTGCTATTTCAGTAAACCCTAGTATGTCACATATGCATCTTAGTGTTAGTGCTTTATCTGACTTGATAAGACTGCAGTTGATACCATAATCCATTATGAGTTTAAAAATTCTAGGAAAAGAGAAAGATTACCATTTATGTCTACCTCTACAAGACCTCCACTAGAGTTCTGTTATCAATAAAATTCATAATTCTTTCCTTTTTATCTGATCTAGTTTTATCAAGTATGTTCCTCATTTATGCAAAAGCTAAAAGTAAATATTTTTCCATTGCTCAGATTTTAAACCTCCATCAGGGGATGGCAAAAGAACTTATGTCATACTAGCCATCAGCATAGTAGCTGGTGTTTTAGTGGTTTTTCTTCTGGTGCTGGTTCTCAGGAGGAGGATGGGATGCTTAGGAGGCAAAGATCTAGTTTATAAAGGTATGGAATATGCCACTAAGTTCTTCCAATACTTTTAGTTAGAACAAATATTTCCATTTGTTTCCAACACAACATCTTTTCTGTATCCTGCAGTATTTGCCTGAGCTTCTTCAACAATTTGTTTGAATAAATATTTCTACAAACTTTATTCAAATGTCATAAAACTGAAGTGCAACAATTTACTTCTATATAAGATTTGTAATTGATGATGTTTTTCCATTTCACCAAAGTCAAGGCTTTAAGAAAACATACGAGAGTATACTTACCTGCCCTATATATTTATATGCTAGATAGAAATGAAATGAACTATGAGACAGATATTGTAGAGAAAGTTATAAACTTTCTTGTCGAATCCAAATTTCCAATATTTTGTTTTCATTTTCAGAGCTCATGGGCATAGATCTGCAGATGGGATTATTTACACTAAGACAAATCAAAGCAACAACCAAAAACTTTGATGCAGTGAATAAAATTGGCGAAGGTTGCTTTGGTTGTGTATAAAAGGTATTTTGATCTTCCATTCTTGGTTACCTATTCCATCTTATGGTTAATTTATTTTTTACTTGATTTGAAATAGAAGACAAACTTGATGGTCTCTATATCTCCATTCAATTCTTATTTACCACCTACAATTTAATCATAATTTCTGTAATGTATTTTGTACTCAATAGCTAGCATATATGACCTTCATGGGTTAATCAAAGAGAAAAATTATCCACGTACATGATGGTTAAAGTGTAATGGAGATTTGTTAGACCAATCAGCACTTTAGTAGTTTGATATGTGTACCTGCGTAATTCTAATGCAAGAAAAAAAAACACCTTGTTCATGATGCAGAGCCTACTATCAGATGGTACAATGATAGCAGTAAAGTAGTTTTGTTCAAAATCTAAACCATGTAATTTCCATTTATTAGGCAGAAAATATTGATGGAAACAAGCTCGTCGTTTCAGAAGCACTGTCTGGTGGAGAAATGCCAAGCTTACGTATGTTCTTGATCTAAACCTCAGTCTTATTAATTGAACTTATAAGGAAAAAAATGCAGTCTCTAGAATAAATCTGAAACCTTTTCTCCATCCTTTTTATACTATTTCTTGCATTATCAACTGGATGTTCATAAATGGAATATGTGCCAATATCCTTGGAATCATCTAGAGTAAATTTTTAGATATTTTTTGGTGCTATAATGAATTTATGCTTTGAAATTTTCTTTCTTCCTTATAATTTCTTTGTTGTTCTGCTCTCCCTATATTGTTAGGAGTTAGAACAACTCTATCTTTGGTTTGTTAATTAAATATTACCCAATAAGAGAAATAACTAGGTTCCTAAACTATATTTTGTTTTGTTGAATAGGTGGGAGGCACATCAAATTCCAAAAGTGGAGGTAGAAAAACTTGATAGAAGTAAAATTAACAAGGAACAAAGTGCTTACATGCCTCAGATTTCTGATATTGCCTAGTGTCCAGAGCATCTTTTGCCACTGAAACAGAGGGAGGATGTACTTCTTCCTAAGTTTTCTGCACTAAGAACGATATGTTCTTTAAGAATCTATTTTTATTTGGAATGGCCAAAAATACTCTCTTCATCCAAGAGTTTAGGAATTGTGCAATTACTGCACTACTTTATGCACACTACTTGTTCACCTACACTTAATATTAAAATTATTATTATTAATTTTTTTTTGCAAAAACCAATATCGGTTGGTCTAAAACTGATGTGATAAACACATTCAAAATCGGTTTTGCCAAAAATCGACGTTGTATATGACTTTCAACTTTGGTTTTTTTAGAACTAATGTAGAAAACATTTTAGAATACACAATTTTGGTCACATTTCTACATTGGTTTAAGTCAGAACTAATGTAAATACTATTTTTCAACATTGGCTTTTTAAAACCGATGCTGAAAATGCCTACTTTCAACGATGACTGTTTCGGCATCGGTTCTAGAATCGATGTTGATACTCCTTCAGAACCAATGTTAAAACCCTTTTATGTAGTAGTGAAAGCTTACCCTTGACATGGATGAATTGCGAAGGAAGGTCACAAAGTACATGCAGACAAAGGACCGCTACAACAAGAACCAAGAATCATGCGACCCTCGACATGCCCATTATACTTCGTCAACCACCAACAAAGGGAAAATATGCTGAAGGACGCATTCAACATCGAGCTGCTCCTTCCTCCAAGAAGGATGTCGACCATTAATCGTTAATGTTGATACTGTTAGAGATAGGGAGAGCAACATGAAGACTTAGCCTTTAAGCTTCAAGAAGATCTTGAAGAAGTTTTGTCTTTTACATGCCCGACTCACTTGAGTGGCATTTGTATTGATTATTGTAATGTGTGTTGCGTCTTAGTTTCAATAATTTCATATGTGCATCATGCATCATCATGTAGGATTAAGAAGGAAAGTTTCTAAAGTTAGAAAATTTCTTTAGTAGTTCAAACTCTTTGTTTTAATCAATTACAGGCTGATCATAATCGATTACAGGTTCATAGTAATCGATTACACAATTCTTTTTGAGACAATGATTGATTCTTTCAGGAGTCTTTACTTAAATAGATTACTAGGTGATATAATCGATAACTTATTTCTTAAAAAGTGTTTCAAAAGTGATCAAAAACACTTTAATCAATTACATGGTTCTTGAAAGTTTTCTAGTTTCTGGGAAGAACACTTTAATTGATTGAAATAGTAATATAATCGATTACTTCTTCAAAATAATCAATTACATTGTATACTTAATCAATTACAGGAAGTTATAATTGTTTTCTCTATAAATAACCACCTTGTGTTCTTACTTTTAGCAAGTTTTTAACAACTTCTGAATGAGCTAGAATTACGAGCTGACATTAATAAAAGAAAGAAGAGAAGAAAAAGTGTTTAGAAACAATGTGACTCAATACTTCTAATTTTTTATTATGAAGATCAATTTTTGAAAAGTGAGTCGTGATTCTCTTTTGAGTTAAAGAAGACACTCATTCATTCAACCAAGGTTCTTGCAAAGAATTGATCAGGTTGTGTCTACCTTTGACTCTACTTTTTTGTGTGTTTTACACATTACTGTTTGTGCATGCATTTCTAAAGGCTTGCTAAAATAGGTTTTTCAAGTTTGGGCTAAGGGTATGTTTCTCTTATGCTCTTATTCACAAAGAACCCTAGGGTTGGGTACCTTAGTCTCTTTTTCTGGGGTAGGAACTGAGATTGGTTGTGATTGCTTGTAAGATAGAATTCTATATGCATAGTGAAAATCTAATTCGGGTTTAAATTAGATAACTCTATTAGTTTCTCTAGAGATAGAGAGTGGACCAGTATAAAAATTGGTGTACTTATTCTCTTGATCTTATATTTCATTCTCATTCTAGTCTTGATCAAGTTACTAAAGGTTAAAGAACATATCTTTTAGGAAGAAAGAACTTTAACAAAGATTTTTGTGTAAAGGGTAATGGATGAAGTATTGGTTTACCAAAGTTTGTGATACGATCCGCACAAAAGAAGTTTCTTTTAACTCATGTTTTAGAAGTCTATTTTGTTTTAGAAGCCAATTCACCCTCTTGGTTTGTGAGTTCCATCATCTTTTTCAGATACTTTAATAACTTCGAACACACTACTGATAAGTGAATGACTCTACGTGATGAAATATAAGAACTCGTACTAGCCAAATACTTAATACAATTCATCAAACAACCTAGCTTTTCCAAAAATCAGATGTCGAGTAAAAGAGAAAAATTCCCAAATTTTGTGTGAAGAATTGCCACCACACTGTCAAGATAATTAAAAAAAGAAAGAAAAAAGACTCGTTGGACAATGAATCTAGCAAATCAAAGGAGAAATCCCTGGATCATATTTATGACTATACAACAACCATTTTTGGAAAATTTGTATACAAAATGGAATAATTACCTTTATAATAGTTATAGTTAAAAAGTGAGGGTTATCACATACCTTCTATAATTATTATTGCATTTTATTGCACCCGAGTTTGGAAGATTTATTATGTGTGCTTCACATGAATATAAAAAATTCATCTCTATGTCACATGAATTAAATGAGTAGAAGTCATTATTTTTCTTTTCTATTGCATATTATATATATATATATATATATATATATATATATATATATATATATATATATATATATATATATATATATATCATACTAAACAAACGACTAGACACCCCATTGTTAGCTCCTCATTTTTTGGCTAATTATAAATTCGTTTACCTTCAAAAGCATTATGCTGAGCTTCATTTTCATTCCATTTCACTCTTTCTACCATTTTTTTTTTCAAAATCCACAATTTATGCTATCTACCTACACTACCTCTACAACTCCGACCTACCTAAGTACACTACCCAAACCTATCAGGTCACGTCGCCGAGCTAGGAAGCTTCTTGACCGGTTGATGTTCAACAACCTCACCTCATTTCTCTGTTTCCATCTTGCGAATTCTACTTCTCCTCTAGGAAATTGCAGCTGCGCAAGTTCAACAAGCTCATCGTCGGACATTGCGTCTTATTCTTCTCCTATAACAAATTTTTGGAGAGATTTGTGTGGTTGAGTAATGGGTTTTGGTGTATCGTTTCATGCATCACTTCATAGTACATTATGTATTATTTGAAAAGTATTTTCTTGTCTATCGTCTCATGGTTTATTTTAAAGTTAGATTAATGGCATTTGTCAAGCATTTCTCAACCATTTTTGTCATGCTCTGCTTCAAGCATAAACTATTATTAAAACTTTGAAACATTTAGCTGAAACACAAAAGGAGAAGAAAAATGAAAATAACAAGGCATACAAAACATTAATGGCAGCTGGTGTTATTGTGTTAAAAACCTTATTTTTGTACTTTAATGAGTGTTAAAAACCTTCTTTCTATATTATATTGTGTTTCTTTTAAGTATGAGAAAATTAACTTTTTGTGAACATGTTACTTTGCAGTTGTGGATCAAACATTAATGGTGGCTGGTAAGGATTTAATGATCTAATACCAGTCTAGTGGATCCCTTTTGCTAATAATAGAAATCATTCTAAAATTTTCATATAACTGCCTTTTGGATTTTTTAGCACTGTTTCATAGATTGAATTCCATAGCTGAAATAAATGATGACAAGGAAACTTAGAAGATTGTTGTTTGACTGTGGACTATACCAAGATCACCTAGGTTTACCATGGAGCTAATTTTAATTGACAAGGAGGTCAGGTTAACTGATTTTTTTCCGTATCTTGTATCCATTGGTTGTTGTTAGTTATATATAACAAGTACTTTTGTAAACTATGACTTCAAATGTTGATTGTCTAGTGTGATAAAATTCTAGCTCAAATGAAGAATGTTGATGTTCAAATGAGGAACGTAAATTTTCAAGTTGGTCAAACTTATGATATTTAAAATTTTAAAGTAGAGAACAATAGTGGCTAGTATAAGGCTACACACCATGCTTTTAAAATTAACTTTGTGAAAGCAACTAAAATTATGCCACACGAAATACCTGAAATACCTGAGACAATGTACAATTTCACAATGTTTGATGTCATTGTAAATGGCTCTACCACACCTGATTATTTAATAGGTACAGTTTTTGAATATTTGAGAAATGATATTTTTAACATGTTAATGTTGTTATATTTTTTTAATTAAGGTTTTTCCTTGAAGATGTTATTGGTGAGGTTGTTGAAATTGGTCAATGGAATTTGCATGGGTAGCCCAAGAAAGTGGTTTTCACAATGAAAGATGAATGATATTCATTGGTTTATTACAAGAATGAGAAAGTGGTTTTTTAATGTTACTTGCATTTATAGTTCATAGTAACATTCATTAGTTTATTAATTATTCATTCCTAATATGACACGGTGGTAGTGTCATCAGTTGTACTTTGTGGGAGGCACTTGCTATGGAGCTTAAGGATTGTTTGGATAAGCATGCTACTGGGCCCATGGTGTTGTTGCTGAGTATGACTAAAATCAAAGAAACTATAGGTTATTCATTTTTAAGCTTCAGTTTAAATGTATGATTCTATGTAGCCAATGATTAATGTAATGCTTGTTTTGTTTGATATAGGCATTTATCCTATAGCAATACAAAATTCAATGTATGGTTCCTAGATATTTGTGAATAGAGACATGAAGGAAATTGTGTAATGCAAGGATCGGTTGGCTACTTAATACTGATGAAATCTCTATTATAATGTAGTTATCAGTACTTAACGTTTAGTTATCATTACACCTGTTTGCTTATTTCAGAATGGATCTAATTCAGTTAACGATGATTCCCTGTACCCAAAAAGGAAGTCAGATTTTTGGTTCTTCACTGTATTATGTTGCAGATCACTTTCTTTACTGAATTAATATTGATACATTATTTGGCTTTCAATTTTATAATGTGATTTAATGTCCTGAATTTGCTGTAGCAGTGTCTGTGTGAGTGTAATGAAGTTGTAGGTAGCTAATGGTTGGATTTATGATGCCTTCCCAAATGTAACAAAAAGGTAGGTGGACAGGCTTTGCCTTTATTTGTGTTGGTTGTGGTAATGAAAGTGCAAGTACAATACCAAAGTAAGTTGAACTTGTATGATGCCTAAATAACAACTTTGATGGAATCAATTTTATTATTTTTGTGTATAGCTCTTAGTTCATCAAGCTGTGCCATAGGTTAGTGTAGCTCAACCTCAAGAATCTTCCATTTTGACACTCTGAGATCGTGAATGTTATGCTCTGATAAATGAGATTGTGGCTGATATTAACCAGAGAATTATTGATGAGGTAAAGCATATTACATCTACCATCATGTGTGAATATTCCTTTTACACACATAATATCAGCTATCATGTTAATGGTTTCATATTTTTAATTACATAGGAAGGAGTTTTTGATCCAAGAGATATACCGGAAGCTCTTGATTGTGTATTGGGAAATGATTGCCTTCAAATTCAAGGTAGTTCCTGGCAATAAATTCCATTAATTAACTTTGTTCTTGCTAAGCTTCTAAGCTTTGACCTTCAGGTAAGGTTTAATTAGTTGTTGTCTATTTAAGATTCAGTGCATTAGTTACTAGCTTGCTTGAATCTTATATTACTAAGGATGAAGTTGAACCATCTATGTCATTGGTGCTCGAGAATAATGATGTTATTGACAATATAAGTTATTTGGTGTTACTCATCAAATATAAATCAGAAATGTTGTATGACTAATTGAATACAAATCATATTTTGGTGCAGCAATGCTTTTCAACTAATGCTGAGTCTAATCCATATTTATTGGGATCCAATACACCAACTAAGTGCAATTTGGCCCTGACTATTACTCAATTGGATGACATACCATTTGAAGATTTATCATTAATACAACTATCCTTTATCAGGGTGACCAAACATATCAAGACTGATTGATGATGAAGAAGCACTATTAAGACTTTTTTTTGGTTGTCATGTCACAAACATTTATTTTTTGGGTATTTGGATCAATGTATCAAGTACTTTGGGTATTTTGAGTATCTTAAAACACGTGTGTTATGATAAAATGCTAAAAACACAAACAAAACATGTGTGGATTGTGTTAAAAACTTCATGCAATGTTTAATATTTTTGTATTAAGCACATGTGATGTTAATTCAAGTTGGATTTCAATTTGTGTTAAATATTGTGTTGTGATTAAATGTTATCACAATTTAAAGGTGAAGCTATTTAATATATCTAAAGCTGGAGTGTGTGCTATCACAATTTACATTTGTGTTAAATACCGTGTTGTGATAAACCAATTGAATATCATAGCTTAACGTTGTCATAAGTACCTTGAAAATAAACAAGTCTCGTGGATTGTAACACAATGTAGTTTAGCTTCCAATTGTAGGAATTTATAGTTTTTTGCTCATTAATCACAATATTACTTCAAAAGCTATTGTGTATCATCAGGTAATGAATAATTAAATGAACAATAATGTCAAACTAACTATCCTCTATCATTTGGTGCACAGTTAAATTATCAAGATAACAAGATAACGCAAGCAAAAGTAATATGTATCAAGTGATAACATAGGAGTATTGGTTCAACAAAATGAACCAATACTTTATTATATTTGGAAGTAATATCAGTGGGTAATGAATGACCTATGGTGATGGTGAAAATCTCATTGCTCAGATGGTGTGGATTATATTTGGCAGTAACAACTACTAATTCTCTAAGTACACATGCTCACTAGTAATATCAATGCTTACTAAAACCAGTTCCATTTGAAGCCTTTACTGATTGTATTGAAATTCTTGGATATTGCATAGGTATGGTGGTTGTATTATAGGCTTTAGTCTATATGTTATTGTCATACCCTAATTTCGTCCAGGGATTATTATTTGATGATATACAACCTTTGATTGGCCACTTCGAGATACTTGGCACCCTTTGTTGCACAATATGTGAAGTCCCGAGACGTGCCGAAAATCAAAAGGAAACAGGCTTACGCGATCCGTGAAAATTCCGTAATGTGACGGAAATCGAAAGGAGGTGTTTTTTCGCAATCCGTGAGTTTTCGTAACTTCTTCAAAAGCTAAAAAAGAGTAAGTACATAATCCGTAAGGATTCGTAACCTTGCGGAAGGAAAATAAGTATCGTTACGAAATTCGTAAAGTTTCGTAACGTTACGGAAAAAGAATTACCAAAAAAGGTAAAGGGGGGTGCATTTAGTAAAAAGGGGGGGTACAAATAGCAATCAGGCCCACTTCGGCCTTCCAGATTCTTCCTCTAGAAGGCTGTTGCTTCTGAAGGAACCAACCTTGCTCACCTGGGCGAGCTGGGTGGCAAGCTCCTCCCCTATTTTGCTATAAATAGGGGGAGGAGTGAAGAAGAAAGGGGTTCAGCCTTCTTGGCACTTCTTATTCTCTCGAAATTGCGGAGGAAAATTATTTCTGTGAAGAAAATCCAAGCCGAGGCGCTTCCGTAATGTTTCCGTAACGTTTCCGTGAGTAATTACGCAAAGATTCTCGACCGTTCTTCAACATTCATCGTTCGTTCTTCGTTTTCTTCAGTCTTCAACGGGTAAGTACCTTAAACCGAGCTTTTCAATTCATTCTATGTACCCGTGGTGGTCCACATTTTGTTTCATGTATTTTTATTCTCATTTTCATTCGCTTTCTACACCCCCTTTTGACGTGCTTTAGTCATTTATTTAAGTCATTTCTCGCCTAATCTAAAACTAAAATAAATTTCCATCGATCATTTGAATTGTATCATCCGTTAATCTCGGTTAAAATGAATTCTGACCGTTCGGTCGTGCCGTAACCACGTTGGAAATAAAAAAGAGGTAAAATAATAATATAATAATCAAAAAATACCCTTTTAGTAAAATAAAGCAAAAAATCAATCGGACGTTTTCTCTTTGGGATTTCTCATTCTTAATTGAATTGACTAATAACTAAAGTGAAACTAAGGCTAAAATCAACTCGCCTAGTCAAGCTCGTCCACAAAAAATAGGGTTTTGAAAGTTTATCATTTCAGTTTCTTACCAAGTAAAATGGATCATTTTTAAGGTACAACGCCTTAAAATGATCACCCTTCAAGTAAAAAGAATCGCTTGATTCACCTCTAAAGAAAGAACTACGTAGGTCTGATTTCCTCTTTGCTAGAGGGTACGTAGGAGCAAGAGCCCCCGCTTTTGTCGACCTCAAAAAATAAAAAGAACAAAAAGTTAAGATAACACAATTTCCACAATTCTAAAAATAGGCTGTTGTCCTTTGAGACAAACGTGAGAGGTGCTAATACCTTCCTCAAGCGTAAATACAACTCCCGAACTTAGAATTTTCATTTTCACCGGTTTCCTTCGGTTTTTCCAACGTTTTCCACAAATAAACGTTGGTGGCGACTCCGCGCATCTTTCCTCCTTTGGAAAGTGCACCCGTGAGCCTCGCCTTCGCTCGCCCGCAAAAGGGCACGTTGCGACAGTTGGCGACTCCACTGGGGACTATTTTTGTGAGTTAGGCCTATTTTAAGGAATTGTGGATTTGTGAAACTTCGTGTGTGCATTTGTTGAACTGTGTAAAATGTAAATAACTGTTGTCTATTTCGCATTCTTTACACTGCATTCTAAGCACCCACGGGTTTGAGTAAAAAAGGGGCCCTATACCCGGGTTCATGGGAATTTAAGGAGTGGAGGTGAATCTATCATCATGCTAGGTCTCCGACTTGCTTGATAATAGTGAAACCTCGTCTAGAGCTTTCTCTCTTTATAATGTGTTGTCGCTGGTATTCCATACCGCCACAATATTATTATCTTGAGTGATGATACCTCTAGAAAACAGCCGTGTGAGTTATGAATTGTTGGGGAGTAGTTATTAGAGACCCCTAGATATTGTCCTATAGGTTACCAAATAGGGGCAAAGAGCAAACACGCTCCGTGCCATTTGTTCTCATGCATCTTTTGATAAATAGCACTAGTTTATAGTTTTTGCAAGTGGTGTTTGGTTTCTTTAGAGTAATACATAACCCTTTTAAATGCTACGTCGAGGCGCCATCATGCCCAAACGTAGCATTAAAATTGGATCTCTACGGTCTCGTATGTGTGAATTACCCTTTTGTGTTGTTTTCTTTCTGTTTCATGCATACGCATTGCATCATTCATGTCAGAGTCTTGATCCACCCCTTTTTTAGGTAAATGATGGGGACAAATCAAAACAGCAAAAGGTTTTATCAAGTCAAGGTTAAAAGTTTAGATGTCACCAGCCTCAAGGAATTGGGACGATTGATGGGACCTCTCCAAAGGCAAGCCTTCCGCAAAGTGTACGGAAAGATTCTAGATTTGACCGCAGCGGAGGTATTTACGGAAGCTGTTTTATCCCTTGCCTAATACTACGACCAGCCATTGAGGTGTTTCACGTTTGGGGACTTCCAAATTGTACCGACTATTGAAGAGTTTGAGGAAGTATTAGGATGCCCTCTTGGGGGGAGAAAACTGTATCTTTTCTCCGGGTTTCTTCCCTCCTTGAGCAAGATTGCATCTGTGGTCGGGGATTCGGCAAGAGAGTTGGATCGCATGAAGCAAACTCGCAACGGCGTAGTGGGCCTGCCACGGAAATACTTGGAAGGCAAGGCAAGGGATATGGTGAGCCAAGAGAAGTGGGGCCCATTTGTGGATATACTAGCTTTGTTGATTTTTGGGGTTGTCCTCTTTCCGAACGTGGACGGTTTGGTGGACTTAGCTGCCATTGACGCTTTTCTCGCGTATCACCATAGCAAGGAGAGTCCAGTGGTGGCTATCTTGGCAGATTTTTTTGATACCTTCGACCGGAGATGTGAGAAAAACAGTGCACGGATTGTCTGTTGTTTACCCGCTCTCTGTGTGTGGTTGGTTTCACACCTATTCCAACCAGACACAAGACACCGGTGTCCGCTTCAAAGCTA
The DNA here is from genome assembly GCF_000004515.6 of Glycine max. Classification (NCBI taxonomy): domain Eukaryota; kingdom Viridiplantae; phylum Streptophyta; class Magnoliopsida; order Fabales; family Fabaceae; genus Glycine; species Glycine max. The sequence goes on along the minus strand of NC_038256.2, from coordinate 6,639,050 downwards.
TCTCTCATGTGCCGAAAAAGGAAGAGTCGATTGGGATCAACATTTGGCTGGAATAGGAGGCAGCGCAATCAATTGGTTTCCTCGTTGGAAGGAAGGCAAGGAAGGAGTTCTTTTCTCGTGTGGGGACTACCCTAATGTTCCATTGATAGGGACTAGGGGGTGTATTAATTATAATCCCGCACTCGCCATAAGACAGCTAGGGTACCCCATGAGGGGAGCGCCAACAGAAGGGAGTCTCTCACCTTTCCTTGTGAAAGATTTAGGCGCGCAAGGTCTCAAGGTTATACAAAGAATCCACAAGGCGTGGAGGAGTCTGTTGAGGAAAGACAAGGAGCTTAGGGGCATCCGTAATGGCGTCATCGGAGGTTATCATGGATGGCTAAGAATTCACACGCGAGGGTTAGATTGGCTCTCCAAGTTGAAAGTTATTGATGAGGAGAACTTCGAAGCTCCGGAGGAAGATGAAGAAGTCCGAGCTCTAAAATTAGAGCTAGGGAAGGCAAGACTCGCCAAGGAGAAGTTCAAATCAGCTGCTACACACATCCGGAAAGAGTGCACCGAGTTACAAGAGGAAAACGCGGCCACTGCAAGAGCCCTTGAACAAGAAACCAAAAGGGCCCGCAAGGAGGAATATGACCGAGAGAAATTCCGAGGAGCATTGTGGGGTAGCAACAATGAGCTCAAGCTCCGAAGAGAGGAAAGAGATCGGTCACAGGTGCATGGCATGATCTTAAAAGAAGAGTTAGCCGCTTGCGCAAGGTCCAAGAGGAGTTTGGCCCAACACTTGGAAACCATGGAGCAAAGCATGCTAGCTATCATAGGGCAATACAAGGAAGAGTTGAACCAGTCTGTGACCCATGAACAAAAGCTAGTGGAGGATTTTGCACAAGTGTACGCCGAAAAAGAAGCAAGAGGGAGGGTGATTGATGCATTGCATCAAGAAGCTACTATGTGGATGGATAGGTTCGCCTTGACCTTGAATGGAAGTCAAGACCTCCCGCGTCTATTAGCCAAAGCAAAAGCCATGGCCGAAGTGTGTACGGCCCCTGAGGAGATGCATGGGCTAATCAATTACTGTCAACACATGATAGATTTGATGGCCCACACATAGTCCGCCATATCCCAGCTTCACCCACACCCGTAAAAGAATCTGTTCCCTTCGCGGAAGATAAGGGAAAGATTGAGGCGCTTGAAGAGACGTTAAGAGCAGTCGAGGGCCTTGGCAATTACCCATTCTCGGATTTGGCAGATTTATGTCTCGTGCCCAACATCATCATCCCTCCCAAGTTCAAAGTACCAAACTTTGATAAGTACAAAGGGACGACGTGTCCAAAAGGGCATCTCCGGATGTATTGCCGAAAGATGGGGGCGTATTCCACGGACGAAAAGTTGTTGGTCCATTTCTTTCAAGATAGCTTGGCTGGAGCAGCTGTAGCATGGTATACAAATCTGGAAGCTTCCCAGATCCGATCATGGAAGGACTTGGCAACTGCCTTCATTAGGCAGTACCAGTACAATACGGACATGGCTCCCGATCGGAACCAGCTTCAGAGTATGACTAAGCGAGAGCATGAGTCCATTAAGGAATATGCCCAAAGATGGAGAGATCTCGCAGCCCAAGTCGTACCGCCCATGACGGAGAGGGAGATGATCACAATTATGGTAGATACGTTACCCACGTTCTACTATGAAAAGCTGATAGGCTACATGCCAGCTAACTTTGCAGATCTCGTCTTCGCCGGAGAAAGGATTGAATCCGGACTATGAAAAGGCAAGTTCGAATATGCTGCCAATATGGCCCCCAACAACAACAGAAGAGCCCCAGTAATGGGCGCGAGGAAAAAGGAAGGAGACGTCCACACGGTCACCACCGCCCCGACGTGGATGAAAGCACCCCAAAATATCCAAAGCTCATACCAGCCCAATCCCCCAAATTTTTTAATCCGACCCGGGAATTCCCTCCCGACTCAAGTACAAGGACCACCCGCAGTAGAAAGAGCACCGGCCCAACACACAGCTCCAGCCGCTCCCCGGCCAGTTAATAATACAGCCCCCGGCGCGACCTATAAATATGCACAGCACCCGCCCCCGAAAGATAACTTCTCTCCTATTCCCATGGCATACTCTGAGTTATGGCCTTCATTATTGGAGAATCATTTGGTGGTGGCCATACCCGGGAAGGTCCTCCAGCCACCCTACCCCAAGTGGTATGACCCGGGTGCCAAGTGTGCGTACCATAGTGGAGTTCCTGGACACAACATTGACTCCTGCCTCCGGTTCAAATATAAGGTACAACACCTAACCAGTGCCGGTTGGCTATCGTTCCAAGAGGAAGGCCCAAATGTTAAAACCAACCCGCTAGCTAGTCATGGAGGGGCTAGCGTGAACGCCGTCGAAGAGGATGGGCCATCGCGGGCAAAGAGATTAAGAGAGGTGGCTACTTCTAGACGCTTCATCTATCAATCACTGCAAGTGGCGTGCATGGTCTCCCATGGTGGAGACAAAAGGGATGAATGTTTGTTTCACCTCGGGGAGTCGCATGACATGGAAACCTGTCCCGCGGTGGAAGAATTGCTTCAGCGGCTCATGGATTACGAGCAGCTTGAAGTGTCCATAGGAGGGAGGGAAGAACCACAAATTTGCATGCAGTCGGAAGAGAAGAAGGTTCCTCTAACCCCCAAGGCCCTAGTGATATGTTTTACTAGGAAAGGGATCGGATCCACACCCATATACCCCCGGACGGCACCCAAGCCGACACCATTTGCATATCAAAGTAATAAGGCCGTTCCGTGGAAGTATACCCCTCCCGCGTCCAGCGAAAGAGTTGCAACCAAAGTTGACTCCCTGCCAGCTAAGGTAACCAACATCACCGGCCTCAGTGGCGTAACCCGCAGTGGTCGGGTGTTCGCTTCCCCTCACCTGGTGGAATTGCCCTCCAAAGGGAAAGCGCCCATGGTCCAAGAGCCCACAGACATAGCCACCCCCTCGGAAAAAATAGATCCTTCAGTGGTAAGAGGGGCTGAAAAGAAAGAGGGTCTTCAAGGAAAAACAATGACTTTGGAAGAGGCCCATGAGTTCCTCCGCCTCATCCAACAAAGCGAGTTTAAGGTAGTCGAGCAACTGAATAAAGCCCCAGCAAGGATCTCGTTGCTTGAACTGCTCATAAACTCCGAGCCTCATCGTACGCTGTTGATAAAAGTCCTCAATGATGGCCATGTAGCCCACGATATCTCAGTGGAGGGTTTTGAAGGCATCGTTAATCATATAACCACCAACAATTATATCGCGTTTGCGGAAGAAGAGATTCCCGTAGAGGGGAGAGGACACAACAAGGCTCTTCATGTGTCGGTAAAGTGTATGGACCATGTTGTCGCAAAGGTTCTTATCGACAATGGATCGAGTTTAAATGTAATGCCGAAGACCACTTTGGAAAAGCTTCCTTTTAGTGCGTCACGTTTAAAACCGAGCTCAATGGTGGTGCGAGCCTTTGATGGTACTTGGCGGGAAGTGATGGGGGAAATCGACATTCCCATTCAGATAGGCCCCCACACTTGCAATGTGGTGTTTCAAGTAATGGATATAAATCCCGCCTATAGCTGCCTCTTAGGAAGACCTTGGATTCATGCGCTGGGAGTGGTCCCTTCAACGCTTCACCAGAAATTGAAGTTCGCAGTGGGTGGACTTTTGGTGATAGTATCGGGTGAAGAGGATATGTTGGTGAGCTGCCCCTCCTCCGCCCCATATGTAGAAGCGGCGGAAGAATCATTGGAAACGGCTTTCCAATCCTTCGAGGTGGTGAGCTGCGCCTCTGTGGAACCAAGTTCGTTGCTACCTTCTCTCTCCAACGCGGCCATAATGGTGGCACGTGTTATGCTTAGGAACGGATTTAAGCCCGGAATGGGTCTAGGCAAGGACGGCCTCGGAAATGCCGACGTAGTCGATGTTAAGGGAAATCCGTACAAGTATGGATTGGGGTATGAACCCGAGATGCCGGGGAGGAGGAATGTGCCTTCAAGGCTTCGGGCGGATAGGGTGTGGCCCGGCCGTATTAGCCAATGTTTCCCCAGTGCCGGAATGGTGTCCGAGGAGGAGGTGGCCGCAGTAGAAGAGGAGTTCCCTCAAGACCCACCAAGTTTTGTGCAACCATGCCACCCCGATTCCCAAGTGGGGAACTGGCGCGTGATAAGCCAGTCAGAAGTCTATACCGCTGATTCAATGTAATTAGAGCCTATAGATTTCCTTTCTCTTTTGTTTTGTGAAGCCTACCTTATTAAATAAACAAAGAGATCTTGTTTCATCTGTTCTTGCAGTTCCACCTTTTCTCATATCATTTTGCATGTTTTTGTTTCTTTTGTCTTGTTTGGTATAGATATGAGGGTCGATTCTTTGAGGATCATAACAACGAGGGTGTGACAATCGATTTCGATCGAGATATAAGCCAAACGATAAACGAGGAAGAGGAAGAGGACGTCCTTTCACCAGAGTTGGAGAGGTTGGTCGCTCAGGAAGAACGTGAAATGAAGCCTCACCAAGAAGAAACCGAATTGGTAAACTTGGGGACCATGGAGGAAAAGAAAGAAGTAAAGGTAAGAACCGGTATGACCGCGCCTATCCGCCAAGGCTTGATAACCCTTCTTGAAGAGTATCAAGATGTCTTTGCGTGGTCATATCAAGACATGCCTGGTCTGGATTCCGACATTGTGCAGCATAAGTTGCCTTTGAATCCTGGGTCTTCCCCGGTTAAGCAAAAGTTACGAAGAATGAGACCCGAGATGTCTTTAAAAATTAAAGAAGAAGTAAGGAAGCAGTTTGATGCAGGTTTCTTAGCTGTGGCGCGGTACCCGGAGTGGGTGGCCAACATTGTCCCAGTCCTAAAAAAGGACGGCAAGGTTCGAATGTGTGTAGACTACCGGGACTTGAACCGAGCCAGTCCTAAAGACAACTTTCCCCTGCCACACATTGGTATATTGGTAGATAATACAGCCAAATTCGCCCTTTTCTCATTTATGGATGGTTTCTCGGGGTATAATCAAATAAAGATGGCACCCGAAGATGTAGAGAAGACCACTTTCGTCACCCTATGGGGGACATTCTGCTATAAAGTGATGGCCTTCGGGCTGAAAAATGCTGGGGCAACCTATCAGCGTGCCATGGTGGCGTTGTTCCATGATATGATGCATAAGGAAATAGAGGTCTACGTAGATGACATGATTGTCAAGTCTCGGACTGAGGACGAACACCTTGTCAATCTGCGTAAGCTGTTTGGAAGGTTGCGGAAATACCAATTAAAACTAAACCCAACCAAATGCACCTTTGGGGTAAAGTCGGGGAAGTTGCTAGGATTTATCGTAAGTCAGAAAGGGATAGAGATAGATCCCGAGAAAGTGAAGGCCATCCTTGAAATGCCGGAACCACGCACGGAGAAGCAGGTTCGGGGGTTTTTGGGCAGGTTGAATTATATCGCGAGATTTATCTCGCAACTCACCCCTACCTGTGAGCCCATTTTTAAGGTATTACGTAAGAACCAGGCGGTCCTGTGGAACAGTGACTACCAAGAGGCCTTCGAGAAGATCAAACAGAGTCTCGCAAATCCTCCGGTGCTCATGCCACCTGTAACAGGAAGACCTCTTTTCCTGTACATGACCGTGTTGGACGAGTCTATGGGGTGTGTGTTGGGTCAGCATGATGATTCTGGGAAAAAGGAGCAAGCCATCTACTATCTGAGCAAGAAGTTTACCGCATGTGAGATGAATTACTCAATGCTGGAAAGGACGTGTTGTGCTCTGGTATGGGCATCACATCGGCTTAGGAAGTACATGCTCAGCCATACCACGTGGCTTATTTCCAAAATGGATCCCGTGAAATACATCTTTGAGAAACCGGCCCTCACAGGATGAATCGCTAGGTGGCAGGTACTATTATCTGAATTCGATATCGTTTACGTCACCCAAAAGGCGGTAAAGGGAAGTGCCTTGGCGGATTATTTGGCCCAACAACCCCTCCAGGATTATCGGCCGATGCACCTCGAGTTCCCAGATGAAGATATCATGGCCCTGTTTGAAGAGAAGCAGACGCACAAGGACATAGACAAATGGATTGTTTGCTTCGATGGGGCATCTAATGCTTTGGGCCACGGAGTAGGAGCAGTCCTTGTATCCCCGGATGATCAGTGTATTCCTTTCACGACTAGGCTAGGTTTTGATTGTACCAACAATATGGCCGAGTACGAAGCATGCGCCCTCGGGGTTCAGGCGACCATTGATTTTGATGTAAAACTACTCAAGGTGTATGGAGACTCAGCTTTGGTGATACGCCAGTTGAAAGGAGAATGGGAAACTAGGGATCCGAAGTTGATACCCTATCAAACTCACATCTTGAGGTTAGCCAAGTACTTTGACGACATTTCCTTCCACCACATACCTCGGGAAGAGAATCAAATGGCTGATGCATTAGCCACCCTGGCATCCATGTTTCAACTTGCCCCACACGGGGATATGCCGTAAATCAAATTCAAATCTCAAGGCAGGCCGACATATTGTTATGCAATAGAGGAAGAGCGGGATGGGAAACCGTGGTATTTCGACATCAAACAGTATGTCGAGAACAAAGAATACCAACCAGGGATTTCTGACAATGACAAAAGGACGTTGAGAAGATTGGCTACTGGTTTCTTTGTGAGTGGTACCATCCTGTACAAACGAAACCACGACATGACCCTCCTACGATGCGTAGATGCCAAAGAGGCGAACTTCATGATTGAGGAGATCCACGAGGGTTCCTTTGGGACACATGCCAATGGGCATGCTATGGCCAGAAAAATCCTTAGGGCCGGTTATTATTGGCTCACCATGGAAAGCGATTGCTGCGCTCATGTAAGGAAGTGTCATAAATGTCAGGCATACGCGGACAATGTCAATGTTCCGCCACATCCTCTAAATGTTATGTCTGCTCCTTGGCCTTTTTCCATGTGGGGAATAGATGTCATTGGGGCCATCGAACCCAAAGCATCGAATGGTCACCGCTTCATTCTTGTGGCGATAGATTACTTCACCAAATGGGTAGAAGCAGCTTCTTATACTAATGTCACGAGGAGTGTCGTAGTCAGATTCATCAAGAGGGAGCTGATTTGTCGATACGGACTCCCCAGGAAGATCATTACTGACAATGGCACCAATCTGAACAATAAGATGATGCAGGAAATGTGCAAAGATTTCAAGATCCAGCATCATAACTCCACCCCTTATCGGCCAAAGATGAATGGGGCTGTAGAGGCTACAAATAAAAATATTAAGAAGATTGTTCAGAAGATGACAGTGTCATACAAAGATTGGCATGAGATGTTGCCTTTCACCCTGCACGGATATAGAACCTCGGTACGAACTTCTACTGGGGCAACGCTGTATTCCTTGGTTTATGGGATGGAAGCAGTGCTCCCATTTGAGGTAGAGGTTCCTTCTCTGAGGATAATGGCGGAGTCAGGCCTAGAAGAGTCAGAATGGGCTCAAGCACGCTATGACCAACTTAACCTTATTGAAGGTAAGCGTTTGGCCGCCCTGAGCCATGGGCGTTTGTATCAACGAAGGATAAAGAACGCATTCGACAAGAAGGTACACCCGCGCAAAAGATAATCGAGGCAAGTGGGCCCCGAATTATGAAGGACCTTTCGTGGTGAAAAGAGCTTTTTCTGGGGGTGCTCTGATACTCACCCACATGGATGGCGAGGAGCTGCCCTCGCCCGTGAACTCCGATGTAGTTAAACGATATTACGCTTGAAGTTTGGGGCAATCGAGAGAACCGTTGCATGTTTTTATTTTTGAGTTTTTCTCGTTCTTCTTGGTTTCCTCTAGGGATTCCCCTTCACTGTATTTGTCTCGTTTCTTTGAAAAGAAAAGATGGGCGATGTTTCAGTCCTCCCTTTGGTTTCAAACCTTGTGTTTTAGTTTGTTATAACCTGAGCCCTCTTCGCTCGGTTCATGGGGTCCCCCAAACGCTTATTTAAAATTGAATTTAACCAGCCTTCACTAAGAAAATCATCGCATTAGGAACATTCATACATGCCCATACACATGCATATCCTGGGGTAACAGGGGCAGAATCCTCTTGGGCCATGGTCAGAAGTCGAGATGAGTTGACGGCAGAAGTCAACCAAGGTAAGACGATGGCCAGTCACGATTGGCCGTGTATTGTTTGTCTCCTACTTGCAGGTACTTAGGGATGGAGGCAAATGGAGGACAGGGTCACGGCCGACCGTTGTCCCTTCCCGGCGCTAGATAAGCAGAGAACGTCGCTGCATGGCAGCCCAGTATCCTTTGAGTTCACAGTATTTTATTATTATTATTTGTTTTAAATAAAGTAATCGACGCCTAATTCTAACTTAAGTAGATTCAAGTAGGCAAAACGCTAACCCATAAGAGGGGGGGGGGCATGGTTAATGTTTCTCAAAAAAAAAAAAAGGGTACAGGTTAGCTCGCCTGGGCGAGCTGAGCTCGCCTGGGCGAGCAACCCCTGTACGAAATTATAAAGGGGTGGAGGGGGAACGTTTTCTTCACCCAAAACTCTTCCACCTCATTTCAAAAACCCCCAAGCTCACGGAAACTACGAGAACAACAGCCCTCGAGCTTCCATTGTTGAGTTTTTTGCTTCCCTTTTCATGCTTTAATTCACTCCAACAAGTAAGTATTCAATCCTTGAGTTTTTTGCTTCCCATTGGAGTATTTTCTTCATCTTTTGGTGCTCTAAATTGTAAGAACATGCTTATATTTGTGGGGCAGTTTTGGTCTGTTTTTTATGCTTGATTTCTTGAGTTGAGGATTTGAATGAGAAGGCCTTAGGCCTATGTTGTATTCTGAAGCAATGGGGCATGCCACATTGTCCCCATTCTCTTGCAATTTATGTCCAAACGTGCGCCCACCAAGTGCTCGGTGAAATGCCCCAATGATATATGGATATGATTTTGCAAAATTGGGATGGTGGGACTGTTTTATGTATGTAGAGACAGCATAGGAGAGTCAAAATAGGTGCCCAAATGCGATTTCAAGTTTAGGAACCCAAACTTTTTAGCTTCAATGCAAGAAGACATACTCATGGCTAGGAATCCAAAATTTGGTTTTAGAATTAGAAAAGCATGAAAATTAAGACTTGCTTGTGAGAGTTTTTATTTGAATTTGGGCTGCCCCATGTTTGATACTTTGCACCTAAGTAACGTGGGAAATGTTTTTCAATGGTACATAGATATATGTGAAAATATAAGAGGCATGAGATTCCTTGCCGAGTGTGAATGATTATCTTCCTAAACGAATGTATGATAGCAGGGGATTCCCTTTTGAATGCAAGTGTGTGCATAATGTAAATAGCTTGCCATAATGAATAAATGTAAGTGAAACAATAAAAATTTGTATGATATATATTTCAAACATATGTAGGTAGTTTGTAAATAGCAAATGTTTAGGATATAAATTAAGTGTGAGTTTTGACGCAATGCCTTAGGCGTGAGAATGTATGTTCTTTTCAAATGCATATATGTATGACAATTAAAATGTGTTGGATGGCCTCTATGTTGATACAAATAGTAGGATATTCCACACATACGTGTTTCAGCTGTTTCTGGGTAAGGGGTCAGTTCGTTCTAAAATCAGGGAGATTAGCATGACATTTTTTGCGTTAAGATAAGCATTATCTTGTAAAGCTTACTTCTAAATGTTTGTTCTCGCAGGAAATGGCCCCGAGGAAGCTTGCCTCAAAGAGATCTAGGAAGGATAAAGCGGCTGAAGGACCCAGTTCTGCTCCCGAATATGACAGCCACCGTTTTAGGAGCGCTGAGCACATCAAGGGATGGTCATTTCTCTGGGAGCGACGCGTCCAGCTCAGGGATGACGAGTATACCAACTTCCAGGAGGAGATAGTTCGCCGGCGTTGGGCATCACTGGTTACCCCCATGGCCAAGTTTGACCCAGACATAGTCCTCGAATTTTATGCTAATGCTTGGCCTACAGAGGAAGGCGTGCGAGATATGCGATCCTGGGTGAGGGGTCAGTGGATCCCGTTTGATGCGGATGCTCTTAGCCAGTTCCTGGGATACCCTTTAGTGCTGGAGGAGGGCCAGGAATGCGAGTATGGCCAGAGGAGGAACCGGTCCGATGGGTTCGATGAGGAGGCCATCGCCCAGTTGCTATGTATACCGGGGCAAGATTTTGCCCGGACTGCTGCTGGGAGACGGGTGCGGATCATGCGCACCAACATGACCACCCTGACTCAGATCTGGATGACTTTGCTGCTCAGCAACATCCAGCCCAGCGATCATAATTCTGACCTCCCCCTGCCGAAGTGTCAGCTGGTGTACGCCATCCTGACACGGATGAGCATTCACGTGGCTCAGTTAATCGCTGATGCCATCTATCTATTTGCAGGTATGGCGCCTACCAGGCATCCTCTGGACCCGGATAAGTCCAACAGGGCCCTGGGATTTCCCGCCTTGATCACAGGACTCTTCCAGTCGTTCGGAGTCCCCGTCGCACCTAGCAAGGTGATTCGGCCGCCCATCACCCGAGCTTTTATTGAGAAGTATTGCACATAGAGACAGGCCCGGGGGGATGCTCCGCAGGCCGCAGACGCGCCGCCGCCTCATCAGGCTGGCCCAGCTGGATCGTTTTGATACGGAGCAGTATTTGCGGCATTTGGTTCGCCAGCAGGCGGCCAACCACCGGGCGCATGTACAGACCCATGATTGTCTTTACCAGTTGAGCCTCAGCCTGCAGAGCCAGGGTTTTACTTCTTTTCCGTGCCCTGCAGAGGCACCAGCAGAGGCTCCCGACGAGGCAGATGAGGCCCGCGAGGACGAGGAGATGACCGATTTACTTGATTTCTTAGGAGGGAGCGGCGCCACATGATTGGGAGATCCCTTGATCCATATTTCTTTTTGTTTCCATTTTTTTTTCATGTTACATATCATCTTCTTTTTTTTCATGTTCCAATGCGTGTACATAAAAAGTTTGTCATGTATAAGAATGTAGATGTACAAAGAAAAGTTTTCCTCATAAAGGACCACAGGTGTATAATTTTGTGAATATATAAAAATGAAACAAAAGGAAAAAGAAAGAAAGACCGCGAAGGTCGACATGTTATAGTTAAGAAGTATAAATCATTCGTAAAGAGCAAACGTATCTTCTGGAAACAAGGGACTGATGCTAAGAGTTTATTTTCCGGAATTAACCGAGATAAGAATGGATGAATTCATTGAACTGATGAAAGAACATGACTTGGAAACGTTGGGTCTATCTGTGTAAATTCCCAACCGTAGTATCACAATGCCATAAACGGGATACTTGAGTGCCCACCTAGCTGTAGCCATGACTAATTTTGCACGTTGTTTTCAAATCATCATTGTCACGCGTGCCTTATGGAATAATATGGAAGTTCGGCCCGAAATCGACACCTTGACACCCAAATTTGTTTCATCCTAGATATCAAGATTGGGGTTCCCACGATAAAAGACCCCATTGGGACACAACCTTAGACGTTTTTGAACCTTGGCCTATAAAAAAGGAATCCTCATCCTTTCCCCCGAAACAAAGGACAGCGGAATCTCCTCAAGGGAGAGCAAATAGAATGATAAAACTCGATTTCCCAAAGAAAGGGGTGGAAAAGGAGAAGTGAAAAGAAAGAAAAGGAAGAAATGGGAAGAAAGAAAAAGAAAAAGATGAAAATAAAGAAAAGAACAATAAAAAAGAAAGAAAAAGAAGGATTCCCGATCAAAGGTCGAAAGGAAGTAAAAAATGGAAAAGAAGCAATTCTCAATCAATGGAAGAGAGAGGATAGAAATTCTTCAGACCAGATAAATTTTCGGCAGGGTAAGTGACTGCCGGCAAAGGAAAACCCATTTTTGGTGTCTCTTTCTTTCAGATTGCCATTCAAGGTCGTTCTCGACTGGCGATATCCCACCCCACCTGAACAAAGAGAAAAAGACCGAAACACCCAGCTTACTCTCCAAAAAACACTACCCTCGAGAAAATCCTATTGGTCCATGATCGTACGTTTGATCTTTGATTCGATAGGAAGTCGTGTGCAAAATAAAGTCATGGTGCAGTTATGGTTTGGGAATAGGATAAAACACTTGCCTTGTGAGTTTTATACACTATGAGTGATTTATTTTCAGCTTAGCCCGATGTTTCCCCTGCATGTTCATTTAAAAGCTAAAAGTTGACATCCTGCCCTTCATTCTCGGTTACAAGGAAGATTACCCTTGGCACAAGTATATTGTTTCTCTAAGATATGGTGCTCTCGCGAATAATTTATTTTTCTTTGCAAAAAGCATGTTTGCCTTTAGGTGGAAAAACCCGGTGGACCGTTCGGTCCTGCCAACAAATCACTTTTTTCAGAGCCCCATGAATGTCATTGCCCAGCGCTATTCATGTGTCCTCCACCTTCGAGTTTGGAGCTATGCTTCATGATTGCCTAAGTGTGGACCCTCAAGTGCAATCCTTCATTCTCCACTTTTTTCGGAGCCCCATGAATGTCATTGCCTAGCGCTGTTCATGTGTCCTCCACCTTCGAGTTTAGAGCTATGCTTCATGATTGCCTAAGTGTGGACCCTCAAGTGCAATCCTCCATTCTCCACTTTTTTCGGAGCCCCATGAATGTCATTGCCTAGCGCTGTTCATGTGTCCTCCACCTTCGAGTTTGGAGCTATGCTTTATGATTGCCTAAGTGTGGACCCTCAAGTGCAATCCTCCATTCTCCACTTCTTTCGGAGCCCCATGAATGTCATTGCCTAGCGCTGTTCATGTGTCCTCCACCTTCGAGTTTGGAGCTATGCTTCATGATTGCCAAAGTGTGGACCCTCAAGTGGAATCCTCCATTCTCCACTTTTTTCGGAGCCCCATGAATGTCATTGCCTAGCGCTGTTCATGTGTCCTCCACCTTCGAGTTTGGAGCTATGCTTCATGATTGCCTAAGTGTGGACCCTCAAGTGCAATCCTCCATTCTCCACTTTTTTCGGAGCCCCATGAATGTATTGCCTAGCGCTGTTCATGTGTCCTCCACCTTCGAGTTTGGAGCTATGCTTTATGATTGCCTAAGTGTGGACCCTCCAGTGCAATCCTCCATTCTCCCACTTTTTTTCGGAGCCCCATGAATGTCATTGCCTAGCGCTGTTCATGTGTCCTCCACCTTCGAGTTTGGAGCTATGCTTCATGATTGCCTAAGTGTGGAGCCTCCAAGTGCAATCCTCCATTCTCCACTTTATTCGGAGCCCCATGAAAGTCATTGCCTAGCACTGTTCATGTGTCCTCCACCTTCGAGTTTGGAGCTATGTTTCATGATTGCCTAAGTGTGGACCCTCAAGTGCAATCCTCCATTCTCCACTTTTTTCGGAGCCCCATGAATGTCATTGCCTAGCGCTGTTCATGTGTCCTCCACCTTCGAGTTTGGAGCTATGCTTCATGATTGCCTAAGTGTGGACCCTCAAGTGCAATCCTCCATTCTCCACTTTTTTTGGAGCCCCATGAATGTCATTGCCTAGCACTGTTCATGTGTCCTCCACCTTCGAGTTTGGAGCTATGCTTCATGATTGCCAAAGTGTGGACCCTCAAGTGCAATCCTCCATTCTCCACTTTTTTCGTAGCCCCATGAATGTCATTGCCTAGCGCTGTTCATGTGTCCTCCACCTTCGAGTTTGGAGCTATGCTTTATAATTGCCTATGTGTGGACCCTCAAGTGCAATCCTCCATTCTCCACTTTTTTCGGAGCCCCATGAATGTCATTGCCTAGCGCTGTTCATGTGTCCTCCATTATCAAGCGAGGAGCCTCTGGTGACTGGGAAATATGTTTTTCTGTTGTTTTCTGGATCGGTTGCTTCGCCAGATATGTGTATGTGTATATATGTATATTATATTTCGTTGTTTTTGTTGTTTTTTTTTTGTATTTTGTTTTGTGTAGAATGAAAAAGAAGGAGTAGAGACGAGAGTCATCATCACGAAAAGGGCAGGACGGACGAAATCAGTGTCTTATCTTTGCTTTCCTTTTATCTCCGATGAGAGATAAGTAAAGAGGGGCAACTGTCATACCCTAATTTCGTCCGGGGATTATTATTTGATGATATACAACCTTTGATTGGCCGCTTCGAGATACTTGGCACCCTTTGTTGCACAATATGTGAAGTCCCGAGATGTGCCGAAAATCAAAAGGAAGCAGGCTTACGCGATCCGTGAAAATTCCATAATGTGACGGAAATCGAAAGGAGGTATTTTTTCGCAATCCGTGAGTTTTCGTAACTTCTTCGAAAGCTAAAAAAGAGTAAATACATAATCCGTAAGGATTCGTAACCTTGCGGAAGGAAAATAAGTATCATTACGAAATTCGTAAAGTTTCGTAACGTTACGGAAAAAGAATTACCAAAAAAGGTAAAGGGGGGTTACAAATAGCAATCAGGTCCACTTGGGCCTTCCAGATTCTTCCTCCAGAAGGCTGTTGCTTTTGGAGGAAGCAACCTTGTTCGCCTGGGCGAGCTGGGTGGCAAGCTCCTCCCCTATTTTGCTATAAATAGGAGGAGGAGTGAAGAAGAAAGGGGTTCGGCCTTCGTAGCACTTCTTATTCTCTCGAAATTGCTGAGTAAAATTATTTCCGTGAAGAAAATCCAAGCCGAGGCGCTTCCGTAACGTTTCCGTGAGTAATTATGCGAAGATTCTCGACCGTTCTTCAACATTCATCGTTCGTTCTTCGTTTTCTTCAGTCTTCAACGGGTAAGTACCTCAAACTGAGCTTTTCAATTCATTCTATGTACCCGTGGTGGTTCACATTTTGTTTCATGTATTTTTATTCTCGTTTTCATTCGCTTTCTATACCCCCTTTTGACGTGCTTCAGTCATTTATTTAAGTCATTTCTCGCCTAATCTAAAAATAAAATAAATTTCCACCGATCATTTGAATTGTATCATCCGTTAATCTCGGTTAAAATGAATTTCGACCGTTCGGTCGTGCCGTAACCACGTTGGAAATCAAAAAAGATGTAAAATAATGATATAATAATAAAAAAATACCCTTTTAGTAAAATAAAGCGAAAAATCAATCGGATGTTTTCTCTTTGGGATTTCTCATTCTTAATTGAATTGACTAATAACTAAAGTGAAACTAAGGCTAAAATCAACTCGCCTAGTCAAGCTCGTCCACAAAAAATAGGGTTTTGAAAGTTTATCATTTCAGTTTCTTACCAAGTAAAATGGATCATTTTTAAGGTCCAACGCCTTAAAATGATCACCCTTCAAGTAAAAAGAATCGCTTGATTCACCTCTAAAGAAAGAACTACGTAGGTCTGATTTCCTCTTTGAAAGAGGGTACGTAGGAGCAAGAGCCCCCGCTTTTGTCGACCTCAAAAAATAAAAAGAACTAAAAGTTAAGATAACACAATTTCCACAATTCTAAAAATAGGCTGTTGTCCTTTGAGACAAACGTGAGAGGTGCTAATACCTTCCTCAAGCGTAAATACAACTCCCGAACTTAGAATTTTCATTTTGACCGGTTTCCTTCGGTTTTTCCGACGTTTTCCACAAATAAACGTTGGTGGCGACTCCGCGCATCTTTCCTCCTTTGGAAAGCGCACCCGTGAGCCTCGCCTTCGCTCGCCCGCAAAAGGGCACGTTGCGACAGTTATGAACAAATTTTTGATTTAATTTTTTTATATGTTATCTGTTGAAGACATAACTAGGTGGACTTCTACAATATCCTCAGTTGAACACTTTGTCAAAGATGGCACTAGCATTCAAAGAATATTTGCTCACCTAATTGATGGACAATATGATTCACTTTACTTAAAGTTACATTATTATATATTGTCTAGTCTCTGATAGTACATTTTATGCTTTTTTGAATTTTTTAAAACTAATTTTACTACAAAAATACTATTGAGTGTTTTCTGTGATGAATATGTGAAAGTTATCATAGACTTAGTAAGAGATCATAATGTTCTTCCACCTTTTTTGGCAATTCAATATAATAGACTGAGAGCATGTGATGCCTTGACTCATGGTAGAAATTAATATTAAGGTATAAAGTCATTTTATATGGAATTACACAACGTACTAATCTTATTGACAATTAACTAAATACATGACAATGAAATAGGTGAAATGTATATTGAAATTATGGCTAATGTCAGCAACATTATATTGAATCCAAACATATCAACCATGCCTAACTCTGGAATAAGGTATAGATTCATTAATTGCGTAGAAACTTTGTTCGTGCCTTTGTGAAATGTATGTATTGGTTGAACCTTAACATTACATGTATTTTATCAGAGTTAGGCCTGATAATGTCCATGACATTCATATTGGACCAATGACAAAAGACATGTATCATAAACTCATAATCGTTAATAGCCACAAGAGAGTTGCAGATTTGCATTTATTTGGATGAATTAGTTTTTTTATTGTTTCTTTATTAGTTACTAGTTGGATTATTAAATATGGTTAATATAAACTTTACTAATGAGGACATGTGGTGCTTTTATTGTGAAGGATGATTTGTGTGTAGTTTGGGCCAAAATCGTTGGATTTATGGATAATAAACCTTGGTGGAAATTAGAACATGGAAAACAATTGGTAAAATATAATGATACTAGCCATTACCTAACTGAAATAAGTAATCCAATCACTCCCAGATATATAATTGAAATGAAATACACTGATATGTGTTAGTTTTCTTTGCAATTTGAACATGTTAATACTAACATACCATTAAATTAGAACTATTCATTAATAGTTGAAATATATGTTAACTCGTTGGCAAGTGTACCAAATTGTCATAAGTAATAAAGTACTTGGAAGTCCGAGTGTCGAATCCATAAGGACTTTGTTTGTACTTAGATTAATGCAAACCCAATTTAAAAGCAATAGATAAAGAATTTAAAATAAAGATAAAGAAATATATTAGATAAGATAAATATTTAAATGAAAGGATAAAAGATTTAAAGATAAAATTAAAAGATAAAGAAAAAGATAAAAGATTAGAAAAGTGAAAGATGATAAAGATAAAAGATTAAGAAAAAAAAAGATAAATTCAAGATAAGATAATGTTGGGAACTAACTTGCCTTGTCTGTCTAGGATGCATGAGTTTATGATTTTTCTTTACCAATTCAGGTGATTTTATCCTACCCACATCTATTCATTTACTTGCCCCTGATGTCTCACGATGACAAGTCTATTTTACCTATCTATCTCCCAAATGCCTTTGCAAAGACTCAATAGATAAAATGCATGAAGTTCTAATTCTAGATGTTTTCTTTGATGCATGGGCATAATGCAATCACTGTATGTCTAGCAATGATTTTATTATGATATATTTTCTTCTTGTTCTTTTAGAAGTTATCCTCTCCCGAGCGTCTAACCCCTAAAACTAATGCATGCATACCTTCTTTAAATCTTATTTAGAAGTTACCCTTTCCTGAGCATCTAACCCTTAACAAAATATAAAGATGAGTATGCAAGATAAAAATAGAAAAGAAAATATGAAGGAAAGCACCTGGTATTGCATTGATAAATAGTGAAAAGTACATCATACATCGCCCTCAATGGCCATAAGTGGCTAAACCCTTAGTTAGGGCCTGACTCTTTATTTATAGCTACTGAATTGGGCTTTGGGCCTTCGTAGGTTCGCTTAGCGCGACCCCCCTCGCTCAGCGCGAGTAGATCACAAGCTTAGCTGGCTTCTCTTGCTTAGTGCATTCTATTCTATTGGATCGCGCGCTTAGTGGGCTCTTCTCGCTTAGCGCATTCTATTCAGTTATGCACGCTTAGCACCTATTGCGCGCTCAACACACGTGACAACTCTCGAGCTTAACGCCTCTCTTAGCGCTTGTGCCTTCCTGACCCGCTTAGTGCATGTTGCGTGCTAAGCGCGAGCTCTGGGCTGGGCCTTTCTGATTTCTTCTTTTTCTTCTTTGTTATTTCTCACTTTTTGCTTTTAGCACCTCCAGTTTTTATATTTGCAGCCAAAATTAAACAAAACATCAATTCTTTAATATTTAAGCGCAAATAACTACTAAATAATTATTTTAAAGACAATTTTGCTTGATTTTCTACTATCAAAGTACAATTATTTAGCAGTTATCAGTATATGATGGATCTAGGAATTCATGGTTAAGATTACCAAAAGCTGATGTTGGGAAGTTACTCAATGAGGCAAACTAAGAGATCATGTCATTTATTTTGAAGAGTCTATCCGGCAGAGTTCATGTCATTTATAGGCAAACTACTATTGTTTTTATTGAAAGAGATCATGGCGAAGGAAGTCTAGTTGGGAAAGTTAGTAACTATCATGATGGATGTGGTACATCAAATCTGTCACAACAAGCAAGTGCTAAGAATGTTTCATACCAAGGAGTACTTAACTTTAGCACATTAGGTATGTTAAATATTGTTTGTTATCATGCTATATTTGTTAGAAACCTAACACTTATTACTAATACTTAAACCATTCATATTATCAGCTAGGTTCAAAGACTGTTGCACTAAGATGAACTATTGAAAATGCTAAGATGATTATTCCACAACATGCACCACAAGCAATATTAATTGAATGAATTAAAAAGCAAAAGGAGGACCTAAGATCTCAAGGTTTTGGTGGAATCAACAACCATGCAGACCAGGCTACTCTTGTTGATTTTGATGAATCAACATGTTCTTAAGTCTTGCAAATTACTTTCATATTGTAACCAATTAATGTGATAATACTTAATGGTTTTTTGTGTGCCTTTTGGGATGTTAAGGATGTTTTTTGTTGTCATCAAGACTAAGTTAGTGCTCCTATCAAATATGAACAATGAAATGGGAAATCGTGGCAATTTATTATGACCAAATATGATGATCATTAATAGTATTTTCATAATAGCCAACAAAGTAATATAAGTTAGTGATTGTGTTATGCATATATATATATATATATAACATTCATTTCCTTTTGAAACTAACAAAAAAATATATTATCCAGATGATATATTGAGCTCTGTGTGAAGTTAACTTGTTTGTAGCAGAAAACCTTTCCATATTTTGTTTATGAAAGAATAAAGATTACTAAACTAGATCAATATCAACTAAATGACCTTAAGCTGCATGAAGTACACATCTAATGTTATTTGGTGTTATTATATATGGTAGCAAGCTACAAATATCTACAAAATCTACTAAAAGGTGGCTAATAGTCTACTTAGTCTAACATATACCACAAAGCTGGTGTGGCAAACGAAAGCTATCAAAAAATATATATTTTCTTAAAACAAATTGGAAAGGATGGCTCACTAGCTCACATTTACGTTTTTAAAAAATTGTTCCATAGATGGTAGACTTGGACTTGATGTTTTAGTCATAGAACATCCAAAGAACCATATATCAGACCAAACAACTTTTTTACTATTCCAGGGTAATTAATAATTTATGTGAATTCAACATAGTTAAAACAACTAAAAATCTCCTTTATTTAATGTTTCGACAACATTAGTTCATTATTTAATAACATTTATTTTATAGGTCATGAAACATGGAAGAAGAGTTTTCTAATACTATATTTCATGCTAATGCTGCAAGATTAAAACGAAAACTCATTGCAAGATAAGGTGTAGAAGCAAGCATCATGATGATGAACCAATCAATTTTGATGATGCCAAAAGCCCAAGTAATTGATTCAAGACTTCAAGATCAAGCATCAAGAATCCAATCCAAGATTCAAGATTCAAGAGAAGAAATCAAGAAGCAACAAGTCAAGACATCATATAGGATAAGTATTAAATTTTTTTTTCAAAAACCAAATAGCACAGTTTTGTCTTACAAAAGAATTTTCTCAAATTTTTCTAAGTTACGAGAGTGATTACTCTCTGGTAATCGATTACCAGTTATTAGTAATCGATTACTAGTGACAAGTTTGGTTTTCAAAATGTTTTTAAATGGTTTACAACGTTCCAAAATGATTTTCAAATAGTGTTGTCGCAACGTGCCCTTTTGCGGGCGAGCGAAGGCGAGGCTCACGGGTGCGCTTTCCAAAGGAGGAAAGATGCGCGGAGTCGCCACCAATGTTTATTTGTGGGAAACGTCGGAAAAACCGAAGGAAACCGGTCAAAATGAAAATTCTAAGTTCGGGAGTTGTATTTACGTTTGAGGAAGGTATTAGCACCTCTCACGTTTGTCTCAAAGGACAACAACCTATTTTTTAGAATTGTGGAAATTGTATTACCTTAACTTTTATATCTTTTTATTTTTTGAGGTCGACAAAAGAGGGGCTTTTGCTCCTACGTACCCTCCATCGAAGAGGAAATTAGACCTACGTAGTTCTTTGCTATGCGTTAATCAAGTGATTCTTTTTACTTGAAGGGTGATCATTTTAAGGCGTTGGACCTTAAAAATGATCCATTTTACTTGGTAAGAAACTGAAATGATAAATTTTCAAAATCCTATTTTTGTGGACGAGCTTGACTAGGCGAGTTAATTTTAGCCTTAGTTTCACTTTAGTTATTAGTCAATTCAATTAAGAATGAGAAATCCCAAAGAGAAAACGTCCGATTGATTTTTCGCTTTATTTTACTAAAAGGTATTTTTTTTATTATTATATTATTATTTTACCTCTTTTTTGATTTTCAACGTGATTACGGCACGACCAAACGGTCGGAATTCATTTTAACCGTAATTAACGGATGGTACAAATCAAACGATCGGTGGAAATTTATTTTATTTTTAGATTAGGCGAGAAATGACTTAAATAAATGACTTAAGCACGTCAAAAGGGGGTATAAAAAGCGAATGAAAACGAGAATAAAAATACATGAAACAAAATGTGGACCACCACGGGTACATAGAATGAATTGAAAAGCTCGGTTTGAGGTACTTACCCGTTGAAGATTGAAGAAAACGAAGAACGAACGATGAATGTTGAAGAACGGTCGAGAATCTTCGCGTAATTACTCACGGAAATGTTACGGAAACGTTACAGAAGCGCCTCGGCTTGGATTTTCTTCACGGAAATAATTTTCCTCTGCAATTTCGAGAGAATGAGAAGTGCCAAGAAGGCTGAACCCCTTCTCCCTTCACTCCTCCCCCTATTTATAGCAAAATAGGGGAGGAGCTTGCCACCCAGCTCGCCCAGGCGAGCAAGGTTGCTTCCTCCAGAAGCAACAGCCTTCTGGAGAAAGAATCAGGAAGGCCCAAGTGGGCCTGATTGCTATTTGTACCCCCCTTTTTACTAAATGCACCCCCTCTACCTTTTTTGGTAATTCTTTTTCCGTAACGTTACGAAAGTTTACGAATTTCGTAACGATACTTATTTTCCTTCTGCAAGGTTACGAGTCCTTACGGATTATGTATTTACTCTTTTTTAGCTTTCGAAGAAGTTACAAAAACTCACGGATTGCGAAAAATACCTGATTTCGATTTCCGTCACATCACGGAATTTTCACGGATCGCGTAAGCCTGCTTCCTTTTGATTTTCGGCACGTCTCAGCACTTCACATATTGTGCAACAAAGGGTGCCAAATATCTCAAAGTGGCCAATCAATGGTTGTATATCATCAAATTATAATCCCTGGACGAAATTAGGGTATGACAGTTGCCCCTCTTTACTTAGCTCTCATCGGAGATAAGAGGGAAGCAAAGATAAGACATGGATTTCGTCCATCCTGCCCTTTCCGTGATGACGATTCTCGTCTCTACTCCTTCTTTTTTGCTGTACAACACAAAACAAAATACAAACAACAACAAGAACAACGAATATAATATACATATACACATATACACATGTTTGGCGAAGGAACCGATCCGGAAAACAACAGAAGAACATATTTCCCAGTCACCAGAGGCTCCGCGCTTGATAATGGAGGACACATGAACAGCGCTAGACAATGACATTCCTGGGGCTCCGAAAAAGGGGGAGAATGGAGGATTGCCTTGAGGGTCCGCACTTAGGCAATCATGAAACATAGCTCCAAACTCGAAGGTGGAGGACACATGAACAGCGCTAGGCAATCACATTCATGGGGCTCCGAAAAAGGAGGAGAATGGAGGATTGCCTTGAGGGTCCGCACTTAGGCAATCATGAAACATAGCTCCAAACTCGAAGGTGGAGTACACATGAACAGCGCTAGGCAATAACATTCATGGGGCTCCGAAAAAGGGGGAGAATGGAGGATTGCCTTGAGGGTCCGCCCTTAGGCAATCATGAAACATAGCTGCAAACTCGAAGGCGGAGGACACATGAACAGCGCTAGGCAATAACATTCATGGGGCTCCGAAAAAGAGGGAGAATGGAGGATTGCCTTGAGGGTCCGCACTTAGGCAATCATGAAACATAGCTCCAAACTCGAAGGTGGAGGACACATGAACAGCGCTAGGCAATAACATTCATGAGGCTTCGAAAAAGGGGGAGAATGGAGGATTGCCTTGAGGGTCCACACTTAGGCAATCATGAAACATAGCTCCAAACTCGAAGGTGGAGGACACATGAACAGCGCTAGGCCATAACATTCATGGGGCTCCGAAAAAGGGGGAGAATGGAGGATTGCCTTGAGGGTCCGCACTTAGGCAATCATGAAACATAGCTCCAAACTGGGAGGTGGAGGACACATGAATAGCGCTAGGTAATAACATTCATGGGGCTCCGAAAAAGGGGGAGAATGGAGGATTGCCTTGAGGGTCCGCACTTAGGCAATCATGAAACATAGCTCCAAACTCGAAGGTGGAGGACACATGAACAACGCTAGGCAATAACATTCATGGGGCTCCGAAAAAGGGGGAGAATGGAGGATTGCCTTGAGGGTCCGTACTTAGGCAATCATGAAACATAGCTCCAAACTCGAAGGTGGAGGACACATGAACAGCGCTAGGCAATAACATTCATGGGGCTCCACAAAAGGGGGAGAATGGAGGATTGCCTTGAGGGTCCGCACTTAGGCAATCATGAAACATAGCTCCAAACTCGAAGGTGGAGGACAAATGAAAAGCGCTAGGCAATAACATTCATGGGGCTCCGAAAAAGGGGGAGAATAGAGGATTGCCTTGAGGGTCCGCACTTAGGCAATCAGGAAACATTGCTCCAAACTCGAAGGTGGAGGACACATGAACAGCGCTAGGCAATAACATTCATGGGGCTCCGAAAAAGGGGGAGAATGGAGGATTGCCTTGAGGGTCCGCACTTAGGAAATCATGAAACATAGCTCCAAACTCGGAGGTGGAGGACACATGAACAACGCTTGGCAATAACATTCATGGGGCTCCGAAAAAGAGGGAGAATGGAGGATTGCCTTGAGGGTTCGCACTTAGGCAATCATGAAACATAGCTCCAAACTCGAAGGTGGAGGACACATGAACAGCGCTAGGCAATAACATTCATGGGACTCCGAAAAAGGGGAAGAATGGAGGATTGCCTTGAGGGTCCGCACTTAGGCAATCATGAAACATAGCTCCAAACTCGAAGGAGGAGGACACATGAACAGCGCTAGGCAATAACATTCATGGGGCTCCGAAAAAGGGGGAGAATGGAGGATTGCCTTGAGGGTCCGCACTTAGGCAATCATGAAACATAGCTCCAAACTCGAAGGTAGAGGACACATGAACAACGCTAGGCAATAACATTCATGGGGCTCCGAAAAAGGGGGAGAATGGAGGATTGCCTTGAGGGTCCGCACTTAGGCAATCATGAAACCTAGCTCCAAACTCGAAGGAGGAGGACACATGAATAGCGCTAGGCAATAACATTCATGGGGCTCCGAAAAGGGGTGTTGGCGGGACCGAACGGTCCACCGGGTTTTTCCACCTGAAAGGGAAGCATACTTTTTGTAAAGAAAAATAAATCATTCGCGAGAACACCATATCTTAGAGAAACAATATACTTGTGCCAAGGGTAATCTTCCTTGTAACCGAGAATGAAGGGCAGGACGTGAACTTTTAGCTTTTAAATGAACATGCAGAGGAAACATCGGGCTAAGCTGAAGATAAATCTCTCATAGTGTATAAAACTCACAAGGCAAGTGTTTTATCCTATTCCCAAACCATAACTGCACCATGACCCTATTTTGCACACGACTTCCTATCGAATCAAAGATCAAACGTACCATCACGGACCAATAGGATTTTCTCAAGGGTAGTGTTTCTTGGAGAAGAAGCTGGGTGTTTCGGTCTTTTCCTCTTTGTTCAGGTGGGGTGGGATATCACCAGTCGAGAACGACCTTGAATGGCAATCTGAAAGGAAGAGACACCAAAAATGGGTTTTCCTTCGCCGGCAGTCACTTAACCTGCCGAAAATTTATCTGGTCTGAAGATCTTCCGTTCTCTCTCTCCCATTGATTTAGAATTGCTATTTTTACTTCCTTTAGACCTTTGATTGGGAATCCTTCTCTTTCTTTCTTTTTAATTGTTCTTTTATTTACTTTCATCTTTTTCTTTTTCTTTCTTCCCATTTCTTCCTTCTTTTTTTCTTCTGCTTCCCCCATCCCTTTCTTTGGGAAATTAGGTTTTAGCATTCTATTCGCTCTCCCTTGAGGAGATTCCGCTGTCCTTTGCTTCGGGGAAGGAATGAGGATTCCTTTTTTACAAGCCAAGGTTCAAAAAGGTCTGAGGTTGTGTTTCAATGGGGTGAAACAAATTTGGGTGTCAAGGTGTCGGTCTCGGGTCGAACTCCCCTATTACTCCACAAGGCACTCGTGACAATGATGATTTGAAAACAACGTGCAAAATTAGTCATGGCTACAGCCAGTTGGGCACTCAAGCATCCCGTTTATGGCATTGTGATACTACGGTTGGGAATTTACACAAACAGACCCAACGTTTCCCAATTATGTTCTTTTATCAGTTCAATGAATTCACCCATCCTTATCTCGGTTATTCCGGAAAATAAACTCTTAGCATCAGTCCCTTGTTTCCAGAAGATACGTTTGCTCTTTACGAATGATTTATACTTCTTAACTATAACATGTCGACCTTCGCGGTCTTTCTTTCTTTTTCCTTTTTGTTTCATTCACAAAATTATACGCCTGTGGTCCTTTATGAAGAAAACCTTTCTTTGTACATCTATATTCTTATACATGACAAACTTTTTCTGTACACGCATTGGAACTCTTTCTCTTTACGTCACACGGTCTATATACAAACCCTATTTACGTTCAAAGATTTTTTCATTTTTCCCAACACACACTTATGGTTCACACAAAAGTTTCTTCATATACACTCGTTGCTCATACACACAAGGATTCCTTTCCACGCATCATTTACACACAAAAAAAACCTTTTATACACACTTTCCTTTTTCTTTGTATACGCAGACATTTTATTCACAACGCTTCTTTCTTTTTATTAGGATTTTTGGTTCATTTTATTTTTTAGGACGACGTTCCTAAATGAAAAACTCTACACGGTCCCGGAATTTCAACAAACATTATTGACAACAATGAAACAAGTACCGACGTAACAACTCAAACGATATGTATGTACAAAACAAAAGTCAATCAACATGAAACAAACGTTAGTCCCTTAGTCAAACAAAAATATATAACAGGAAAAATGGAAACAAAAAGAAATATGGATCAAGGGATCTCCTAATCATGTGGCCCCGCTCTTAAGAAATCAAGTAAATCGGTCATCTCCTCGTCCTCGCGGGCCTCATCTGCCTCGTTGGGAGCCTCTGCTGGTGCCTCTGCTGGCGCCTCTCCTGCCCGGGTCTCAGGCCAATCTCCAGGTCATGCGACCTCTACCCTGAACTGGTCCGGAGTAGGGCACGGAAAAGAAGTAAAACCCTGGCTCTGCAGGCTGAGGCTCATCTGGTAAAGACAATCATGGGTCTGTACATGATCCCGGTGGTTGGCCGCCTGCTGGTGAACCAAATGCCGCAAATACTGCTCCATATCAAACGATCCGGCTGGACCAGCCTGATGAGGTGGCGACGTGTCTGCGGCCTGCGGAGCATCCCCCTGGGCCTTTCTCTGTGTGCAATACTTCTCAATAAAAGCTTGGGTGATGGGCGGCCGAATCACCTTGCTAGGTGCGACGGGGACTCCGAACGACTGGCAGAGTCCTGTGATCAAGGCGGGAAATCCCAGGGCCCTGTTGGACTTATCTGGGTCCAGAGGGTGCCTGGTAGGCGCCATACCTGCAAATAGATAGATGGCATCAGCGATTAACTGAGCCACGTGAATGCTCATCCGTGTCAGGATGGCGTACACCAGCTGACACTTCGGCAGGGGGAGGTCAGAATTATGATCACTGGGCTGGATGTTGCTGAGCAGCAAAGTCATCCAGATTTGAGTCAGGGTGGTCATGTTGGTGCGCATGATCCACACGCGTCTCCCAGCAGCAGTCCGGGCAAAATCCTGCCCCGGTATACATAGCAACTGGGCGATGGCCTCCTCATCGAACCCATCGGACCGGTTCCTCCTCTGGCCATACTCGCATTCCTGACCCTCCTCCAGCACTAAAGGGTATCCCAGGAACTGGCTAAGAGCATCCGCATCGAACGGGATCCACTGACCCCTCACCCAGGATCGCTTATCTCGCACGCCTTCCTCTGTAGGCTAAGCATTAGCATAAAATTCGAGGACTATGTCTGGGTCGAACTTGGCCATGGGAGTAACCAGTGATGCCCACTGCCGGCGAACTATCTCCTCCTGGAAATCGGTATACTTGTCATTCCTGAGCTGGACGCGTCGCTCCCGGAGAAATGACCATCCCTTGATGGCCTCGAAGCGCTGCTGGTGTTCAGTGCTCCTAAAGCGGTGACTGTCATACTCGGGAGCGGAACTGGTTCCTTCGGCCGCTTTATCCTTCCTGGATCTCTTTGAGACAAGTTTCCTCGGGGCCATCTTGGGCTGCCTTGCAGCGACGTTCTCTGCTTGTTTAGCACCGGGAAGGGGCAACGATTGGTCGGTCGTGACCCTATCCCCACTTGCATCCGTCCCTATGTACCTGTAAGTAGGAAACAAAAAATCCAATGGCCAATCGTATCTGGTCATCGTCTTATCTTGGTTGATTTCCGCAGTCAACTTGTCTCGACTTCTAACCGTGACCTAAGAAGGCCCTGCCCCTGTTACCAAAAAATATGCATGTGTATGTGCATGTATGAATGTTCCTAATGTGGTGACTTTCTTAGTGAAGGCTGGTTAGATTCAATTTTAGATAAGCGTTTGGGGCACCCCATACACCGAGCGAAGAGGGCTCAAGTTATAACAAATCTAAAACACAAGGTTTGAAACCAAAGGGAGGACTAAAACCTCGCCCATCTTTTCTTTTCAAAGAAACGCGACAAATACAGTGAATGGGAATCTCTAGAGGAAACCAAGAAGAACGAGAAAAACTCAGAAATAAAAAACATGCAACGGTCCTCTCGATTGCCCCAAACTTCAAGCGTAATATCGTTTAACTACATCGGAGTTCACGGGCGAGGGCAACTCCTCGCCATCCATGTTGGTGAGTATCAGAGCACCCCCAGAAAAAGCTCTTTTCACCACGAAAGGTCCTTCATAATTCGGGGCCCACTTGCCTCGACTATCCTTAACAGCGTGGGACATCTTTTTCAGCACGAGGTCCCCCTCGTTGAACTTGCGCGGACGTACCTTCTTGTCGAATGCGTTCTTTACTCTTCGTTGATACAGACGCCCATGGCTCATGGCTGTCAAACGCTTACCTTCAATGAGGTTGAGTTGGTCGTAGCGTGCTTGAGCCCATTCCGACTCTTCTAGGCCGGATTCTGCTATTATCCTCTGAGAAGGAACTTCTACCTCAAATGGGAGTACTGCCTCCATCCCATAAACCAAGGAATACGGCGTTGCCCCAGTAGAAGTTCGCACCGAGGTTCTGTATCCGTGCAAGGCGAAAGGCAACATCTCATGCCAATCTTTGTATGACACTGTCATCTTTTCAACAATCTTCTTAATATTCTTATTCACAGCCTCTACAGCCCCATTCATCTTTGGCCGATACGGGGTAGAGTTATGATGCTGGATCTTGAAGTCCTCGCACATTTCCTGCATCATCTTATTGTTCAGATTGGTACCATTGTCAGTAATGATCTTCCTAGGGAGTCCGTATCGACAAATCAGCTCCTTCTTTATGAATCTAACTACCACATTCCTTGTGACATTAGTATAAGAAGCTGCTTGGACCCATTTGGTGAAGTAATCTATCGCCACAAGAATGAAGCGGTGACCATTCGACGCTTTGGGTTCGATGGCCCCAATGACATCTATTCCCCACATGGAAAAAGGCCAAGGGGCGGTCATAACTTTCAGAGGATGTGGCGGAACATTGACATTGTCCGCGTGTGCCTGACATTTATGACATTTCCTTACATGAGCGCAACAATCGCTTTCCATGGTGAGCCAATAATAACCGGCCCTAAGGATTTTTCTGGCCATAGCATGCCCATTGGCATGTGTCCCAAAGGAACCCTCGTGGATTTCCTCAATCATGAAGTTCGCCTCTTTGGCATCTACGCATCGTAGGAGGGTCATGTCGTGGTTTCGTTTGTACAGGATGGTACCGCTTACAAAGAAACCAGTAGCCAACCTCCTCAACGTCCTTTTGTCATTGTTAGAAATCCCTGGTGGGTATTCTTTGTTCTCGACATACTATTTGATGTCGAAATACCACGGTTTCCCATCCCGCTCTTCCTTTATTGCATAACAATATGCCGGCCTGCCTTGAGATTTGAATTCGATGTACGGCAGATCCCAGTGTGGGGCAAGTTGAAACATGGATGCCAAGGTGGCTAATGCATCAGCCATTTGATTCTCTTCCCGAGGTATGTGGTGGAAGGAAATGTCGTCAAAGTACTTGACTAACCTCAAGATGTGAGTTTGATAGGGTATCAACTTCGGATCCCTAGTTTCCCATTCTCCTTTCAACTGGCGTATCACCAAAGCTGAGTCTCCATACAACTTGAGTAGTTTTACATCAAAATCAATGGCCGCCTGAACCCCGAGGGCGCATGCTTCATACTTGGCCATATTGTTGGTACAATCAAAACCTAGCCTAGCCGTGAAAGGAATACACTGATCATCCGGGGATACAAGGACTGCCCCTACTCCGTGGCCCAAAGCGTTAGATGCCCCATCGAAGCAAACAATCCATTTGTCTATGTCCTCGTGCATCCGCTTCTCTTCAAACAGGGCCATGATATCTTCATCTGGGAACTCGGGGTGCATTGACCGATAATCCTAGAGGGGTTGCTGGGCCAAATAATCCGCTAAGGCACTTCCCTTTACCGCCTTTTGGGTGACGTAAACGATATCGAATTCAGATAATAGTACTTGCCACCTAGCCATTAGTCCCATGAGGGCCGATTTCTCAAAGATGTATTTCACGGGATCCATTTTGGAAATAAGCCACGTGGTATGGCTGAGCATGTACTGCCTAAGCCGATGTGATGCCCATACCAGAGCACAACACGTCCTTTCCAGCATTGAGTAATTCATCTCACATGCGGTAAACTTCTTGCTCAGATAGTAGATGGCTTGCTCCTTTTTCCCAGAATCATCATGCTGACCCAACACGCACCCCATAGACTCGTCCAACACGGTCATGTACAGGAAAAGAGGTCTTCCTGTTACAGGTGGCATGAGCACCGGGGGATTTGCGAGACTCTGTTTGATCTTCTCGAAGGCCTCTTGGCAGTCACTGTTCCACAGGACCGCCTGGTTCTTACGTAATAGCTTAAAAATGGGCTCACAGGTAGGGGTGAGTTGCGAGATAAATCTCGCGATATAATTCAACCTGCCCAAAAAACCCCGAACTTGCTTCTCCGTGCGTGGTTCCGGCATTTCAAGGATGGCCTTCACTTTCTCGGGATCTATCTCTATCCCTTTCTGACTTACGATAAATCCTAGCAGCTTCCCCGACTTCACCCCAAATGTGCATTTGGTTGGGTTTAGTTTTAATTGGTATTTCTGCAACCTTCCAAACAGCTTACACAGATTGACAAGGTGTTCGGTCTCAGTCCGAGACTTGGCAATCATGTCATCTACGTAGACCTCTATTTCCTTATGCATCATATCATGGAACAACGCCACCATGGCACGCTGATAGGTTGCCCCAGTATTTTTCAGCCCGAAGGCCATCACTTTATAGCTGAATGTCCCCCATAGGGTGACGAAAGTGGTCTTCTCTACATCTTCACGTGCCATCTTTATTTGATTATACCCCGAGAAACCATCCATAAATGAGAAAAGGGCGAATTTGGTTGTATTATCTACCAATATGTCAATGTGTGGCAGGGGAAAATTGTCTTTTGGACTGGCCCGGTTCAAGTCCCGATAGTCTACACACATTCGAACCTTGCCGTCCTTTTTCAGGACTAGGACAATATTGGCCACCCATTCTGGGTACCGAGCCACAACTAAAAACCCTGCGTCAAATTGCTTCCTTACTTCTTCTTTAATTTTTAAAGACATCTCGGGTCTCATTCTTCGTAACTTTTGCTTAACCGGGGAAGACCCAGGATTCAAAGGCAACTTATGCTGCACAATGTCGGAATCCAGACCGGGCATGTCTTGATATGACCACGCGAAGACATCTTGATACTCTTCAAGAAGGGTTATCAAGCCTTGGCGGATAGGCGCGGTCATACCGGTTCCTACCTTCACTTCTTTCTTTTCCTCCGTGGTCCCCAAGTTTACCAATTCGGTTTCTTCTTGGTGAGGATTCATTTTACGTTCTTCCTGAGCGACAAACCTCTCCAACTCTGGTGACAAGACGTCCTCTTCCTCTTCCTCGTTTATCGTTTGGCTTATATCTCGATCGAAATCGATTGTCAAACCCTCGTTGTTAGGATCCTCAAAGAATCGACCCTCATATCTATACCAAACAAGACAAAAGAAACAAAAACATGCAAAATGATATGAGAAAAGGTGGAACTGCAAGAACAGATGAAACAAGATCTCTTTGTTTATTTAATAAGGTAGGTTTCACAAAACAAAAGAGAAAGGAAATCTATAGGCTCTAATTACATTGAATCAGCAGTATAGACTTCTGACTGGCTTATCACACGCCAGTTCCCCACTTGGGAATCGGGGTGGCATGGTTGCACAAAACTTGGTGGGTCTTGAGGGAACTCCTCTTCTATTGCGGCCACCTCCTCCTCGGACACCATTCCAGCACTGGTGAAACACTGGCTAATACGGCTGGGCCATACCCTATCCGCCCGAAATCTTGACGGCACGTTCCTCCTCCCCGACATCCCGGGTTCATACCCTAATCCATACTTGTATGGATTTCCTTTGATATCGACCACGTCGGCACTCCCGAGGCAGTCCTTGCCTAGACCCATTCCGGGTTCAAATCCGTTCCTGAGCATAACACGGGCCACCATTATGGCCGCGTTGGAGAGAGAAGGTAGCGACGGACTTGGTTCCACAGAGGCGCAACTCACCACCTCAAAGGATTGGAAAGCCGTTTCCAATGATTCTTCCGCCGCTTCTACGTACGGTGCGGAGGAGGGGCAGCTCACTAACATATCCTCTTCACCCGACACTAACACTAAAAGTCCACCCACTGCGAACTTCAATTTTTGGTGAAACGTTGAAGGGACCACTCCCAGCGCATGAATCCAAGGTCTTCCCAAGAGGCAGCTATAGGCGGGATTTATATCCATTACTTGAAACACCACATTGCAAGTGTGGGGGCCTATCTGAATGGGAATGTCGATTTCCCCCATCACTTCCCGCCGAGTACCATCAAAGGCTCGCACCACCATCGAGCTCGGTTTTAAACGTGACGCACTAAAAGGAAGCTTTTCCAAAGTGGTCTTCGGCATTACATTTAAACTCGATCCATTGTCGATAAGTACCTTTGCGACAACGTGGTCCATACATCTCACCGACACATGTAGAGCCTTGTTGTGTCCTCTCCCCTCAACGGGAATCTCTTCTTCCGCAAACGCGATATAATTGTTGGTGGTTATATGATTAACGATGCCTTCGAAACCCTCCACTGAGATATCGTGGGCTACATGGGCATCATTGAGGACTTTTATCAATAGCGTGCGATGAGGCTCAGAGTTTATGAGCAGTTCAAGCAATGAGATCCTTGCTGGAGTTTTATTCAGTTGCTCGACTACCTTAAACTCGCTTTGTTGGATAAGGCGAAGGAACTCATGGGCCTCTTCCAAAGTCACTGTTTTTCCTTGAAGACCTTCTTTCTTTTCAGCCCCTCTTACCACTGGAGGATCTACTTCTTTCGAGGGGGTGGCTATGTCTGTGGGCTCTTGGACCATGGGCGCTTTCCCTTTGGAGGGCAATTCCGCCGAGTGAGGGGAAGCGAATACCCGACCACTGCGGGTTACGCCACTGAGGCCGGTGATGTTGGTTACCTTAGCTGACAGGGAGTCAACTTCGGTTGCCACTCTTTCGCTGGACGCGGGAGGGGTATACTTCCACGGAACAGCCTTATTACTTTGATATGCAAATGACGTTGGCTTGGGCGCCGCCCGGGGGTATATGGGTGTGGAGCCGGTCCTTTTTCTAGTAAAACATATCACTAGGGCCTTGGGGGTTAGAGGAACCTTCTTCTCTTCCGACTGCATGCAAATTTGTGGTTCTTCCTTTTCTCCTATGGATACTTCAAGCTGCCCTCAATCCATGAGCCGCTGAAGCAATTCTTCCACCGCGGGACAGGTTTCCATGTCATGCGACTCCCCGAGGTGAAATAAACATTCATCATTTTCGTTTCCACCACGGGAGACCATGCACGCCGCTTGCAGTGATTGATAGATGAAGCGTCTAGAAGTAGCCACCTCTCCTAATCTCTTTGCCCGCGATGGCCCATCCTCTTCGACGGCGTTCACGCTAGCCTCTCCATGACTAGCTAGCGGGTTGGTTTTAACATTTGGGCCTTCCTCTTGAAACGATAGCCAACCGACACTGATTAGGTGTCGTACCTTATATTTGAACGGGAGGCAGGAGTCAATGTTGTGTCCGGGAACTCCACTATGGTACGCACACTTGGCACCCGGGTCATACCACTTGGGGTAGGGTGGCTGGAGGACCTACCCGGGTATGGCCACCACCAAATGATTTTCCAATAATGAAGGCCATAACTCAGAGTATGCCATGGGAATAAGAGAGAAGTTATCTTTTGGGGGCGGGTGCTGTGCATATTTATAGGTCGCGCCGGGGGCTGTATTATTAACTGGCCGGGGAGCGGCTGGAGCTGTGTGTTGGGCCGGTGCTCTTTCTACTGCGGGTGGTCCTTGTACTTGAGTCGGGAGGGAATTCCCGACTCGGATTAAAAAATTTGGGGGATTGGGCTGGTATGAGCTTTGGATATTTTGGGGTGCTTTCATCCACGTCGGGGCGGTGGTCACCGCGTGGGCGTCTCCTTCCTTTTTCCTCGCGCCCACTACTGGGGCTCTTCTGTTGTTGTTGGGGGCCATATTGGCAGCATATTCGAACTTGCCTTTTCGTAGTCCGGATTCAATCCTTTCTCCGGCGAAGACGAGATCTGCAAAGTTAGCTGGCATGTAGCCTATCAGCTTTTCATAGTAGAACGTGGATAACGTATCTACCATAATTGTGATCATCTCCCTCTTCGTCATGGACGGTACGACTTGGGCTGCGAGATCTGTCCATCTTTGGGCATATTCCTTAATGGACTCATGCTCTCGCTTAGTCATACTCTGAAGCTGGTTCCGATCGGGAGCCATGTCCGTATTGTACTGGTACTGCCTAATGAAGGCAGTTGCCAAGTCCTTCCACGATCGGATCTGGGAAGCTTCTAGATTGGTATACCATGCTACAGCTGCTCCGGCCAAGCTGTCTTGAAAGAAATGGACCAACAACTTTTCGTCCGCAGAATACGCCCCCATCTTTCGGCAATACATCCGGAGATGCCCTTTTGGACATGTCGTCCCTTTGTACTTATCAAAGTCTGGTACTTTGAACTTGGGAGGGATGACGATGTTGGGCACGAGACATAAATCCGCCAAATCCGAGAATGGGTAATTGCCAAGACCCTCGACTGCTCTTAACCTCTCTTCAAGCGCCTCCATCTTCCCCTTATCTTCCGCGAAGGGAACAGATTCTTTTACAGGTGTGGGTGAAGCCGGGATATGGCGGACTATGTTCGGTTGGGGTAGTTCATGGGGGGACGAATCTTTGAGGTGGAGCAGGGGGCCAAGATGGGTATCTCCTTCCTCATTGTCTTGCCCGGGATAGTCGTCATAAGGTGGGAGTTGCCCCTCGAAAGTAGGGGCTTGGCTTAAATCTTCCGGGGTGGCACGGGGGGTGAAGTCCGGAGGCAAGCCATAAGGATAAGCTTGCGGACTATACCTTCGACCAAACACGGCCGTGTTTCTGTCTCGGCTCGGATTTAAGGCGGGCTGTAGCACCGGCTCCGCTTCCCTAACTGTACTGGAGGCGGTTGCCGTGGCTTTATCCTCTATAGATTTCTGGAGTTTTAACATGACCTCCGAGATGGAAGCTGATCGAGGCCGTACCCGAATCAAATAAACATGAAAATGCAGTAATTAGGAAGTGATCCTAGGTCGTTTCCCACCGAGCAGTGACAAGCCAAATGTTCATAATATACTTGCAGTAACGATGGGGGGGGTTTGGTTGTTTGGTAATTAAAGAGCAGAACAAATAAAATGGAATACGAAACTACTAATATTAAAAACGGGTTGTTTCCTCTGATTCAGAAGCCATTCTCTTATCCTGGGTTATGGAGAATTCGTCCCTAACCGTCAACCACTTAATCCAACCCTATTTCAATTTACTAAGCGAAAATCAACTTAGGGTTTTCAATACGTGATTAGGAACCACATACACCAGTTAGCCCTTCGTCCATTAAGCATGAACGCAAGTTAGGCTCAGAGGCAATTAATCGAACACGAAGCGTGCACTGATTAGTATTCACGAAATTGGGATAACTGGTGAAGGGAAAACTGCCAGGAAACCACATTACAAACGAAACCTCAAAGAGAGTTGGGCTTCGTCCTCAAAAGGAAACAACACCAGAAAATCTAGCCTTCCATGGATTCAAACAGAAAACGCAAATGAAGCATGAAGCAGAAACGTAAATGAACAGAAACGTAAATGAACAGAAACGTAAATGAACAGAAATGTAAATGAACAGAAACGTAAATGAAAGTAGAAGAAGAAGCAAGAATGAACTCGTAATTAGAAGCAGAAAACGGAAATTTGCATTAAGAACGAAAACTGTAACAAGGGAACAGAAAAACGTGAAAACCTAAAACCAAAGCTCTGAATAATCAAAATAGCATAGCAGAATAGAATGCCCTGCACGAATCCCAAGGCATCTATTTAAAAAGAGTCACTCAAAGTCACTGGGCCCTATTACAATACTCTGGCCCAAAACAAAATAAACACTGAACAACATAAAATAAAATTGCGAAATTTCCTAATTAGAAATTAACTAAGATAAGCGCTGCTTTATTTGCCCTCTTCAAGTCCACAACCAAAATCCGGATTAAGCCCAATGTTTCATTAATTCCTGAAATTAGATTAAAAACATCAAATTAGCTAAATGAGCCCAAATAATAAAACTGCCTAATTAATTGACAATTAAGACCAATCAATAATTAAAATGGTGCAAAAAGGGTTTAGAAAATAGAAGAAAATGATGGCACATCAGAAGCCATTTGATCTTTTAAAGCCGATAGATCGGCCTTCATCTGTTCCTACACGCCCTCTTCATTATCCATTTTTCTGGATCGAGTGTTATAGGGGTGCCTTGGTGTTTTCTTAGTTATGATGAAATTCCTAAAGAAATAAACAATGGTGAGTGTCATACCCTAATTTCGTCCGGGGACCTTTGCTTGATGACATGCGACCATTCTTTGGTCCTCGTGAGGTGCTTGGCACCCATCATTAGGCGATTTGTGAAATTCCAGGACATGCCGAAAAACCAAAAAAATATTGATGCAGAATCCGTAAGTTTCCGTGACACACCGGAAATCAAATGGAAGCATCGTTGCATAATTAAGTGAGGTTCCGTAACATTCCGTAAGTTAAAAAGGGGATGATTATGTAATCCGCAAGGTTCCGTAACATTACGGAAAGAAAACA
This sequence comes from Glycine max, assembly GCF_000004515.6. NCBI lineage: Eukaryota > Viridiplantae > Streptophyta > Magnoliopsida > Fabales > Fabaceae > Glycine > Glycine max. Next base: position 6,603,015 of record NC_038256.2, on the reverse strand, counting down.
AGTATCGTTACGAAATTCGTAAGTTTCCGTAACTTTACGAAAAAAGGAATCACCAAAAAACAGCAGAAGGGGGTGTACTTAGTAAAAATGGGGGTGCAAATAGCACCCAGGCCCACTTGGGCTCTCCAGAATATTCCTCCAGAAGGCGGTTGCTTCTGGAGGAAGCAACCTGGCTCGCCTGGGCGAGCTGAGCTCGCCTGGGTGAGCTGGGCGGCAACCACCTCCCCTATTTTGCTATAAATAGGGGAGGAAGTGAAGAAGAAAAGGGTTCAGCCCCTTAGGCACTTCTCTCTCTTTCGAATTTGCTTGGAAAAATTGTTTCCGTGAAGAAAATCTAAGCCGAGGCGCTTCCGAAATGTTTCCGTAACGTTTTCCGTTAAAATAAATTGTATTATCCATTAACTTCGGTTAAAATAAATTCCGACCGTTCGGTCGTGCCGTAACCACGTTGGAAATCAAAAAGAGGTAAAAAATAATATAATAATCAAAAAGACATCTTTTAGTAAAATAAAGCGGAAAATCAAGTGGACGTTTTCTCTTTGGGATTTCTCATTCTTAATCGAATTGATTAATAACTAAGGTGAAACTAAAAGGCTAAAATCAATTCGCCTAGTCAAGCTCGTCCATAAAAAATAGGCTTTTGAAGTTTGTCATTTCATTTCCTCACTAAGTAAAATGGATCATTTTTAAGGTCCAACGCCTTAAAATGATCACCTCTTAAAGTAAAAAAGAATCACTTGATAAAAAAGAACTACGTAGGTCTGATTTTCTCATCCCAAATTGAGGAATACGTAGGAGCAAAGGGAAACACCCTTGTCGACCACAAAAAAAGGGAAAAATATAAAAAGGGTATAAAAGGATATAAGGACATAAAAAGGAACGTAAAAATCAAAGTCATGTTTGCACATTCGATTAAAGGCTGCCGTCCCTTGGGGCGGACGTGTGGGGTGCTAATACCTTCCCCGTGCGTAAATACAACTCCCGAACCTTTCACTTAAAAGTTCGTAGATCGCGTCTTTTCCGGTTTTTCTGACGTTTTCCTCAAATAAACGTTGGTGGCGACTCCGCGCGTATTCCTTTCGTGGAACACGCATCCCGCGAGTCACGCGTCGCCCTCCCGCCGAAGGGTAGGTTGCGACAGTTGGCGACTCCACTGGGGACTGTTTTTAGAGAGTTAGGCCATTTAATCTTGTGCAATGTTTTACCATGACTTTCTCCTTTGTTGGTTTCCCTTTATTTGTCTTATGTTCTTGTGTATATAAACTATTTGTTGCTTTTAGTGTGTTTTAGAATGTATGCATGAGGTAAATATTTATTCATTTGATGCACACAAACACCAACACTATTTGCACACACTGTGAGTGAAAAAGGGCCTATACCCGGGTTCATGGGAACATAAGGAGTGGAGGTGAATCTGTGATCATGCTAGGTCTCCGACTTGCTTGATTATAGTGAACCCTCATCTAGAGCTTTTCTCTTTGAAAACTTATTGTTGCTAGTAGTCCCTACTGCTGCAATATGTTCTTCGAAGGGGATGATACCTCTAGAAACCATGAAGAGAGATATGACTACCTTGGGGATTATTGCTAAAAGCCTAGTTAGTTCTCTCCCTTATAGGTCCCTTAAATAGGGGCACGGAGCAAACACGCTGCGTGCCATTTTTCACACTGCCATGCATAAGTATCATATACCCGTTTGCTTATGTTCAATGAATATTATCATACTATGTACATCCCCGTATTGTACCTTTCGCATGTGCATCATGTGCGGGTTCCGTCTTAATCCCCTCTCTTGGGCAAACCAACGGAGGGTCCGTGTCACCTTCTTAAATACATACGTTGGGCACTTTGCTACCCCAAGACGTTGTATCTAAGAAGGAGACAATTTCCCGAGCTCCCGTATTCATAAATTGCATCCGTGTCATATGCATTCCTTCATGCATTCATCCATTCCACCCATGATAGATGTCGGAGTTTTGATTCGCACTAGATTTTATTTCACTTTAGTAAAACATGGTATCAAGTCAAAAGCCTTCGCTTAAAAAGAGGTTCTATCAAGTCAAAATCAAGAGCTTAGAGGTCACCAGTTTACGAAAGTTGGGGCAATTAATGGGTCAACTTCAACGGCAAGCCTTCCGCAAAGCCTATGGTAAGATTTGGGACCTAGCTAGGGTAGAAGTCTCCATGGAACCGATTGCATCCCTTTCCCAGTATTATGACCAGCCCCTAAGGTGCTTCACATTTGAGGACTTCCAGCTAGTGCCGACTGTGAAAGAGTTTGAAGAAATCCTGGGATGCCCACTGGGAGGAAGGAAGCCATATCTTTTCTTTGGGTTCTATCCCTCCACGACAAGAGTTGCCAAGGTGGTGAAAATCTCATCACAAGAGTTGGACCGTGTAAAGCAAAACAGGAATGGGGTAGTCGGAGTACCAAGGAAGTGTTTGGAGGTAAAAGCAAGAATCTTGGCAGATAAAGGCGAGTGGACCCCATTCATAGATATTCTCACACTGTTGATTTTCGAGGGAGTCCTCTTTCCAAATGTGGATGGGTTGGTGGACCTGGCAGCGATCGACGTTTTTCTCGCCTATCATAACCACAAGGAAAGTCCGGTTGTCGCTATGCTAGCCGACCTATATGACACCTTCGACCGAAGATGTGAAGAAAGCAATGCAAGGATTGTTTGCTGTACTCCAGCTCTCTATGTGGGGCTGGTTTCACACCTTTTTCTCCAAGAAGGTAGGCCCGTCTATCCGCTACAAGGTTACCGCTCGTGCGTCGAAAAAGGAAAGGCGAATTGGGACCAACTCTTGGCTAGCATGGGGGGCGTCTGTTAATTGGTTCCCTCGCTAGAAGGAAGGAAGAATCAGGATTCTATCTTCATGCGAAGGATGTCCAAATGTTCCCTTGATGGGAACAAGGGGTTGTATTAATTATAATCCCGTTCTCACCATAAGACAGCTTGGCTACCCATGAGAGGAGCGCCATTAGACGAAAGCATCACGCCTTTCATCGCACGGGGTTTTAGTGACCACAACACGAGGGTACTCCAAGGAGTTCGCAAGGCATGGGATGCGGCGTGAAGAAAGGACAGAGAGCTTAGGGGAAGCAGTAATGGGATCATCGGCGGCTATCATAAGTGGCTGAGAGTCCAACACAAGGATTGGATTGGCTCCCAAATCTAAAGACTGTGAGGGACGATGAGGTTAAAGCTTCGGAAGAAAGTGATGAGGTACAAGCCCTAAAGGCAGAGCTTGAAAGAGCCCAGTAGTCGAAGAGAAGTTCAAGTCCATAGCCATCAAAGTCTGAAAAGAGTATGATGAACTAAGGGACGTCAATATGGCCACCGCTGAAGCCTTGGAACGAGAAACCAAGAAGGCCCGAAAGGAAGAACACGTGCCAGCAAAGTTTTGAGGGGCTTTATAGGGCAGCAATAGTAAGCTCAAGCTCCGAAGAGGTGAAAGGAATCATCACGGGTCAAAGGCATGATCTTGAAGGACGAGCTAAAGGCTTGCCTTAGGTCGAAAAGAAATTTGTCCCAACAGTTAAGCGAGACTGAAGGGAATATGTGGGCCATCATCGATGAGTGCAAAGAGAAGCTAAATCTAGCGGCGACTCACGAGCAAAGGCTAGAGGATGAGTACGCCAAGATATCAGCAGAAAGCGAAGCAAGGGAGAGGGTAATTGATTCATGGCACCAAGAGGCAACAATGTGGACGGACCGATTTGCTCTTACTTTGAACAGGAGTCAAGAACTTCCCCGATTGCTAGCCAAGGCCAAAGCAATGGCGGACACCTACTCCGCCCCCAAGAAGATCCACAGACTTCTCAGCTATTGTCAACATATGATAGACTTAATGGACCATATGATTAGAAACCGCTAGGAAGTTTGTATTGTCGCTCAGATCTTGACTAGTTATAACTTTTTGAATAAAATGAGTTTATCCCACGTTTTTACTCCAAAAATCAGTGCGAATCAAGTCACTCCCGCATTTTATCTCTAGCATGCATTGTATGTTGGTCTCGTCCTTTGTCACGGGAAGCCGGAAGGTCCATATCACCTTCTTAATTGTACACATGGGGCACTGCGCCCCCAAATGCGCAAGTAAGAAGAGATAATTTTCCGGGCTCTCGTGTCCGTAAAATGCATTCATATCATGCATCGCATAAGCATCTCTTCATAACATCATAATGGACATATCCTGCATTTGTCCGTTATCATATTCCGGCCTCACATTTTGCATGAGTCATGGCATCATCATGCATATGCGTTCAACAAACTTTTTGATCTGCAAAATTGCATACCATTTGTTTTCATGTTTGCTCATCCTTGCGTTTTCCTCTACAAAACAAAAACAAAAAAGGGGGAAGCGTGAAACTTCACACTACATTCTTAGTTTCATGTGTTAGGCACCACGAGCCAACCATGTTGGGATCATAAACCCGTTTCACTTAAAAACAAAATAATTGAACATGGTACCTAATGCATGGTTAACTAGGAAATGGTGTTTCTTCGGGCATCTCAATTTCATAATTACATTTTCCGTGCATAAGCTTAAAGTATGCCCGAGTCATTCATCCCTATGAGATGTTGTTGAAGTATTGGCGATCAGAATTGCCATTCCTTGGATTATAGGGTTGAACCAAGCTCATGCTTTTTACAAAAAGGTTCATCAAGTCAAGTTGAAATATGGAAGTAACCGTCTTGCAAAATTGGGGCAAAAGATGAATCGAGTCACATCACTGCTTCATCTACTGCCAAACATATTTAGGATTGTGATGTCCTTGTTACTTCCAGTTTCACCTTGACAAAGATGTCATGGACCATGTTGAAAATCTAAATTGATTCAACCCCATATCCTGCGTAAAAATTCGCAATACTTCACTGTACATCATTCGCATACATCCATGCTTTTCATTGGTTGCATTGCTCATTGCATTCTTTCCTTGAAAAATAAAATAAAATAAAATAAAATGAACTTAATCATTGTTATAAAAAAAAAAAACATGCTTTACGGCGTCCTCACCGAACTTGTGCTAGAGCTAGAGTAATGGGTGAAGTAGAGGAGATACAAGAGAAGATGAAGGCCGACATGGAGACCATGAAAGAGCAAATGGCCACAATGATGGAGGCCATGATGAGCATGAAGAAGATAATGGAAGCCAATGCGGTTATAGTTGCCGCTACTAGCGCTGTCGCTAAGGTGAACCCGATGCTCCCATCCGGCCTCAAGCAAATGAATCATCCAACCTCAAATATGGTAGGCAAAGATTTAGGAAGTACGGGCGGCCCCCATGATGTGCAAATTCAAAACGAGCACGCCTTCCCGTCATATGGCTTGCCTCTCAACTATACGCCACCCAATGTGGCGTACACTCCCAATAAGAATGTCAATAACTCCACTCCTATACCCATTGAAAGCCAGCAACCCCAAACTGATCATGCACATGTCTCTTAAACTGTGGAAGAGACCCATGAAATTCCCCATCACAATCTAGCCGACTTCGAGCCTTGGCTCGGATATACCACTGAAGGGCAAGCAGTTGGTGGTATACCCCTACAAAACCCTTTGGAGGGCCCTCAGTATCACCCACAACTGCACCTCTTGCATTCCACAGCGGTTAAAAACCCTTATGACTATGGCAGGAATGGGAAAGTTGGATCATCTAGAGGAAAGGCTCAGGGCCATTGAAGGAGGTGAAGATTATGCCTTTGCTAACCTAGAAGAGTTGTTCCTAATACCCAAACATGGTCATTCCCAAGTTCAAGGTGCCGGACTTTGGCAAGTACAAGGGGACTACTCGCTCCAAGAACCATCTAAAGATGTACTGTCGGAAGATGGGGGCATACGCAAAAGATGAGAAACTGCTGATACATTTTTCCTGAGAAAGTCTTACTAGGACAACTGTCGCCTGGTATACTAACTTAGGAACCTTCTTGAGTCCATTCTTGGAAGGACCTAATGGTTGCCTTCATTAAGCAGTGTCAGTACAATTCTGATATGGCTCCGGATAGGATGCAACTACAAAAAGTGTGCAAAAAGGGGGCACGAATCTTTCAAAGAATACGCCCAAAGATGGAGAGACTTGGCAACTCAAGTAGCACCCCCAAAAACAGAGAAAGAGATTATCACAATGATAGTAGACACGTGACCGGTGTTCTACTATGAAAAAATGGAGGGTTACACACCTTCAAGTTTTACAGATTTGGTCTTCACCAGCAAAAAGATCGAAGTGGATCCGAAAAGAGGCAAATTTGATCGTCCTACTAGGACGACTGAGAAAATTGGGGCAAATGAAGAGGGTGAGAAAGAGGGAGAAACCCATGCTGTGACTGCCATTCCTATACGGCCAAGTTTCCCACCAACCCAACAATGTCATTACTCAGCCAATAACAAACCTCCTCCTTACCCACCACCCAGTTATCCACAAAGGCCATCCCTAAATCAACCACAAAGTCTGTCTACCGCACTTCCAATGACGAAGACCACTTTTAGCACAAACAAAAAAAAACACCAACCAAGAAGTGAATTTTGCAGCGAGAAAGCCTGTAGAATTCACCCCAATTCCAGTGTCCTATGCTGACTTGCTCCCATATCTACTTGATAATTCAATGGTAGCCATAACCCTAGCCAAGGTTCATCAACCTCCATTTCTCCGAGAATACGACTCGAACGCAACGTGTGCTTGTCACGGAGAAGCCCCGGGGCGTTCCATTGAGCATTGTAGGGCTCTGAAGCGTAAGGTGCAAGGTCTAATTGATACGGGCTGGCTGAAATTTGAGGAGAATCGCTTGTTGAATCCTAACATTAACAAGCAACACCATACATGGGGCAATTCTGGAAGCTGTTGTTATGACTCATCAGGATTTTCAAGTTTATGCCATAAACCACAGTTACAATGTTAAATGATATGGATAAAATGGACATCCTCTCACGAACACATCTTTGCTTATTCAACTTCCACCGGAATGTGAGTGTAAGCCATTGGTCTGTTTGCTCAAGCAACCTGCGCTCCTGAGTGTTGACTTCCAAGACCGTTCAATCAGAGATTACTCATCTTGCACGTTGGTGGGGGTACCGTAAAACAACGAGCAAAGTTCAAAACAAATAAGTTTCAAAATAAAAATTAAGTTTCAAAATAAAAAATAAAAAGGCATTTGATTGACTGTGTTTTCAAGTAAAAATATAGACGTTCATGTGACCTCATTTTGTCTTTTTAGAGAGAAGTGAGTTATCAAGAATAGGATGTTGGACAAATGGCCTCAGTTACCTTAAAAAAAAGGGGGGGGTTGAATTAAGATGCAAAGACTATTCCCCAATTGAACTACCACTCTCTCTTTTCGGATTAACAATGCACACAGGGATAACCCTTCCCTTGTGTTCAGGAATCCTCTACAACAAGAGACCCACGGTCTCTTAATCCCTTTTCAAAAATAAGAAGATAAGAAGAAGAAATCTCTTTTAAAAGGGATAGATTGTACAATGAAGACCAATCAAAATTCCTTATTGAATAAGCAAGTGGTTGACCAAGGAATCTTTTTGAGAGGATAAGACATTTCAGTTCAGAAATACTCTTGATCTTTCGAGAGGATAAAACTGTTTGGGCAATAAAAACTCTCTTTAAAACATTTGAATGGCCATTCATAAAACATTTGAATAGATATGTCTCTTGGAAATTATTTTCTGAAAATCCCCTCTGGTAATCAATTACAAGACTTATGTAATCGATTACAGGTTTTAAAAATTTGAATTAAAACATTTTCAAACTGCTAGTAATCAATTACCAGAGAGCAAATCTCAATTTGAAAGGATAGAATTCCTTGGTCAAACCTTTTGCTTCTTCAATTTGGAAACTTCTTCCTAAGATTCTAGAGATCAACTTGATCATATATCTTGATTTTCTTGGATTCTTGTCTTGAATAAAACTTGGAAGCACTTGATCCTTTGGCATCATCAAAACATCAAAACATCTTGCTTCTACATAGGAGTCATTTGACTTGATCCATCAACTAAAAAAAAATCCTTCAACTATTCCTCGTCCTTGGAAAATTCTTTTTGCAAGAATCAACTGCTTCTTTCATTCTTCCTCACTACGAGGCTATGAAAACAAGACAATGATGGTTACCTCATAGCCCTACACTGGGGCAATGAAAGGCACCATGCATAAACCTCAAGCGAACCTAAGGGCAGATTAGAAGTTCTCACCCAGTAGGTTCCCAGCTACAAGGTCATCACGAAAGGTAACGATTGGTACTTCAAAGCCTTACACTGGGGCAATAAGGGGCACCGTGCATGAGCCTCAAGTGAACATAGGGGCCGGTCAAAAGTTCTCACCCATCGATGTTTTTAACAAAAAAAGGGGGACAAACCCTGGAATTTCAATAGATTGATTAATTATCAAACGACTCCATTCCCGTCACTCCAAAACGGTCAAGTGACTAAACAGAACATACACTCTGAGGGAGTTCCCAGAGAGATTTGCAAAAAGATAGGATAAGGTCGCATGAATTATCACCTCTTTCAAAAGGACAGTCAATCTATGTTTTCCAAAAAAAATCAAATCAAAATCAAAATCACAAAATAGGGAAAGAATGTCATGAACATTGTACAACTTTCCATTACATTGCATTGTTTCATATGAAGTCCGCATTTACCAAATTTCACGACAAAGGTTGCATGCATCTGCATCCCTAAAAATCATGTTAACTGCATAGATTTCCTACATCTAATGTCCAAATCTTTTGAATTTGGGATGACCGGCTCTCTCGATGAGTCGATCTCTTACTTTCTCATAAGGATGGACCCTTGGGTACTAGTACCCTCGTCTCCAGAGGACTATACGTCCTCACCTTCAGAGGGCTACACGTCCTCGCCTTGAGAGGACTACACGTCCTCACCATCAGAGGGCTGCACGCCCTCACCTCCAGAGGACTACATGTCCTCGCCTTGAGAGGGCTACACGCCCTCACCTTGGGTACTAGTTACCTTCACCGTTGAGAGGACTACACGTCCTCGCCATCAGAGGGCTGCACGCCCTCACCTCTAGAGGACTACATGTCCTCGCCTTGAGAGGGCTACACGCCCTCACCTTGGGTACTAGTTACCCTCACCGTTGAGAGGACTACACGTCCTCGCCTTGAGAGGACTACACGTCCTCACCATCAGAGGGCTGCACGTCCTCACCTCCAGAGGACTACATGTCCTCGCCTTGAGAGGGCTACACGCCCTCACCTTGGGTACTAGTTACCCTCACCGTTGAGAGGACTACACGTCCTCGCCTTGAGAGGACTACACGTCCTCACCATCGGAGGGCTGCACGCCCTCACCTCCAGAGGACTACATGTCCTCGCCTTGAGAGGGCTACACGCCCTCACCTTGGGTACTAGTTACCCTCATCGTCAGAGGACTACACGTCCTCACCTTGAGAGGACTACACGTCCTCGCCAACAGAGGGCTGCACGCCCTCACCTTGAAGAGGACTACACGTCCTCGCCAACAGAGGGCTGCACGCCCTCACCTTCAAAAGACTGCGTGGCCTCACTTTCAGAGGACTACATGTCCTCACCTTTAGAGGACTGCATGTCCTCACCTTCGTAGGGCTGTACGCCCTCACCTTGAAGAGGACTACACGTCCTCGCCAACAGAGGGATGCACGCCCTCACCTTGAGAGGACTACACATCCTCGCCAACAGAGGGCTGCACGCCCTCACCTTGAAGAGGACTACACGTCCTTGCCAACAGAGGGTTGCACGCCCTCACCTCTAGAGGACTACACATCCTTGCCTTGAGAGGGCTGCACGCCCTTACCTTTAGAGGGCTACGTGTCCTGATTTTCAGTGTGCTCCACATCCGCACCTTAAGAGAATTTAAGGTCCTCTGTCCTTAAATGCTTAACCAAGACTTGCACTCCCGGTTAAGGGACAAGTAGTTTCCTTTTAACGGTTCCTGGGCCACCCCCTGATATTGGAGGATGGCCAACTGTGCGAGCACAACCAGAGAGGGAGGCTATCACACAGCTACTATGCATACTGGGGCAAGATTTCACCCGTGCCGCTGCAAAGAGAAGAGTGCGGACCATGCGCACCAACATGACCACTCTTACACAGATATAGATGACATTGCTACTTAGCAACATTCTGCCCAGCGACCGCAATGCCAATCTCCCCCTGCGGAAGTATCAGTTGGTCTGTGCCGTCCCGACATGGGTAAGTATGCATATGGTTCAACTGATTTCTGATACCATTTATTTGTTTGCAGGGATCGCACCCACAAAGACACCCAGTGAACCTGAAGAAGTCCAACAGGGCCCTGGGGTTTCCAGCTCTGGTTACGGGCCTCTATCAGTCCTACAGGGTGCCCGTACCCCCCCTGCAAGGTCACGTCATCATAGGTAAGTATGCACATCGCTCAACTGATTTCTGATTTCATCTATTGTTTGCAGGGATCGCGACTGCAAGACACCTAGTGGACCCGAAGAAGTCCAGCAGGGTCTTGGAATTGTCAAGCTCTAATTACGGGTCTCTGTCAGTTCTACGGAGTACTTGTCACCTCCAGCAAGGGCATCAGGCCCCCTACTAATCGAGCTTTCATCAAGAAGTACTGCGCCCCAGACAGGCGCAGGGCGAAACACCACAGCAGCATTGGGATGGTCGGCAGCGGGAAATAGACGCACCGCCACCACCTTTAGAGTTCACCTCTGCTCATCCACAAAAAGGTTTGAGTATTGCCTACACCACATGGCCGACCAATAGGCGACCAAGTCCAAAGCCAAAGGTAAGCAAAGTACTAGGTTAGTGACCGACAAGTCATAAGGCGTCCAGCTAAAGACGTTAAAGAAGCGCTACTAGGAGGCAACCTAGTACCATTTGAATCTATGCTTGTTATTTGATCACTTTTTATAGTAGGACGCACCTAGTTGCTCATGATCTTGGGGATTTAAATAAAACGAGCACAAGCTCGGAAGGTAGTCATACCTCACAAAATATATATATGTATGTTTAGGTAGAAAGATACCTTAGATATGCATGTATGTAAACAAAAACACACTTCACAAAATATATATATGTATGTTTAGGTAGCAAGATACCTTAGATATGCATGTATGTAGCAAAAAGATACCTCACAAAATATATATATGTATGTTTAGGTAGCAAGATACCTTGGATATGCATGTATGTAGCAAAAAGATACCTCACAAAATATATATATGTATGTTTAGGTAGCAAGATACCTTGGATATGCATGTATATAGCAAAAATACCTCACAAAAATATACACATGTTTAGGTAGCAAAATACCTCATGAAAAAATAAAGGAAGGAAAAAAAAAACAAAAACAAACAAGAAAAAGAAATAACAAATAAAAAAAGGAAAAAGAGAGAAAAAAGAAAAATAAGTTGTCTAGCTAAAAACCGACATGCTTTTGAAAAGAGATGATTTCCAACTTTTCTTTGAAAAAAATTCATTGATCATAACTAGTTTTTGAAAAAAATGTGTCTACACTTGAAGGGTGAATACTGTGAAATTTCCCCGGACGCCCGAAATGGACTTGGATGAATGCACAAATGGATAAAAGAACATATTTTGGAAACATTGGGTTGACTAAAATAGAGGAAATGAATCCTGAGCCCTAGCATCACATGACCATAAAAGTTTGACACTTGAGTGTCCACATAGGTGCATGCGTGGCCAGTTTTGCATAAAATTTCCAAATCATCATTTTTGCATTTGTGTCATGGAAATAGTGTGGGGCATCCCTTTTATCCTTGAACCAAACCAAACCCCGACATGTATCATGTCTAGCCATTCTACAAACCTTGAGCCAAAATCCTGACTCACCATAAACCTTGACCTAGGGTGAGAATATCAATCCTTACCCTCGGAAGCAAAAAAGAAAAAAAGAAGGAAAATTTCCAATCAAAGAGAAAGCAAAAAAAGAAAAGAAAGGAAATTCCCAATCAAAGAGTGGGAGAAAGCAAAAAGAAAAGAAAGAAAATTCCCAACCAAAGAATGGGAGAAAGTAAAAAAGAAGGAAAGAAAGTTCTTGATCGAAGAAGCTAGAAGAAATATGCAGAGAGGTCTTTGGACCGGACAATATCTGAACAATACAGAATTGTCACCAAATGAACGAAAAAAGAAGGAAAGGGAACCACGACCTAAAATAGTCTTCTCCCTTTGATTACCAACCAAAATCCCGTGCGCTAGCGACTTTTTTTCTCGCCCCGCACTAAACAAAAACAGGAAAAGAAAAAAAGCCAGAAAAATCAAAAGCCAAAAAACACACAAAAGCCGAAAGAAGAACCCACCAAAAGAACCCATTCCCAAGGGAAGTCCTATTGATCCATGATCACGCATGTAATTTTTGATTTGATAGGAAATAACTTGCAAAGTCAATTCATGACATATCTATGGTTCGGAATTAGGATGAAACACTTACCTGTGCGAGATTGATACACTTTGAGTGGATTTCTTCTATTTTTGTCGAACCCAGTGTTTCCTCTAAATGGTCATTTAGAAACGAAATGCTAACATCCAAAATCTCATTTATGGTTATGGGAGATTTCATCAGCAGACTCTCCTTCCCCGGTAGACGCATTGTTTTTCACTCAAAAAAGCATATGCTGCTCTAAATCAGTTGGAATATTTGTCTCTTTGCTAAAGCATGTTTGCATTTTAGTGGAGAAAACACCGAGACTTTTCCCAGTCTCACAAGTTATCAAGAACTACGTAGGTCTGAATTCCTGATTGGAGGATACGTAGGAGCAAGAGCCTTGCTTTTGTCGGCCGCCCCATAATCTTTGTCATACTGACCCTGAGGTCATGTGACGTGCACCCTTGTATCATCCAGAGGCGGCGGGCCCGATGATACGCGGAGATACCTTACGGTTATCCGCACCCTTTTGTCATCCAGAGGCGGCGGGCCCGATGACAAGCAGAGACCAAGTTTGGTCATTCTGCACCCTTGTATCATCCAGAGGCGGCGGGCCCGATGATACGCGGAGATACCTTACGGTTATTCGCACCCTTTTGTCATCCAGAGGCGGCAGGCCCGATGACAAGCAGAGACCAAGTTTGGTCATTCTGCACCCTTGTATCATCCAGAGGCGGCGGGCCCGATGATACGCGGAGATACCTTACGGTTATTCGCACCCTTTTGTCATCCAGAGGCGGCGGGCCCGATGACAAGCAGAGACCAAGTTTGGTCATTCTGCACCCTTGTATCATCCAGAGGCGGCGGGCCCGATGATACGCGGAGATACCTTAGGGTTATCCGCACCCTTTTGTCATCCAGAGGCGGCGGACCCGATGACAAGCAGAGACCAAGTTTGGTCATTCTGCACCCTTGTATCATCCAGAGGCGGCGGGCCCGATGATACGCGGAGATACCTTACGGTTATCCGCACCCTTTTGTCATCCAGAGGCGGCGGGCCCGATGACAAGCAGAGACCAAGTTTGGTCATTCTGCACCCTTGTATCATCCAGAGGCGGCGGGCCCGATGATACGCGGAGATACCTTACGGTTATCCGCACCCTTTTGTCATCCAGAGGCGGCGGGCCCGATGACAAGCAGAGACCAAGTTTGGTCATTCTGCACCCTTGTATCATCCAGAGGCGGCGGGCCCGATGATACGCGGAGATACCTTATGGTTATTCGCACCCTTTTGTCATCCAGAGGCGGCGGGCCCGATGACAAGCAGAGACCAAGTTTGGTCATTCTGCACCCTTGTATCATCCAGAGGCGGCGGGCCCGATGATACGCAGAGACCAAGTTTGGTCATTCTGCACCCTTGTATCATCCAGAGGCGGCAGGCCCGATGATACGCGGAGATACCTTACGGTTATCCGCACCCTTTTGTCATCCAGAGGCGGCGGGCCCGATGACAAGCAGAGACCAAGTTTGGTCATTCTGCACCCTTGTATCATCCAGAGGCGGCGGGCCCGATGATACGCGGAGATACCTTACGGTTATTCGCACCCTTTTGTCATCCAGAGGCGGCGGGCCCGATGACAAGCAGAGACCAAGTTTGGTCATTCTGCACCCTTGTATCATCCAGAGGCGGCGGGCCCGATGATACGCGGAGATACCTTACGGTTATCCGCACCCTTTTTTCATCCAGAGGCGGCGGGCCCGATGACAAGCAGAGACCAAGTTTGGTCATTCTGCACCCTTGTATCATCCAGAGGCGGCGGGCCCGATGATACGCGGAGATACCTTACGGTTATTCGCACCCTTTTGTCATCCAGAGGCGGCGGGCCCGATGACAAGCAGAGACCAAGTTTGGTCATTCTGCACCCTTGTATCATCCAGAGGCGGCGGGCCCGATGATACGCGGAGATACCTTATGGTTATTCGCACCCTTTTGTCATCCAGAGGCGGCGGGCCCGATGACAAGCAGAGACCAAGTTTGGTCATTCTGCACCCTTGTATCATCCAGAGGCGGCGGGCCCGATGATACGCAGAGACCAAGTTTGGTCATTCTGCACCCTTGTATCATCCAGAGGCGGCGGGCCCGATGATACGCGGAGATACCTTACGGTTATTCGCACCCTTTTGTCATCCAGAGGCGGCGGGCCCGATGACAAGCAGAGACCAAGTTTGGTCATTCTGCACCCTTGTATCATCCAGAGGCGGCGGGCCCGATGATACGCGGAGATACCTTACGGTTATTCGCACCCTTTTGTCATCCAGAGGCGGCGGGCCCGATGACAAGCAGAGACCAAGTTTGGTCATTCTGCACCCTTGTATCATCCAGAGGCGGCGGGCCCGATGATACGCGGAGATACCTTACGGTTATTCGCACCCTTTTGTCATCCAGAGGCGGCGGGCCCGATGACAAGCAGAGACCAAGTTTGGTCATTCTGCACCCTTGTATCATCCAGAGGCGGCGGGCCCGATGATACGCGGAGATACCTTACGGTTATTCGCACCCTTTTGTCATCCAGAGGCGGCGGGCCCGATGACAAGCAGAGACCAAGTTTGGTCATTCTGCACCCTTGTATCATCCAGAGGCGGCGGGCCCGATGATACGCAGAGACCAAGTTTGGTCATTCTGCACCCTTGTATCATCCAGAGGCGGCGGGCCCGATGATACGCGGAGATACCTTACGGTTATCCGCACCCTTTTGTCATCCAGAGGCGGCGGGCCCGATGACAAGCAGAGACCAAGTTTGGTCATTCTGCACCCTTGTATCATCCAGAGGCGGCGGGCCCGATGATACGCGGAGATACCTTACGGTTATCCGCACCCTTTTGTCATCCAGAGGCGGCGGGCCCGATGACAAGCAGAGACCAAGTTTGGTCATTCTGCACCCTTGTATCATCCAGAGGCGGCGGGCCCGATGATACGCGGAGATACCTTATGGTTATTCGCACCCTTTTGTCATCCAGAGGCGGCGGGCCCGATGACAAGCAGAGACCAAGTTTGGTCATTCTGCACCCTTGTATCATCCAGAGGCGGCGGGCCCGATGATACGCAGAGACCAAGTTTGGTCATTCTGCACCCTTGTATCATCCAGAGGCGGCGGGCCCGATGATACGCGGAGATACCTTACGGTTATCCGCACCCTTTTGTCATCCAGAGGCGGTGGGCCCGATGACAAGCAGAGACCAAGTTTGGTCATTCTGCACCCTTGTATCATCCAGAGGCGGCGGGCCCGATGATACGCGGAGATACCTTAGGGTTATCCGCACCCTTTTGTCATCCAGAGGCGGCGGGCCCGATGACAAGCAGAGACCAAGTTTGGTCATTCTGCACCCTTGTATCATCCAGAGGCGGCGGGCCCGATGATACGCGGAGATACCTTACGGTTATTCGCACCCTTTTGTCATCCAGAGGCGGCGGGCCCGATGACAAGCAGAGACCAAGTTTGGTCATTCTGCACCCTTGTATCATCCAGAGGCGGCGGGCCCGATGATACGCGGAGATACCTTACGGTTATCCGCACCCTTTTGTCATCCAGAGGCGGCGGGCCCGATGACAAGCAGAGACCAAGTTTGGTCATTCTGCACCCTTGTATCATCCAGAGGCGGCGGGCCCGATGATACGCGGAGATACCTTACGGTTATCCGCACCCTTTTGTCATCCAGAGGCGGCGGGCCCGATGACAAGCAGAGACCAAGTTTGGTCATTCTGCACCCTTGTATCATCCAGAGGCGGCGGGCCCGATGATACGCGGAGATACCTTACGGTTATTCGCACCCTTTTGTCATCCAGAGGCGGCGGGCCCGATGACAAGCAGAGACCAAGTTTGGTCATTCTGCACCCTTGTATCATCCAGAGGCGGCGGGCCCGATGATACGCGGAGATACCTTACGGTTATTCGCACCCTTTTGTCATCCAGAGGCGGCGGGCCCGATGACAAGCAGAGACCAAGTTTGGTCATTCTGCACCCTTGTATCATCCAGAGGCGGCGGGCCCGATGATACGCGGAGATACCTTACGGTTATTCGCACCCTTTTGTCATCCAGAGGCGGCGGGCCCGATGACAAGCAGAGACCAAGTTTGGTCATTCTGCACCCTTGTATCATCCAGAGGCGGCGGGCCCGATGATACGCGGAAATACCCGAGTGGTTATCCGTATAAACATTCTTTTGCTATCTGTAAGACAGAATGCTTGATAGCATGCAGAGGCTGACATAGTCTTCTGCACCTTTTGTTCCTCCGGGAACAATAAGTCATTTACATGCGGAAATTTCATGGTCGCCCGCGACTCTCGTCAACCGAGAGGAGCGAAATTAGTGTCATACACTGATTTTCGGGGACCTTTGCTTGATGACATGCGACCATTCTTTGGTCCTTGTGAGGTGCTTGGCATCCATCATTAGGCAATTTGTGAAATTCTAGGAGCGACAAGTCATGGTCACCCGCGACTCTCGTCAACCGAGAGGAGCGAAATTAGTGTCATACACTGATTTTCGGGGACCTTTGCTTGATGACAAGCGACCATTCTTTGGTCCTTGTGAGGTGCTTGGCACCCATCATTAGGCAATTTGTGAAATTTTGGGAGCGACAAGTCATGGTCACCCGCGACTCTCGTCAACCGAGAGGAACGAAATTAGTGTCATACACTGATTTTCGGGGACCTATCTTTACTTTCCTTTTATCTCCAATAAAAGACAAGTAAAGAGGGGCAACTGTCATACCCTAATTTCGTCCGGGGACCTCTGCTCGATGACATGCGACCATTCTTTGGTCCTCGTGAGGTGCTTGGCACCCATCATTAGGCGATTTGTGAAATTCCAGGACATGCCGAAAAACCAAAAAAATATTGATGCAGAATCCGTAAGTTTCCGTGACACACCGGAAATCAAATGGAAGCATCGTTGCATAATTAAGTGAGGTTCCGTAACATTCCGTAAGTTAAAAAGGGGATGATTATGTAATCCGCAAGGTTCCGTAACATTACGGAAAGAAAACAAGTATCGTTACGAAATTCGTAAGTTTCCGTAACTTTACGAAAAAAGGAATCACCAAAAAACAGCAGAAGGGGGTGTACTTAGTAAAAATGGGGGTGCAAATAGCACCCAGGCCCACTTGGGCTCTCCAGAATATTCCTCCAGAAGGCGGTTGCTTCTGGAGGAAGCAACCTGGCTCGCCTGGGCGAGCTGGGCGGCAACCACCTCCCCTATTTTGCTATAAATAGGGGAGGAAGTGAAGAAGAAAAGGGTTCAGCCCGTTAGGCACTTCTCTCTCTTTCGAATTTGCTTGGAAAAATTGTTTCCGTGAAGAAAATCTAAGCCGAGGCGCTTCCGAAACGTTTCCGTAACGTTTTCCGTGAGGAATTTCGCAAAGATTTCAACCGTTCTTCGACGTTCTTCATTTGTTCTTCATCGTTCTTCGATCTTCAACGGGTAAGTACCTCGAACCAAGCTTTTCGATTCATTCTATGTGCCCGTAGTGGTCCACATTGTGTTTCGTGCATTTTTATTCTCGTTTTGTTTACTTTTTATACCCCCTGTTGACGTGCTTAAGCCATTTTACTTAAGTCATTTCTCGCTTAACTTAAAAATAAAATAAATTTCCACCGAACGTTTGAATTGTATTATCCATTAACTTCGGTTAAAATAAATTCCGACCGTTCGGTCGTGCCGTAACCACGTTGGAAATCAAAAAGAGGTAAAAAATAATATAATAATCAAAAAGACATCTTTTAGTAAAATAAAGCGGAAAATCAAGTGGACGTTTTCTCTTTGGGATTTCTCATTCTTAATCGAATTGATTAATAACTAAAGTGAAACTAAAGGCTAAAATCAATTCGCCTAGTCAAGCTCGTCCATAAAAAATAGGC
Organism: Glycine max; assembly: GCF_000004515.6. Classification (NCBI taxonomy): domain Eukaryota; kingdom Viridiplantae; phylum Streptophyta; class Magnoliopsida; order Fabales; family Fabaceae; genus Glycine; species Glycine max. Next base: position 6,584,729 of record NC_038256.2, on the reverse strand, counting down.
TTTTGAAGTTTGTCATTTCATTTCCTCACTAAGTAAAATGGATCATTTTTAAGGTCCAACGCCTTAAAATGATCACCTCTTAAAGTAAAAAAGAATCACTTGATAAAAAAGAACTACGTAGGTCTGATTTTCTCATCCCAAATTGAGGAATACGTAGGAGCAAAGGGAAACACCCTTGTCGACCACAAAAAAAGGGAAAAATATAAAAAGGGTATAAAAGGATATAAGGACATAAAAAGGAACGTAAAAATCAAAGTCATGTTTGCACATTCGATTAAAGGCTGTCGTCCCTTGGGGCGGACATGTGGGGTGCTAATACCTTCCCCGTGCGTAAATACAACTCCCGAACCTTTCACTTAAAAGTTCGTAGATCGCATCTTTTCCGGTTTTTCCGACGTTTTCCTCAAATAAACGTTGGTGGCGACTCCGCGCGTATTCCTTTCGTGGAACACGCATCCCGCGAGTCACGCGTCGCCCTCCCGCCGAAGGGTAGGTTGCGACAGTGAGTATGCCACCAAAACATGAATATGCAAATGAATGATCGGAGCACTCGGATCCACCCCAAGGATTTTTAGATAACATGATGAGTTCAGAACTTCTCATTTTATAAAAAGAACAAAGCTTTCATCTAGCCAAGATTATACAAAGGCGTTACAAGAGAACCTAACGATTTCTAATTGTGTGGGCCATCAAATCTATCATGTGTTGACAGTAATTGATTAGCCCATGCATCTCCTCAGGGGCCGTACACACTTCGGCCATGGCTTTTGCTTTGGCTAATAGACGCGGGAGGTCTTGACTTCCATTCAAGGTCAAGGCGAACCTATCCATCCACATAGTCGCTTCTTGATGCAAAGCATCAATCACTCTCCCTCTTGCTTCTTTTTCGGCGTACAACTGTGCAAAATCCTCCACTAGCTTTTGTTCATGGGCCACAGACTGGTTCAACTCTTCCTTGTATTGCCCTATGATAGCTAGCATGCTTTGTTCCGTGGCTTCCAAGTGTTGAGCCAAACTCCTTTTGGACCTCGCGCAAGCAATTAACTCTTCTTTTAAGATCATGCCATGCACCCGTGACCGATCTCTTTCCTCTCTTTGGAGCTTGAGCTCATTGTTGCTACCCACAATGCTCCTCGGAATTTCTCTTGACCATATTCCTCCGTGCGGGCCCTTTTGGTTTCTTGTTCAAGGGCTCTTGCAGTGGCCGCGTTTTCCTCTTGTAACTCGGTGCACTCTTTCCGGATGTGTGTAGCAGCTGATTTGAACTTCTCCTTGGCGAGTCTTGCCTTCCCTAGCTCCAATTTTAGAGCTCGAACTTCTTCATCTTCCTCCGGAGCTTCGAAGTTCTCCTCATCGATAACTTTCAACTTGGAGAGCCAATCTAACCCTCGCGTGTGAATTCTTAGCCATCCATGATAACCTCCGATGACGCCATTACGGATGCCCCTAAGCTCCTTGTCTTTCCTCAATGGACTCCTCCACGCCTTGTGGATTATTTGTATAACCTTGAGACCTTGCGCGCCTAAATCTTTCACAAGGAAAGGTGAGAGACTTCCTTCCGTTGGCGCTCCCCTCATGGGGTACCCTAGCTGTCTTATGGCGAGCAGGGGATTATAATTAATACACCCCCTAGTCCCTATCAATGGAACATTAGGGTAGTCCCCACACGAGAACAGAACTCCTTCCTTGCCTTCCTTCCAACGAGGAAACCAATTGATTGCGCTGCCCCTATCTCCGCCAAATGTTGGTCCCAATCGACTCTTCCTTTTTCGGCGCATGAGCGATAACTTTGAAGCGGACACGGGTGTCTTGTGTCTTGTTGGAATAGGTGTGAAATCAACCACACACAGAGAGCGGGTAAACAACAGACAATCCGTGCACTGTTTTTCTCACACCTCCGGTCAAAGGTGTCAAACAAATCTGTCAAGATAGCCACCACTGGACTTTCCTTGCTATGGTGATATGCGAGGAAAGCATCAATGGCGGCTAAGTCTACCAAACCGTCAACGTTCGGAAAGAGGACAACCCCAAAAATCAACAAAGCTAATATATCCGCAAACGGGCCCCACTTCTCTTGGCTTGCCATATCCCTTGCCTTGCCTTCCAAGTATTTCCGAGGCAGGCCCACTATGCCGTTCCGAGTTTGCTTCATGCGATCCAACTCTTTTGCTGAATCTCAAACCACAACTGCAATCTTGCTCAAGGAAGGAAGAAAGCCGGAGAAAAGATACGGTTTTCTCCCCCCAAGAGGGCATCCTAATATTTCCTCAAACTCTTCAATAGTTGGGGCCATTTGGAAGTCCCCAAACGTGAAACACCTCAACGACTGGTCATAGTATTGGGCGAGGGATACGACAGCTTCCGTAAATACCTCCGCTGTGGTCAAATCCAGAATCTTCCCGTACACTTTGCGGAAGGCTTGCCTTTGGAGAGGTCCCATCAACCGTCCCAATTCCTTGAGGCTAGTGACATCTAGACTTTTAACCTTGACTTGATAAAAACTTTTGCCGTTTTGATTTGTCCCCATCATTTACCTAAAAAAGGGGTGGATCAAGACTCTGACATGAATGATGCAATGCGTATGCATGAAACAGAAAGAAAACAACACAAAGGGGTAATTCACACATACGAGACCGCATAGATCCAATTTTAATGCTACGTTTGGGCATGATGGCGCCTCGACGTTGCATTAAAAAGGTTACATATTACTCTAAAGAAACCAAACACCACTGGCAAAAAAAAAAACTATAAACTAGTGCTATTTATCAAAAGATGCATGAGAACAAATGCCACGGAGCGTGTTTGCTCTTCGCCCCTATTTGGGAACCTATAGGATAATATCTAGGGGTCTCTAATAACTACTCCCCAACAATTCATAACTCACACGGCTGTTCTCTAGAGGTATCATCACTCAAGATAATAATATTGTGGCGGTATGGAATACCAGCGACAACACATTATAAAGAGAGAAAGCTCTAGACGAGGTTTCACTATTATCAAGCAAGTGGGAGACCTAGCATGATGATAGATTCACCTCCACTCCTTAAATTCCCATGAACCCGGGTGTAGGGCCCCTTTTTTACTCAAACCCGTGGGTGCTTAGAATGCAGTGTAAAGAATGCGAAATAGACAACAGTTATTTACATTTTACACAGTTCAAAAAATGCACACACGAAGTTTCACAAATCCACGATTCATTAAGATAGGCCTAACTCACAAAAAATCCCCAGTGGAGTCGCCAACTGTCGTAACGTGCCCTTTTGCGGGCGAGCGAAGGCGAGGCTCACGGGTGCGCTTTCCAAAGGAGGAAAGATACGCGGAGTCGCCACCAACGTTTATATGTGGGAAACGTCGAAAAAACCGATGGAAACCGGTCAAAATGAAAATTCTAAGTTCGGGAGTTGTATTTACGTTTGAGGAAGGTATTAGCACCTCTCACGTTTGTCTCAAAGGACAACAGCCTATTTTTTAGAATTGTGGAAATTGTATTACCTTAACTTTTATTTCTTTTTATTTTTTGAGGTCGACAAAAGCGAGGCTTTTGCTCCTACGTACCCTCCATCGAAGAGGAAATCAGACCTATGTAGTTCTTTCCTATGCGTGAATCAAGTGGTTCTTTTTACTTGAAGGGTGATCATTTTAAGGCGTTGAACCTTAAAAATGATCCATTTTACTTGGTAAGAAACTGAAATGATAAATTTTCAAAATCCTATTTTTGTGTACGAGCTTGACTAGGCGAGTTGATTTTAGCCTTAGTTTCACTTTAGTTATTAGTCAATTCAATTAAGAATGAGAAATCCCAAAGAGAAAACGTCCGATTGATTTTTCGCTTTATTTTACTAAAAGGTATTTTTTATTATTATATTATTATTTTACCTCTTTTTTGATTTCCAACGTGTTTACGGCACGACCGAACGGTCGGAATTCATTTTAACCGAAATTAACGGATGATACAATTCAAACGATCGGTGGAAATTTATTTTATTTTTAGATTAGGCGAGAAATGACTTAAATAAATGACTTAAGCACGTCAAAAGGGGGTATAAAAAGCGAATGAAAACGAGAATAAAAATACATGAAACAAAATGTGGACCACCACGGGTACATAGAATGAATTGAAAAGCTCGGTTTGAGTTACTTACCCGTTGAAGACTGAAGAAAACGAAGAACGAACGATGAATGTTGAAGAACGGTCGAGAATCTTCGCGTAATTACTCACGGAAATGTTATGGAAGCGCCTCGGCTTGGATTTTCTTCACGGAAATAATTTTCCTCAGCAATTTTGAGAGAATGAGAAGTGCCAAGAAGGCTGAACCCCTTCTCCCTTCACTCCTCCCCCTATTTATAGCAAAATAGGGGAGGAGCTCGCCCAGGCGAGCAAGGTTGCTTCCTCCAGAGGCAACAGCCTTCTGGAGGAAGAATCTGGAAGGCCCAAGTGGGCCTGATTGCTATTTGTACCCCCCTTTTTACTAAATGCACCCCCTCTACCTTTTTTGGTAATTCTTTTTCCGTAACGTTACGAAAGTTTACGAATTTCGTAACAATACTTATTTTCCTTCCGCAAGATTACGAGTCCTTACGGATTATGTATTTACTCTTTTTTAGCTTTCGAAGAAGTTACAAAAACTCACGGATTGCGAAAAATATCTCCTTTCGATTTTCGTCACATCACGGAATTTTCACGGATCGCGTAAGCCTGCTTCCTTTTGATTTTCGGCACGTCTCGGGACTTCACATATTGTGCAACAAAGGGTGCCAAATATCTCGAAGTGGCCAATCAATGGTTGTATATCATCAAATTATAATCCCCGGACGAAATTAGGGTATGACAAGTGTAATTGATTATACTATATTAGTAATCGATTACAAGTGAATTTGAACGTTGGAATTCAAATCCAATTGTGAAGAGTCACAACTTTTCATAAAATGAATTGTGTAATTGATTACACCTTTGTGGTAATCGATTACCAGTGAACAATTTTGAAGAAAAAGTTAAGAGTTATAACTCTTAACATGATTTTCTCAAAAGTCATTGCTTTTCCAATAGTTTCTTTGACCAGATATGAAGAGTCTATAAAAGCATGACTTTGGCACACATTCAATACATATATGATATTCTTCCAAACAATTCTTTTTCACAATCTTTCTCTAACCATTGCCCATTGCTTTTTCTTTGCCAAAAAGCTTTCTAAACTTTGTTTCAAAAATTTGTTTTTTCTGCAAGTGGAAATTCTGCAAAAAACAAAAGTGTGCTATCTTTTCATCCCTTCTCCCTCTTGCCAAAAGATTCAAAGGACTAACCGCCTGAGAATTCTTTTGATTCTTCCCTTTCCCTTAAACAAAAGATTTCAAAGGACTAACTGCCTGAGATATCTTTTGTTTCCCCTTACAAAGATTCAAGGGACTAACCGCCTAAGAATTCTTTGTCTTAACACATCGGAGCGTACATCCTTTGTGGTACAAGTAGAGCGTACATCAACTTGGGTTGTGATACTAAGAACAAGAGAGGGTACATCTCTTGTGGATCAGTTTAACTGGAACGTACATCCACTTGGTTGTTCAAAGAGAACAAGGGAGGGTACATCGCTCGTGGATCTTTGCTTGTAAAGGATTTTACAAGGTTATTGGAAATCTCAAGAATCGGTGGTTGCTTGGGGACTGGATGTAGGCACGGGTTGTGGCCGAACCAGTATAAATCTTGTGCTTGTCTTCTTCTTCCCTACACTCTTTAATTTCTGATGTATACTTTTATTTCCGCTTGACTTTTGTCTAAGTTATTGTTTTTGTTCTTTACTTTTGCATAACTTAGTAGTAAAGCCTAATTGAATCTAGTAATATTAAGAAGGACAAATTTTTAATTAGTCAATAAACGTTCATAATTAATTCAACCCCTCCTTCTTAATTATTCCGAGGCCACTAGATCCAACAAGTGATATCAGAGCAGATACCTTGAGAAAAGTTTCACAACTTCAAGATAAATGGCCTCTTTAAATTCTCTATTTTCTGAAAGTAATTTCAGGTCTAGATGAAATCTGAAATTATTTCATGATCATGATGAAGACCAAGCCAACTTATGTCTCATGACAAAATCTCATGAGAACAACGAGGAAGAATCTGTTAGGAAGAAGTGGTACATCGATAGTGGATGTTCCAAGCATATGACGGGAGATGTATTCAAGTTTACAACCATTTCCCCCAAGAAAAGTGGACATGTTACATATGGCGACAACAACAAAGGAAAAATCATTGGAGTCGGAAAAATAGGTACGAGTTCCTCTACTCCCATTGAAAATGCGTTACTTGTAGAAGGTTTAAAGCATAGCCTATTAAGTGTTAGTCAATTATGTGATAGAGGATATAAAGTATCTTTTGATTCTAAAAAATGTGTTATCAAACATGAGCATGACAAAGATATTGAGCATATAGGTTTCAGAGAAAATAATGTTTACATGATTGATTTGAAACAAAAATATGAAAATGATAAATGCTTTCTAAGTAAAGATAGTGATCCTTGGTTATGGCATAAGAGAATTTCTCACATTAACATGGATCATTTAAATAGATTAATCTCAAAAGACCTAGTTGTTGGTTTACCAAAATTGAAGTTTGAAAAAGATAAATTATGTGATGCATGCCAAAAAGGTAAACAAACAAAAACATCTTTTAAATCTAAAAATATTATCTCTACCACTCAACCATTACAATTACTGCATGTGGATTTGTTTGGACCCTCTAGGGTCATGAGTTTTGGTGGTAGTTACTATGAATTAGTAATTGTTGATGACTATTCTAGGTATACTTGGACTTTATTTCTTACTCACAAAAATGATGCATTTCTTGCATTTAGGAGACTTGCCAAAGTCATCCAAAACAAGAAAAGTTTCGAAATTATCTCCATTAGAAGTGATCATGGAGGTGAATTTGAAAACAATGATTTTGAAATGTTTTGTGATGAACATGGCATAGAACACAATTTTTTTGCACCTAGGACACCCCAACAAAATGGTGTAGTAGAAAGGAAAAATAAATCTTTAGAAGAAATAGGTAGAACTCTCTTAAATGACACTCCACTCCCAAAATATTTTTGGGCTGAAGCTGTCAACACCGCATGATATATTATGAATAGAGCCTTAATAAGACCCATTCTTAAGAAAACCCCATACGAACTATTTAACAATAGAAAACCAAACATTGCTCATTTACATGTTTTTGGATGTAAATGTTTTGTCCTAAACAATGGTAAAGAAAGCCTAGGTAAATTTGATGCTAAGGAGAATGAGGGCATCTTTCTTGGTTATTCCCTACATAGCAAAGCCTTTAGGATATATAACAAAAGAACCATGACAATTGAGGAATCAATACATGTTTCTTTTGATGAAACTAATATTATCTCTCCGAGAAAGGAGTTTCTTGATGATATTGCAGATTCTTTGGAAGATATGTACAATCAAGAAAAGAATCTAAAAAGGAAGAGAAATGAAGAAAACAAGGATGTTCAAGATGACATAGCCCAAGAAAATGATGATCTTCCCAAAGAATAAAAAACTTCAAGAAATCATTCTCTTGACAACATCATCGGAGATATCTCAAAAGGGGTAACAACTAGACACTCTCTTAAAGATTTATGCAATAACATGGCATTTGTTTCTATGATAGAACCTAAAAACTTTAAAGAAGCCATAATAGATGATCAATGGATAGTTGCTATGCAGGAAGAGTTAAATCAATTTGAGAGAAATAATGCTTGGGAACTAGTTGAGAAACCACATAACTACCCCATTATAGGAACAAAATGGGTATTTAGAAATAAACTAGATGAAAATGGTATAGTAATTAGAAATAAAGCTAGACTAGTTGCAAAAGGGTACAACCAAGAAGAAGGTATAGACTATGAAGAAACATTTGCACCTGTAGCTAGATTAGAATCCATTAGAATGCTTTTAGCCTATGCATCTATTATGAACTTTAAACTATATCAAGTGGATGTCAAGAGTGCCTTCTTAAATGGTCTAATCTAAGAGGAAGTATATGTAGAACAACCTCCCGGGTTTGAAGACTCACAAAAATTAGATCATGTCTATAGGTTAAAGAAAGCACTTTATGGGTTAAAACAAACACCTAGGGCTTGGTATGAAAGATTAAGTAAATTCCTATTTGAAAAGAATTTCATTCGAGGAAAGGTAGATACCACCTTATTCATAAAAAAGAAGAATAATGATATCTTATTGGTACAAATTTATGTTGATGATATAATATTTGGATCTACTAATGAATCTTTGTGCAAGGAGTTTTCTATTGACATGCAAAGTGAGTTTGAGATGTCCATGATGGGTGAGTTAAATTACTTTCTTGGACTACAAATCAAACAAACAAATGATGGGATCTTTGTCAACCACGCAAAATATTGCAAGGAACTCATCAAAAGATTCAGAATGGAAAACTCAAAACACTTGGCTACACCTATGAACACTGGTTGCTACCTTGACAAAGATGAGTCCAGTCAACCTGTTGATGAAAAACAATATAGAGGTATGATTGGATCTCTACTTTACTTATATGCAAGTAGGCCAGATATTATGTTTAGTGTGTGCATGTGTGCAAGATTTCAATCAAATCCAAAGTTTTCACATCTAACCGCAGTAAAAAGAATCAAAAGATATCTCTTAGGAACTGCTAACTTAAGATTATGGTACCCTAAGAATTCTTTATGCAATTTAATAGGATACTCAGATTCGGATTTTGCTGGATCTAAAATAGATAGAAAGAGCACTAGTGGCACATGTCAGTTCTTAGGGTCTGCTCTTGTCTCTTGGCATAGCAAGAAGCAAAATAATGTAGCATTATCCACAGCCGAAGCAGAATACATCTCTGTTGGTAGTTGTTGTACACAGATCCTGTGGATGAAACAACAACTATCTGATTATGGGATTGTATTAGACCATATTCCCATAAAATGTGACAACACAAGTGCCTTAAATATATCTAAGAACCCAGTCCTCCACTCTACAACCAAGCACATATAAAATAGTGTAGCATTATCCACAGTCGAAGCATAATACATCTCTGCTGGTTGTTGTTGTGCACAGATCCTGTGGATGAAACAACAACTATCTGATTATGGGATTGTATTAGACCATATTCCCATAAAATGTGACAACACAAGTGCCTTAAATATATCTAAGAACCCAGTCCTCCACTCTAGAACCAAGCACATAGAAATTAGCATCATTTTCTTAGAGATCATGTCCTAAAAGGTGACTGTGTTCTAGAATTTATAGATACCAAAAACCAACTCGCATACATTTTCACAAAACCACAAAACCACTACCCAAAGATTCTTTCTACCCAAAGACATTTTCACAATTCAAGATTCAAGATTCAAGAGAAGAAATCAAGAAGCAACAAGTCAAGACTTCATATAGGATAAGTATTAAAAGATTTTTTCAATAACCAAATAGCACAGTTTTGTTTTACAAAAAAATTTTCTCAAATTTTTCTAAGTTACCAGAGTGATTACTCTCTGGTAATCGATTACCAGTTATTAGTAATCGATTACTAGTGACAAGTTTGGTTTTCAAAATGTTTTTAAATGGTTTACAACGTTCCAAAATGATTTTCAAATAGTGTAATCGATTACACTATATTAGTAATTGATTACAAGTGAATCTGAACGTTGGAATTCAAATCCAATTGTGAAGAGTCACAACTTTTCATAAAATGAATTGTGTAATCGATTACACCTTTGTGGTAATCAATTACCAGTGAACAGTCTTGAAGAAAAAGTTAAGAGTACTCTTAACATGATTTTCTCAAAAGTCGTTACTTTTCCAATGGTTTCTTTGACCAGACATGAAGAGTATATAAAAGCATGACATTGGCACACATTCAATACATATATGATATTCTTCCAAACAATTCTTTTTCACAATCTTTCTCTAGCCATTGCCCATTACTTTTTCTTTCCCAAAAAGCTTTCTAAACTATGTTTCAAAACTTTGTTTTTTCTGTAGTGGAAATTCTGCAGAAAACAAAAGTGTGCTATCTTTTCATCCCTTCTCCCTCTTGCCAAAAGATTTAAAGGACTAATCGCTTGAGAATTCTTTTGTCTTAACACATTGGAGCGTACATCCTTTGTGGTACAAGTAGAGCGTACATCTACTTGGATTGTGATACTAAGAACATCGGAGGGTACATCTCTTGTGGATCAGTTTAACTGGAGCGTACATCCACTTGGTTGTTCAAAGAGAACAAGGGAGGGTACATCCCTCATGGATCTTTGCTTGTAAAGGATTTTACAAGGTTATTGGAAATCTCAAGAACCGGTGGTTGCTTGGGGACTGGATGTAGGCACGGGTTGTGGCCGAACCAGTATACATCTTGTGTTTGTCTTCTTCTTCCCTACACTCTTTAATTTCTGATGTGTACTTTTATTTCCGCTTTACTTTTGTTTAAGTTATTGTTTTTGTTCTTTACTTTCGCATAACTTAATAGTAAAGCCTAATTGAATCTAGTAATATTAAGAAGGATAAATTTTTAATTAGTCAAGAAACGTTCATAATTAGTTCAACCCGTCCTTCTTAATTATTCCGAGGCCACTTGATCCAACATAAGGGTTTAGCAAGAATTTAACATAACAGTGCCAATAGGACACATATAATCAAGGAAAACATAGGTTTTGCATCTCTACACTGTAGATGCATATGTTGTATGAAGGTTTTGATGATGCCAAAAGATGAAAGCCATTCAACATTGATCCACGACTAGATCAAGAAATCAAGAGAAACGACTAACAATTAGTCCATTATATGTTAAAAGAATCCCTTAAAAGAGATTGCAAATGTTTGGCCTTAAGTTAATCTTTCAAAACACCGTACAAAGTTTTTAAGTTAAATTCTGTTTTGAAAAAAACATTTTTCTCTCTAGTAATCGATTACCAGAGGCTGTAATGGATTACCAGAAGAAAAAATTGTTTTAGCACAGTTTTAGAAAAGATTTAAATTTGAATTTTAAATATGTAATCGGTTACCAAGAGATTGTAATCGATTACCAGAGGCAAAACTGTTTTAAAATAACTTTTAGAAAGTTTTGAATTGTGTAATCGACTACCAGTCACGAAAATTTGAAATTCAAATATGAAGAGTTATAACTCCTCAAAATTAATCGTGTAATCGATTACAACATATCTGTAATCGATTACTAGTGAGGAAATTTTGAAGATAACTCTAAAAAGTCACAACTTTTCACAAGTTTTTGAAAGGCCACCAAAGGCCTATAAATATGTGACTTGTGTTCCAAATTCTTTAGAGTTTTTCAGAACAATAATTATCCTATCCTCTCGAAAGAAAACCTTTGGCCAAACACTTACAAAATCATTAAGGATTCTTATAAGATCTTCATCTTGTAACATTCTTCCCTATAAGAGAGAAACATTCTTCTTTACTTAAAAGAAAACGACTGTTATTCAAGAGACAGTGGGTCTCTTGATTTGTAAAGATCTCTGAATACAAGGGAAGGGTATCCCTGTGTGGTTCAGAAATTGTAAAAGGAATTTACAAGTTAGTTGAAATCTCAAGTGGGTTACTTGAGGACTGGGCGTAGGCACAGGGCATGGCCGAACCAGTATAAAACTGAGTTTGTATTTCTCTCTTCCCAAAACTTCTTTAATTTATTTCATTTTAATTTTACTTTGCTTATTTTAAAGAAGTATCGATTGAATTGTTCTTTACTTCGTTTATATTAAGTCTGTATATTTCATTTCAAGAGAGAATTAAAAGTTTGTTAGTGGGAAATTTTGAAACTTAATTCACCCCCCTCTTAAGTTATTGAGGCCACTTGTTTAACAAGTGGTATCAGAGCTTAATTCTTGTACAAAGTTTAGAAACTTCGAGAATATGGCCTCATCAAACTTTTTATTTTGCGAAGGGAACTCTATAAATAGGCCTCCTATTTTCAATGGTGTGGGTTATCAATATTGGAAAACCCGCATGCAAATTTGCATAGAGGCTATAGATTTAAATAACTGGGAAGCCATATAAATTGTACCTTACATCCCTACTATAGTAGCAGGAAATACAACCATAGAAAAACCTAGGGAACAATGGGATGAGGAGGAAAAGAAGTTAGTACAATATAATTTAAATGCCAAAAATATAATTACATCTGCATTAGGAATGGATCAATACTTTAGGGTGTCAAATTGCAAGAGTGCAAAAGATATGTGGAATAACTTACAAGTAACCCATGAAGGAACTACAAATGTAAAAAGGTCTAGAATAAATACCTAACTCATGAATATGAATTGTTTAGGATGAATCCTAATGAAACTATACAGGACATGCAAAAGAGATTCACACACATAGTAAATCATCTTGCATCATTAGGAAAGATATTTCCCAATAAGGATCTTATTAATAAAGTTTTGAGATGTTTAAGCAGGGAATGACAATCAAAGGTAATGGCTATTACAGAATCAAGGGATCTTTCAAACATGTCTCTTGCAACTTTGTTTGGAAAGTTACAGGAACATGAAATGGAACTAATAAGATTGAATCAGCATGAGGAGAATGACAAGAAAAAGAAAGGAATCACACTTAAAGCTTCATCCTCAATTCAAGAAGGAAGTGATAAAAAAGATTTAAATGAAATAGATGAAGATGATGATTTCAGTTTCCTTATAAAGAGGTTCAACAAATTTCTAAGAAACAAAGGAAATCAAAGAAGATCAAATTTCAAATCAAAGAAAAGAGCAGAAGATTCATCCTCTCTTCCAAAATGTTATAAATGCAATCAACCAGGGCATCTGAGAGTTGATTGCCCAAGTTTCAAGAAAAGAATAGAGAGATCTGAAAAGAAAACTCTCAATAAGAAGAAAGCAAAGAAGGCCTACATTACTTAGGAAGACAACAATATGGACTCATCTGAAGATTCAGAAAATAAAGTTGTAAACCTAAGTCTGATGGCCGAGAATTATGAAAGCGATGAAGAGGTAACATCTTCTGACAAGAACTTATCTATTTCATTTGATGAATTACAAGATGCATTCATTGATTTACATAAAGAATCAATCAAACTTGCAAAACTAGTTTCATTTTCTAAGAAAACTATTTCAAACTTAGAAAAAGAAGTTTTAAAAATAAATAAAGAATTAGAAAATCTTAGAACCGAAGTTAAAACTTTAAGATCAATTGACACAAATCATTCTTCCACCTTAAAAATAATACATGATAAAATTGTAACAAGTATAGAAAAGAAATCAAGGAATTGAAAATTTCTCCTGCCAAATTTTCTATTGGCATAAATAATTTAGATATTATATTAGGATAGCAAATATGTGTTTTTGATAAGGCTAGATTAGGATATAAACCTGATAAACAACAAAAATTTTATAAAAATTTCTTTGCATCTACACAAAAGAATAGTTCTCCTTTCTTGATTTGTTTTTACTGTGGAAAGAAAGGATATGGTACATCTACATGCTATTTTAAGAAAAATAGTAATAATATTAAAATGATATGGGTCCTAAAAGGATCTTTTATTAAAACTGACACAGAAGGACCCAAGAAAGTTTGGGTACCTAAGTCATCAGCATGATCATATATGGTTCTTTGAAGAAGAGTTGGTACATAGATAACGGATGCTCTAAACACATGATGGGAGATGCATCAAAGTTCACTCATATTTCTCCCAAGAAAAGTGGACATGTGACTTATGGCGACAACAATAAAGGTAGAATTCTTGGAGTCGGAAAAATAGGTACGAATTCATCTACATCCATTGAAAATGTTCTACTTGTTGATGGTCTTAAGCATAGTTTGCTAAGTGTTAGTCAATGATAAAGGCTACCTAGTATCATTTGACTTTCATAACTGTGTCATTGAAAACAAACATGATAGAAATATAAAGCATATAGGCTATAGAAAAAATAATGTTTACATGATGAATTTAGATCAAACACCAAATCATGATCAATGTTTTCTTAGTAAAGATGATGATCCTTGGTTATGGCATAAAAGAATTACCCATATAAACATGGAACATTTAAATAAACTAATTTCTAAAGATTTAATTATTGGTTTACCAAAACTTAAATTTGAAAAAGATAGATTGTGTGATGCTTGTCAAAAGGGAAAACAAATAAGTGTTTCTTTCAAATCAAAGAATATTATGTCTACAACTCAACCCTTACAACTTTTGCATATGGATCTTTTTGGTCCCTCTAGAACTATGAGTTTTGGAGGAAACTATTATGCTCTTGTTATCGTTGATAATTACTCTAGATTTACATGGACATTATTTCTCACTCATAAAAGAGATGTTTTTCATGCTTTCAAGAAACTTGCTAAAATTATTCAAAATAAGAAAAATATCAAAATTGCATCTATTAGGAGTGATCATGGAGGAGAATTTGAAAATAAATATTTTGAATCATTTTGTGACGAACATGGCATTGAACATAATTTTTCTGGACCTAGAACCCCTCAACAAAATGGAGTTGTTGAGAGGAAAAATAGATCTTCAGAAGAAATAGCCAAAACTTTGCTTAATGATACATTTCTTCCCAAATATTTCTGGGCTGAAGCTGTAAATACTGCATGTTACATCATGAATAGAGCTTTAATTAGACCAATCTTGAAGAAAACTCTATATGAATTGTATAATGGAAGAAAACCAAACATTTCGCATCTCATGTGTTTGGATGTAAATGTTTTATGCTAAACAATGACAAAGATAACTTAGGTAAGTTTGATGCAAAATCTATTGAACGTATATTCCTTGGTTATTCCTTGCACAGTAAAGCATTTAGAATTTATAATAAAAGAACTATGATTATTGAAGAATCCATCCATGTTGCTTTTGATGAAACTAATGCAATTTTGACAAGAAAGGATACTGTAGATGATATTTCAGAATCTTTAGAAGAAATGCATATTCATGGCAAAGATCACAAAGGCAAAGGAGAGGGAAATGATGAAGACTTTCACATTGATGAAACAAAAACAAGTGTTAATCTTCCAAGAGAGTGGAGAACTTCTAGATACCATCCTCTTGACAACATCATCGATGATATATCAAAAGGGGTAACAACTAGACACTCTCTCAAAGATATTTGCAATAATATGGCTTTTGTTTCTTTGATTGAACCTAAAAATTTAAAAGAAGCCATAATTGATGAACACTTGATCATAGTTATGCAAGAAGAGTTGAATCAATTTGAAAGAAATAAAGTTTGGGAATTAGTTGAGAAGCCTAATAATCATCCAGTTATAGGAACAAAATGGGTATTTAGAAACAAATTAGATGAGCATGGAATAGTAATTAGAAATAAGGCTAGGTTAGTAGCCAAAGGATACAATCAGGAAGAAGGAATAAATTATGAGGAAACATATGCTCCAGTTGCCAGATTAGAAGCCATTAGAATGTTATTAGCCTTTGCATCCATAATGGATTTTAAACTTTACCAAATGGATGTGAAGAGTGCCTTTTTTAATGGCTTTATCCAAGAGGAAGTATATGTAGATCAACCCCTGGTTTTGAAAACTCAGAAAAGCCTAATCATGTTTTTAAACTGTAAAAGGCTTTATATGGCTTAAAACAAGCCCCTAGGGCTTGGTATGAACGTCTGAGTAAATTCTTCTTAGAAAAGGATTTTTCAAGAGGTAAAGTTGATACTACTCTTTTTATTAAAAGAAAGTTGAATGATACACTCTTAGTTCAAATCTATGTTGATGATATCATTTTTGGATCCACTAATGATTCTTTCTGCAAAGAATTCTCTCAAGATATGCAAAATGAATTTGAAATGTCAATGATGGGTGAGTTGAACATTTTTATTAGGCTGCAAATCAAGCAAACAAAGAATAGAATATTTATCAATCAATCAAAATATTGCAAAGACCTGATTCACAGATTTGGGATGGAAAATGCTAAACATATGGCTACTCCAATGAGTACTGCTTTGGATAAGGATGAAACCGGTCAGTCAATAGACATTAAGAAATATCATGGTATGATTGGATCTCTTCTATATTTATCTACCAGCAGACCTGATATAATGTTTAATGTTTGTATGTGTGCTAGATTTCAAGCAAATCCCAAAGAATCACATCTTAGTGTAGTTAAGAGAATCAGGAGATATCTATTAGGCACTATTAATATAGGATTATGGTATCCTAAAAATTCCACTTGCAACTAATAGGATACTCTGACTCTGATTTTGCCGGTTGCAAAACTGATAGAAAGAGCACTAGTGGCACTTGTCATTTCATTAGATCTGCTCTAGTTTCATGGCATAGTAAGAAACAAAATAGTATTGCTTTATCCACTACTGAGGCAGAATACATTTCTGTTGGCAATTGTTGTGCACAGATACTTTGGATGAAATAACAAATTTCTGACTATGGAATAATTCTTGATCATATTCCTATTCAATGTGATAATGCGAGTGCTATAAACCTATCTAAAAATCCTGTCCAGCACTCAAGAACCAAGCATATTGAGATTAGGCATCATTTCTTGAGAGATCATGTTCAAAAAGGGGATTGTGTACTAGAATTCGTTGATATAAAGAATCAGTTAGCTGATATCTTTACAAAACCTCTCCCCAAAGAAACCTTCTTTGCTATTAGAAGAGAATTAGGACTTTTAGATATCAATGACTTAGATGAATAGTTAACTTGGTTGATTATTATTTTCTTTCCTTATGATTGTTAATTTTGTTTTTGTTGGTTATTATTGATTGTGGATTAATGATTGTCTTTGATTGTCTTTGTTTGTGTTTTGATAGTCTTGATAATTGTTGATTGTAGATTAATGATTGTCTTTGTTTGTGTTTTGATGATTATTGTTGATTAATTGTTGTTGATGATTGTTTTTGCACTTTTGATTGTGCTTGATGAATGTAGTTAGTTTTTACAGAAAAAGCTATGTTTTAGGGTCTGGTAATCGATTACGACTCCTTGTAATCGATTACCATAGAGCAGCAGGCTGTAATTGATTACCAGAGAGTCTGGTTAGTTATAGGATAAGCATGTAATTGATTACCAGTGGCTATAATCGATTACAGCTCATCTCTACCTATAAAAAGCTGCACTTTCTCTCTCTTTACGCAGAACCCTCACTCCCCTCTTCTCCTTGACGACACCCAACCTCCTCTAAACTTCAAATCCTTATAATTTTCTCGTTTCTTGGCTAAATTGATTCAAACAAAGCCCAAAATTCTTCGCTTTCAATTCTCTACAAAGACCATCGATCAGAATTAGCTGAAACAAGCTCCAATGGCAGAATCTTCGAAGAAACGAAAGGGATCCTCCTCCACCACCACCACCGCCGCCACAGAACATCCGGTGACCCACAAGCACCAATTCCTCCTTCCTTTTCATCTCCCAGGTAATTAACTCTGTTTTCCTTCGATGATCAACGTTAGAGGTATTATTCCCAATTCTGCAATCGTGTCATTCTTGACCCTAAGTATTTAGATATTGAATTCTTTGATGGTGAAACATTTGATTGCTACAAAGTGTTTCAAAATTCTGAACTGGTTGAATTTATGTCTCTGAAATTGTCTTATTTTCCTGAATTAGTTAGAGTCTTTTATAATAATCTAAAAATTCAGGATGGAGTCATTTATTCTGAGGTGCATCAAATTCCTATTATTGTTGATCAATCCTTATTTTATTCATTGACTAAGCTGAGCAGTCAAGGTGTTCCTTTTGAGGGCACTCTTGTTGAAAACATGTTTATTCAAGTCATGATTGTTAGACAAGTGGCCTCAGATATCTTAAGAAGGGGGGTTGAATTAAGATATTCCAAACTACTTCCCCAATTTAAAAAAAAAACTATTTCACTTTTTATTCAAGTTATGAATTCCCTTAATGACAATCTTCTTAAATATTGATTCAAATAAAACAATTTGAATATGAATATAAAGAAATAATAAATAAAGGAGATTAAGAGAAGAGAAAGTGCAAACTCAGATTTATACTGGTTCGGCCACACCCTTGTGCCTACGTCCAGTCCCCAAGCAACCCGCTTGAGAGTTCCACTATCTTGTAAATTCCTTTTACAAGTTCTAAACACACAAGGACAATCCTTCCTTTGTGTTTAGAATTCCTTTACAACAAGAGACCCACGGTCTCTTAATCCCTTAGAGAATGAGAAGAAGAAGAAGAATGAATCTCTCTAGAAAGAGATGGATTTTACAGATTTGAGCACTCAAATAATTCCTTAATGAATTGCAATTGAATTGGCCAAGGAATTCTTAAGACGATAAAATGATTTTGCTCTTTGAGAGGATAAACACTTGTTGTTCTGAAAAACTCTGAGCAATTTCTTGTTTAAGTCACATATATATAGACCATTGGTGGTCATGAATAAAGCCTTTGAAAAATTGTGACTCTTAAAATTATTTTTCTGAAAATCCTGTCTGGTAATTGATTACAGTAATTGTGTAATCGATTACAGCTTTTAAAATTTGAATTAAAACGTTTACTAACTGCTGGTAATCGATTACCAAAATTGTGTAATCGATTACACAGTCTAAAATTTTGAATTCACATTTTAGTAGCTGTTATAAAATATATTTGGCCACTGGTAATCGATTACATCCTCTGGTAATCGATTACCAGAGAGTAAAACCTTTGTAAAACACTTTTTTAACTTAAATTACTTGGCCAAACCTTTTGCTAATTCAATTAGGAATTCCCTTCCTAATATACTAGTGATCATCTTGATGCTGTGACTTGTAATCTTGAAGTATTGTCTTGAATTTAATCTTGAAAAGCCCATTTACATCAATTGCATCATATCATCATGATCATCATCAAAACATCAAAAGCAATTGCATCTACAATCTCCCCCTTTTTTATGATGACAATACAATACCTGAAATCAAGATTCAAGCAAGCAACAAACAATTGTATATAGATAAAATGTGCGTTTACTCCCCCTATATTTCGGAATTTATGATCACTTGATTTCTAAGGTTGTTAAGCTTTTTCTACAACCAACCTTTTCTCCCCCTTTGGCAACATCAAAAAGCCAAAGAACTAGGGAATCAATACAGATATAACAATGGAGTAGAAAGATATAAAGATCAGAGTATAAAGCATAACCATCAAAACTCACAAACAAGAAATAATCAATCCAGAATCCAAATAACTCAAAATGTCAACAACCACACAATGTCAAAGCAGAAAAAGTCTGAAATCTTAATACCACAAGATAAATAAGCAAAGTACTTAACGTAATAATTGAAACTCTAAGAAACTTAAACAGCCAAAATACACGGCTTATTAAAGACTTATAATCAGAAACTAAAATCTAAGAAGACGGAGGTGGTGGTGGAAGATCGAAACTTTGACGAATGTATTTGACATCTTCTTCAAGCTGTGTGAGGTGAATGTCCATACCAGCAAAGCGTGTATCTAACGAGTCGAAGCGGTCACCAACATAAGAACGAAGACCCCGTAATTCAGAGAGGACTTCATTCATGAGTGCGGAATCTTCACGTTGAGGAGGAGGTGAAGGAGTACGTTCATCTTGAGGAGGGAGTGCATCCTTCTTCAACCATTGACCATTCCGATCTTTACGATACCCAAAGGAGGTCACTGCACCAGCACCAATTGCAAAGGAACGCTTAACTTGAACAAAGGGTTCATCATCAAGCGGAATTTGAAAATGACGCAAAAATAGAGTAATCAAATGTGGATAAGGAAGAGGTGCATTAGCCCGTAATGCCTTATGCATTCGGTACCGAACCAAATGGGCCCAGTCGATCTGACGACCGGTAAGAAAAGCCCACATAAGAATCAAATCCTCCTCAGAGGCTTGTGCTAAATTTGAAGACCGAGGAAGCAAAATTCTAACAATGATATAATGCATGATGTGATTATCAAATGTTAATGACCCGGCCAGCAATCTACCGGTCATTTCAGCCTGATCATTACAGACCATACGGCGAGCATCATGACTTGAATAATCAAATTTCCAGTCATCAACAATGGTGCCCTCAAAAGGTGCACCTTGACTGGGTAAATGAGTCAAAGAAAAGAATAGTGATTGATCAATGACCATAGAAATACCATGCACCTCAGACATAATAATACCATCCTGAATTTTTAAATTGTAGTAGAAGACTTTTACAAGTTCAGGACAATATGGCAATTTTAATGACATGAAATCAACAAGACCAGAATTTTGAAACACTTGATAGCAATCAAACGTTTCATCATTAAAGAATTCTACGTCTAGGTACTTAGGGTCTAAGATTATTCTAGAAGAAAACTGAGAAAGGTACCATAGACGTTGATCATCGGATGAAAACAATGTTGATGATCTTGGAGATGACAAAGAAGGAGGAATAGGTGTTGTGGGTGCTCCGGATGGGCCGTGGCGGCGATGGGCAGCAGCAGCAGTGGTGGAGGATGATCCCTTTCTCTTCTTTGATGGCTCTGCCATTTGATGAATTTGTTGTGGATTTTGATCGGTGGAAGTGAAAGAGGAGTGAAAAAGAGGAAGATTGGGCTTTACGGGACGTGATTTGGTGAAGAATTGAGTGAGAATCGAAGATTTGAAGTTTTAGGTATGGAGGAAAACGTGGAGGAGGCTTTGGTTGCGCAGCAGCTCTGATTTCGTGAGTATTTATAGAAGATGACGTATTGTAATCGATTATAGGTATTGGTAATCGATTACAGGACCAATAAGCCTACTGGTAATCGATTACAGGATGTTGTAATCGATTACAGGCTGCCTGTTCATGTGTAATCGATTACACTGGATGGTAATCGATTACCAGAGCCTATCCTAGGCTAGTTTCTTAAGAGAATATCTATGTTTATGCTCAAATACATCCTATATGATTAATTTTCACTACTAATACACTAAATTCAATCATTCAATTATTATATACACAAGAAATCATAAATTCTATCATAAAAACAAGAATTCAAACAAGATCAAACAAACAAAATAATCTACAATCAATAAGTAAGAGTAAATCAACCAATCAATCCCTATTTTTCTAAATCTATTACATCTAAGAGACCTAATTCTCTTCTAATAGAGAAGAACACTTCCTTGGGGAGAGGTTTAGTGAAAATATCAGCGAGTTGATTCTTAGTATCAACAAATTCTAATACACAATCTCCCTTTAGGACATGATCTCTAAGAAAGTGGTGTCTAATCTCTATATGTTTAGTTCTAGAGTGTTGAACTGGGTTTTTGGATAGATTTATGGCACTAGTATTATCACACTTAATAGGTATGCGATTAAGAATGATGCCATAGTCAGATAATTGTTGCTTCATCCATAAAATCTGTGCACAACAACTACCGGCAGAGATATACTCTGCTTCAGCGGTAGATAAAGCAAGACTATTTTGTTTCTTACTATGCCATGAAACAAGAGCCGATCCAATGAATTGACAAGTTCCACTTGTACTTTTTCTATCAGTTTTAGATCCGGCAAAATCAGAATCAGAATATCCTATTAAGTTACATGTTGAATTCTTAGGATACCATAATCCTAAATTTATTGTCCCTAATAGATATCTCATGATTCTCTTTACTGCACTTAAATGTGATTGTTTGGGGTTGGATTGAAACCTAGCACACATGCATACACTAAACATAATATCTGGTCTACTAGCAGATAAATAAAGAAGAGATCCGATCATACCTCGATATTGTTTTATGTCTATAGACTGACCCGATTCATCTTTATCTAAGTAACAACTAGTGCTCATAGGTGTGGACATGTGTTTTGCACTATCCATCCCAAATCTTTTGATCAATTCCTTGCAGTACTTAGATTGATTGATGAATATACCTTCTTGATTTTGCTTGATTTGTAATCCCACAAAGTACTTTAGTTCTCCCATCATTGACATTTCAAATTCACTTTGCATATCAAGGGAAAACTCCTTGCACAATGAATCATTAGTGGATCCAAAAATTATATCATCAACATATATTTGAACCAACAAAATGTCATTATGCTTTCTCTTTATGAACAATGTGGTATCCACTTTACCTCTAGAGAATTCTTTTTCTAGAAGAAAATTGCTTAAGTGTTCATACCATGCCCTAGGGGCTTGTTTCAAACCATAAAGAGCCTTTTGAAATTTATAAACATGGTTTGGTTTATCAGGAATTTCAAAACCAGGGGGTTGTTCAACATATACCTCTTCTTGAATTAAACCATTTAGAAAGGCACTCTTAACATCCATTTGATAAAGTTTAAAGTCCATTATGGATGCATATGCCAAAAGCATTCTATTGGCTTCTAATCTTGCAACAGGAGCATATGCTTCTTCATAGTCTATTCCCTCTTCTTGATTATACCCTTTTGCTACTAACTTGGCTTTATTTCTAATAATTATACCATGTTCATCTAATTTATTTCTAAAAACCCATTTTGTTCCTATGACAGGATAATTTTCAGGTTTTTCTACTAATTTCCACACATTGTTTCTTTCAAATTGGTTTAGTTCTTCTTGCATGGCAATGATCCAATTATCATCTACTATGGCTTCTTTTATATTTTTAGGTTCAATCATAGATACAAAAGCCATATTATTGCATAAATCTTTAAGAGAATGTCTAGTTCTTACCCCTTTTGAGATATCACCAATAATGTTGTCGAGGGGATGATCTCTTGAAGCTTTCCATTCTCTTGGAAGTTCATTATTGGATTTGACTTCTTCTGGAGGATCTTCATTGTTTCCTTTATCATTTCCTTTGGAATCTTGTTCATCAATATTCATATGTTCTAAAGAATCTGCAATGTCATCTAGCATATTCTTTCTTGACAAGATAGCATTAGATTCATCAAAGGTAACATGAATGGATTCCTCGATATTCATAGTTCTTTTATTATATATTCTATATGCTTTGCTTTGTAATGAATATCCAAGAAAAATACCTTCATCAGATTTTGCATCAAATTTTCCTAGATTATCTTTTCCATTATTGAGCACAAAGCATTTGCAACCAAAAACATGTAGATGAGAAATATTAGGTTTTCTACCATTAAATAACTCATATGGGGTTTTCTTTAAAATAGGTCTTATTAAGGCCCTATTCATGATGTAACATGCAGTATTGACCGCTTCAGCCCAAAAATACTTTGGAAGAAAAGTATCATTTAATAAAGTTCTTGCAATTTCTTCCAATGACCTATTTTTCCTCTCAACAACTCCATTTTGTTGAGGGGTTCTTGGTGCAGAAAAATTATGTTCAATACCATGTTCATCACAAAATAATTCAAAATCTTTATTTTCAAATTCACCCCCATGATCACTTCTAATGGATGCAATCTTGAGATTTTTCTTGTTTTGTATGACTTTAGCAAGTTTCCTAAATGCTTGGAATGAATCACTTTTATGTGTAATAAATAATGTCCAAGTATATCTAGAGAAATCATCAACTATAACTAGAGCATAGTAATTTCCTCCAAAACTCATGGTTCTAGATGGACCAAATAGATCCATATGCAATAACTGTAAGGGTTGAGTGGTTGAAACAACATTTTTAGGTTTGAATGAGATTCTTGTTTATTTTCCCTTTTGACATGCATCACATAGTTTATCTTTTTCAAATTTTAATTTAGGCAAACCAACTACTAAATCTTTTGAAATTAATTTATTTAAGTGATCCATGTTTATGTGAGCAATTCTTTTATGCCATAACCATGGATCATCATCTTTACTAAGAAAGCAATGATTGTTTTCTTGTTTTATGCTTAAGTCTATCATGTAAACATTATTGACTCTATGTCCTACATGCTTTATATTAATGTCATGCTTATGTTCTATAAGACATTTCTAAGAATAAAATGATACTAGATAGCCTTTGTCGCATAATTGACTAACACTAAGCAGGCTGTGCTTAAGGCCTTCAACAAGTAGAACATTTTCAATGGAGTTTGAAGAATTTGTACCTATTTTACCCACTCCAAGGATTCTACCTTTGTTGTTGTCACCATATGTTACATGCCCGCTTTTCTTTGGAGAGATATGTGTAAAATTTGATACATCTCCAGTCATATGTTTTGAGCATCCGCTATCTATGTACCACTTCTTTCTCAAAGATACTTGCATAATCAAGTTTTTGACTTAGGTACCCAAATTTTATTGGGTCCTTGCATGTTAGTATAAACTGAGGATCCTTTTGGGACCCATATCATTTTAATGTTACTGTAATTTTTCTTGAAGTAGCAAGTTGATATGCCATGTCCTCTTCTTCCACAGTAAAAACAAGTGATAGAATTAGAATTACATTTTTGTGTGGAAGTGGAAAAGTTTTTATGAAACTTTTGTTGTTTTTCAGATTTATACCCTAGTCCATTTTTATTAGACACATATCTTTGTTTACTTAATATAACATCTAAATTATTTTTACTATATGAAAATTTTACAAGTGAATTTTTCAACTCTTTAATTTCTTTTACATATTTATCACAACAACTACAAGAATCTGTTATTTTCTTGTCATTAATAGTGGAGATATTAACTTTTTCATTTGTTTTAGAAATTGAGACTTCATTTCTAAGAAGATCTAATTCTTTGTTTAATTTCGAAATTTCATTTTCTAAATTTGAAATTGTTTTCTTTGATGATAAAACTAATTTTGCAAGTTTAATTGATTCTTTATGCAAATCAGCAAATGCATCTTGCAATTCATCAAAAGAAATAGATAAGTTATTTGAAGATGTTACCTCTTCATCACTTTCGTAACTTTTAGCCATAAGGCAGAGATTTATCTCTTCATTTTCAGAATCTTCAGAAGATTCCATATCATTTTCATCCCATGTGATGTATGTTTTCTTCAGTTTCTTTTCACTATGATTTTTCTTTTCAGATTTTTCCATCTTTTTCTTGAAGATGGGACAATCAACCCTCAGATCTCCAGGTTGATTGCATTCAAAGCATTTTAAAGTAGATGATGAATTTTCAGTCCTTCTCTTTGATTTAAAATTAGGTCGCCTCTGATTTCCTCTTACTTTAAGAAACTTGTTGAATCTTCTTACAAACAAACTTAGATCATCATCATCATCTGGATCATTATCCTGATCACTTTCTTCTTGAATTGAGGATGATGCTTTAAGAGCAATTCCTTTCTTTTTCTTGTCATTTTCTTCGTGTTGATGTAATCTCAATAGCTCCATCTCGTGTTCCTGCAACTTTACAAATAAAGTGGCAAGGGACATATTAGACAAATCTCTTGATTCAGAAATGGCCGTTAATTTGGGTTGCCATTCTCTACTTAAACATCTTAACACCTTGTTTATGAGATCCTCATTTTGAAATTCTTTGCCTAAGGCTGCTAGATGATTTACTATATGTGTAAATCTCTTTTGCATGCTTTCAATATTTTCATTTGCATTCATTCTAAATAATTCATACTCATGAGTTAGTGCATTTATCCTAGATCTTTTAACATCTGTAGTTCCTTCATGTGTTAATCGAAGAGTATCCCACATTTCCTTAGCACTCTTACAATTTGAAACCCTGAAATATTTATCCATTCCCAGGGCAGATGTTATTATGTTTTTGGCTTTTAAGTTGTATTGTACTCGTTTTCTATCCTCTTTAGACCATCTATCTCTAGGTTTTTCTATGGTTATGCTTTCACTTGATGAACTACCATCTATTGAAACTCTTTCTACTGTGGTGGGTATATAAGGCCCTATTTCTATGGCTTCCCAAATATTTAGATCTATTGCCTCAATAAAAATTTGCATTCGGGTTTTCCAGTAGTGGTAACCCTCTCCATTAAAGATTGGAGGTCTATTGATAGAATTCCCTTCTGGAAATAAGGAATTTGTTGAGGCCATCTTTTTCTTGAAGCTTCTAAACTTTATACAAGAATGAAGCTCTGATACCACTTGTTTGACAAGTGGCCTCAGATATCTTAAGAAGGGGGGTTGAATTAAGATATTCCAAACTACTTCCCCAATTTTAAAAAAAAAAAAACTATTTCACTTTTTATTCAAGTTATGAATTCCCTTAATGACAATCTTCTTAAATATTGATTCAAATAAAACAATTTGAATATGAATATAAAGAAATAATAAATAAAGGAGATTAAGGGAAGAAAAAGTGCAAACTCAAATTTATACTGGTTCGGCCACACCCTTGTGCCTACGTCCAGTCCCCAAGCAACTCGCTTGAGAGTTCCACTAACTTGTAAATTCCTTTTACAAGTTCTAAACACACAAGGACAATCCTTCCTTTGTGTTTAGAATTCCTTTACAACAAGAGACCCACGGTCTCTTAATCCCTTAGAGAATGAGAAGAAGAAGAATGAATCTCTCTAGAAAGAGATGGATTTTACAGATTTGAGCGCTCAAATAATTCCTTAATGAATTGCAATTGAATTGGCCAAGGAATTCTTAAGAGGATAAAATGATTTTGCTCTTTGAGAGGATAAACACTTGTTGTTCTGAAAAACTCTGAGCAATTTCTTGTTTAAGTCACATATATATAGACCATTGGTGGTCATGAATAAAGCCTTTGAAAAATTGTGACTCTTCAAATTATTTTTTTGAAAATCCTGTCTGGTAATCGATTACAGTAATTGTGTAATCGATTACATCTTTTAAAATTTGAATTAAAATGTTTACTAAGTGCTGGTAATCGATTACCAAAATTGTGTAATCGATTACACAGTCTAAAATTTTGAATTCAAATTTTAGTAGCTGTTATAAAATATATTTGGCCACTGGTAATCGATTACCAGAGAGTAAAACCTTTGTAAAACACTTTTTAACTTAAATTACTTGGCCAAACCTTTTGCTAATTCAATTAGGAATTCCCTTCCTAATATACTAGTGATCATCTTGATGCTGTGACTTGTAATTTTGAAGTATTGTCTTGAATTTAATCTTGAAAAGCCCATTTACATCAATTGCATCATATCATCATGATCATCATCAAAACATCAAAAGCAAGTGCATCTACAATGATGCTCGAAAAATGGTCTGTAATGACCATGCTGACATGACCGGCAAATTGCTTGCTGGGTCATTTACATTTCAATGTCGCATCATGCACTATGTTCTTTGTCAAACTTTTCTTCCTAGGTCTACTAATCTTGCCCAGGCCTCTGAGGAGGATTTAATCTTGTTGTGGGCTCTTCAAACTGGTCATCAGATTGACTGGGCACCAAATGCATAACGCATTATGGGCCAATGCACCTCTTCCGTATCCCCATCTAGTTACTTTATTTCTCCAGCATTTCAATGTCCCCTTAGATGATGAACCTTTTGTCAAAGTTAAACACTCTTTTGCTATTGGTGCTGGTGCTATTACATCTTTTGGTTATCAAAAAGATATGGATGGTCAGTGGGTGCGCAAGCAAGAGCTGCCATCTCCCATTCCCGATGAGCGTACACCGTCTCCACCACCACAACGGGATACCTCTTCTTCTCTCTTGACTGAAGTCCTCACTGAGCTATGAGATCTTAAAGCTTTTTTCGGTGATCGCTTTGATGCGCTGGATTCCCGTATCACACGTCTTGAAGACGATATGAGTTTCATCTGGCGTTGCTTCGATCCACCTGCAGATTCTTAGCTATTTCTCGTATTCTACGTCATTCATTTTCTAGACATTTTTACTATTTAGCCTTGTATTTTGGCTTTAGTTATTTGGTACTTTGGTTAACTATTGGATATTCTGCTTATTGATTGCTTTTTGACTTGGATATTTAGTTTATGCTTTGCTTTTGTTTGGATATTTAGCCTTTGATTGGCTTTTGCTTTGGATTGGATATTTAGACTTTGCTTGACTTAAAATTTGCTTGACTTATGCTATGGATGATTAAGTTTGTGGATGAGTTATGCTACTCGCTTTGGATATTTTCTGGATTTGTTCTTTTCTCCAGTCATTTTTGGCTTTTTGATGTTGCCAAAGGGGGAGAGAAACTAAGGGTAGATTTTATCTAAAAACTAGGCCATTAATTCCAATTTTAAGGGGGAGTAAGGATGAGTGCTCGCATTACATATCGTATATCATATATCTTGTTTTCAGATTGTTGTCATCATCAAAAAGGGGGAGATTGTAGATGCATATGTTGTATGAAGCTTTTGATGATGCCAAAAAGATGAAAGCCATTCAACATTGATCCACGACAAGATCAAGAAATCAAGAGAAACGATTAACAATTAGTCCATTATATGTTAAAAGAATCCCTTAAAAGAGATTGCAAATGTTTGGCCTTAAGTTAATCTTTCAAAACACCAAACAAAGTTTTTAAGTTAAATTCTGTTTTGAAAAAAATATGTTTTTCTCTCTGGTAATGAATTACCAGAGGCTGTAATCGATTACCAGAAGCAAAAATAGTTTTAACACAGTTTTAGAAAAAAATTAAATTTGAATTTTAAATATGTAATCGATTACCAAGAGATTGTAATCGATTACCAGAGGCAAAACTATTTTAAAACAACTTTTAGAAAGTTTTGAATTTAAATTTTAAATATGTAATCGATTACAACAATTGTGTAATCGATTACCAGTCACGAAAATTTGAAATTCAAATCTGAAGAGTTATAACTCCTCAAAATTAACTGTTTAATCAATTACGACATATTTGTAATCGATTACCAGTGAGGAAATTTTGAAGATAACTCTAAAAAGTCACAACTCTTCACAAGTTTTTGAAAGGCCACCAAAGGCCTATAAATATGTGACTTGTGTTCCAAATTCTTTAGAGTTTTTTAGAACAATAATTGTCTTATCCTCTTTGTCATACCCTAATTTCCTCCGGGGACCATTATTTGATGACATGCAACCTTCGCTTGACCGCTTCGAGGAACTTGACACCCATCGTTAAGCAATCCGTGAAGTTCCGCGACATGTCGGGAGTCAAAAGGAAACATTATTGTACAATCCGTAAAGTTTCGTAACATTCAAGGAGCCGAAGAGGGGATGATTGCGTAATCCGTAAAGTTTCGTGACATTATGAAAAAAACCAAGTATCGTTACGTAATTCGTGAAGTTCCGTAACGTTACGGAAAAAGAATAAGCAAAAAAGGGTAAATGGGGTGTATTTAGTAAAATGTGGGGTGCAAATAGAAAAGTTCAAATCTGGGCCCTTCTAGAGAATTCTGGGCAATTTCTTGCTTAAGGTGGAAGCAACCTAGCTTGCCTGGGCGAGCTGGGTGGCAACCACCTCCCCCGTTTTGTTTAAATAATGGCTTCCGGAGCTTCCGGGAGTCTCGTAATGCTTCCGTAAAATTCCCATAACCTTAAATAAGAATATTTCACTGAATATGGGTGAGAAGGAAGAGAAAAAAAGAAGAAAATTAAGTCCTATAGGCTTCCGTAACCTTTTCATAAATTACGAAAGAAGGGGGGTGAACTTATCAAAATGGGGGGGGTTCAAATAACAATTTTGATATTTTGAAATTGGGCCTTCCAGAGAGCTGGGCAGCAACCTCCCCCCCTTTTTTCCTATAAATAGGCAGATGGAGGCTGTTCTAAGGGTCCCTAATTCCCCTGGGTATGCATTTCAGCTGTTTTGGGTGAAAAAAATTGTTTCCGTGAAGAAAATCCAAGCCGAGGTGCTTCCGTAACGCTTCCGAGAGGTTTCCGTAAGCAAATCCGTGAAGGTTTTCCTCCGTTCTTCGTTCTTTAACGGGTAAGTTTCCAAATCTGAGACTTTTAATTCATTTCTTGTTTTTTGACTTTCATCTTTATTTCGTTCAATTTCGGTTTCTTTTTCTTCCGTTTTTAACGAGCTTTAACCGATCGTTTAAGTCGTTTTCTCGCCTAATAAATGATGAAATGAATTTCAACCGATTATTTGCGTTGTAATCTCGTTTAATCACTGTTAAAACAAAATCTAACCGATCGTTCACGCTGTAACCTCGTTTAAACAAAAAAAGGCAAAATAATAATAAATATCTTTAAATAAAATAATAAAAAAAATCGATCGGACGTTTTTCTTTGGAAGTTTCCTTGAATGAATTGACTAATAACCAAAGTGAAACTAAGGCTAAAATCAACTCACAAATCAAGCTTGTCCTCATAAAATCACTAAAAAAACGTTTTAAGGTCCAACGCCTTAAATGGTCCTCTTTGCTTTTATCGGTCAACATGGACCGTTCAATAGCATAAAATCAACACATCACTTTACTGCCTTTTGTGAGAACTACGTAGGTCTGATTTCCTCTTCGATGGGGGATACGTAGTAGCAAAAGCCCCGCTTTTGTCGACCTCGTGAGATGGTTAGTGGTCCAACGCCTTAGCTTTCTCACCAAGTAAAATGGATCATTTTAAGGTCCAGCGCCTTAAATGACCACCTTCCAAGTAAAAAGAATCACTTGATTCGCCCCTTTTGAAAGAACTACATAGGCCCGATTTTCTTTTCGATGGAGGACACGTAGGAGCAAAAGCCCCGCTTTTGTTGACCTTAAAAAATAAAAAGAGACAAAAAATTTTAGGATACATGATTTCACACAACTCTGAATCTAAGGTTATTGTCCTTTTTGGGACAAACGTGAGAGGTGCTAATACCTTCCTCAAGCGTAAACATAACTCCCGAATCTGGAATATTCTTTATGATCGGTTTCCTTTGGTTTTTCTAACGTTTTCCTTTCAATAAACGTTGGTGGCGACTCCGCGCATTTTCCTCCCATGGAAGACGCACCCGTGAGCCTTACCTCACTCACCCGCAAAAGGGCAGGTTGCGATAGTTGGCGACTCCACTGGGGACCTTTTTTTAAGTGAGTTAGGCCTATTTTTAGGAAATAGTGGAATTATGAAACTTTGTGTGTGCATTTTTTAGAACTGTGTAAAAATAATAAATGCTGTCTTTTTCACATTTTTACACCACATTTTAAGCACCCACGGGTTTGACTAAAAAAAAAAAGGGGGCCCTACACCCGGGTTCATGGAAATCTAAGGAGTGGAGGTGGATCTATGGTTATGCTAGGTCTCCGACTTGCTTGATAATAGTGAAACCTCATCTAGAACTTTCCCTCTTTATAATGTGTTGTCGCTGGTATTCCATACCGCCGCAATATTATTATCTTGAGTGATGATACCTCTAGAGAACAACCATGTGAGATATGGATCGTTGGGAGTAGTTATTATAGACCCCTAGATATTATCCTATAGGTCCCCAAATAGGGGCATAGAGCAAGCACGCTCTGTATCATTTGTTTTCATGCATTCTTCTGCGAATATCACATAAACTATAGTTTTTCTGTATATCTAGTGATATCTTGCCTCTTTAGAGTAGCACGTCACTTTTTAACGCATACGTTGGGGCGCCGCAATGCCTAAAACGTAGTATTAAAAAGGTGGATCTTTTTTGGACTCTCGTATATGTGAACGACCACTTGTTTTTCTTCGCTTCTTTTCATGCATGTGCCTTGCATCATTCATATCAAAGCCTTGATTCACCCCTTTTTAGGTAAATGATGGGAACAAATCAAACCGGAAAAAGATTCTATCAAGTCAAGATTAAGGGCCTAGATGTCACCAGCCTTAAGGAGTTGGGACGATTGATGGGACCCCTCTAGATGCAAGCCTTCCGCAAGGTGTATGGAAAGATTTTAGATTTGACCATAGCGAAGGTATTCACGGAAGCCGTTGTATCCCTCACCCAATACTATGACCAGCCATTGAGATGCTTCACGTTTGGGGACTTCCAAATAGTACCGACTGTTGAAGAATTTGAGGAGATTCTAGGATGTCCTCTTGGGGGAAGAAGACCGTATCTTTTCTCCGGGTTTTTTCCCTCCTTGAGCAAGATTGCAGTTGTGGTCAGGGATTCGGTTAGAGAGTTGGATCATGTAAAGCAAACTCGAAACGGCGTAGTGGGCCTACCGCGGAAGTACTTGGAAGGCAAGGCAAGAGATATGGTGAATCAAGAGGAGTGGGTCCCATTTGCAGACGTATTAGCTTTGCTAATCTTTGGGGTTGTCCTCTTTCCAAACGTGGACGGTTTGGTGGACCTAGTCGCAATTGATGCTTTCCTTGCATATCACCATAGCAAAGAGAGCCCGGTGGTAGCTATCTTGGCGGACTTATTTGATACATTTGACCGAAGGTGTGAGAAGAGTAGTGCACGGATCATCTGCTGCTTACCCGCTCTTTGTGTATGGTTGGTTTCGCACCTATTTCAACAAGACATAAGGCACCCATGTCCGCTCCAAAGTCATCGCTCGTGTGTCAAAAAGAGAATAGTAGATTGGGACCAATACTTGGCTGGGATAGGAGGCATAACAATCAACTGGTTTCCTCGATGGAAGGCAGGAAAGGAGGGAGTTCTCTTCTCATGTGGGGACTACCCAAACATTCCGTTGATAGGGACGAGGGGTTGTATTAACTACAATCCTGCACTTGCTATAAGACAGTTAGGGTACTCCATGAGGGGAGCACCGACGGAAGAGAGCCTCTCTTCTTTCCTTGTGAGAGATTTCGGCGCGCAAAGTTTCAAGATTGTATAAAGAGTCCACAAGGCGTGGGCAAGCCCGTTCAGAAAAGATAAAGAACTTAGGGGCATCTGTAATGGCATCATCGGTGGTTATCACGAATGGCTGAAAGTTCGTACACGGGGGTTAGATTGGCTCTCCAAGTTGAAAATTATCAACGAGGAGAACTTCGAAGCTCCAGAAGAGGATGAAGAAGTCCAAGCTCTAAAAGCAGAACTAGGAAAGGCAAGACTTGCCAAAGAAAAATTCAAGTTATTCGCAACAGACATCCGGAAAGAGTGTGCCGAGTTATGAGAAGGAAATGCAGCTACCGCAAGAGCCCTTGAACAAGAAACCAAGAGGGCTCGCATGGAAGAGCATGGCCGAGACAAATTCCGTGGAGCTTTGTGGGGCAGCAACAATGAGCTCAAGCTTCGAAGGGAAGAGAGGGACCAATCACGAGTACATAGCATGGTCTTAAAGGAAGAGTTAGCTGCTTACTCAAGATCCAAGAAGAGTTTGGCCCAACACTTAGAACCCACGAAGCAAAGCATGCTAGCTATAATAGGGTAGTATAAAGAGGAGCTAAACCAATCTTTGGCTCATGAGCAAAAGCTAGTAGAGGACTTCGCACAAGCATACGCCGAGAAGGAGGCAAGAGGGAGGGTGATTGATGCATTGCATCAAGAAGCGACCATGTGGATGGATAGGTTCGCCTTGACCTTAAATGGAAGTCAAGACCTCCCTTGACTACTAGCCAAAGCAAGGGCCATGGCCGAAGTGTGTTCAGCCCCAGAGGAAATTCACGGGCTAATCAATTATTGTCAACACATGATAGATTTAATGGCCCATATAATTAGAAACCGTTAGGGTCCGTTGTAACACTTTTGTGAAATCTTGGCTAGATGAAAGCTTTTGTTCCTTTTTTATAAAAAGAGAAATTTTGAAACTTGTCACATTGTCTAAAAAGGGTCTTGAGGTGGATCTAAGTGCTCTGATCATTCATTAGCATAACATATTCATGATTTGGTGACATGCTCACCACTGTTTGTTTCTTTAGGAAACTCACAATAGCTAAAAAAGCGCAAAGGCACCCCTATAACACCCGATCCAAGAGTAAGATGGGTAACGAAGAGGGAGTGCAAGAACAGATGAAGGCCAACATGTCGACTTTAAAAGATCAGATGGCTTCTATGATGGAAGCCATGTTAAAAATTCAAAAATCAATAGAAGACAACGCTATGGCAGCCGCTACCAACACAACTAGGGAAGCGGAACCGGTGCTACAGCCTGCAATGAACTCTAGCCGGGACAGAAGCACGACAGGTTTCAATTGGAGGTATAGTCCTCAAGCCTACCCTTATGGTTTGCCTCCAGACTTCACTCCCCGTACCGCTACAGACAATTTGAGCTAAGCCCCTACCTTCAAGGGGCAACTCCCTCCTCATGCCGACTACCCTCTAGAGGAAGACGACGAGGGAGATGCCCATTTGGGCCCTTTACTTCCCCCAAGGGAGCCGACACCCATGAGTTGCCCTGGCCAAACATAATCCACCATGCCCCGTCTCAATCCGCACCCGTTAGGGAACCCGTTCCCATTTCAAAAGACAAAGGAAAGATCAATCTGCTTGAAGAGAGGTTGAGAGCGGTGGAAGACCTCGGCAACTATCCTTTCTCGGAGCAGTAGTGGCGTGGTACACAAATCTGCAAGCCTCTCTGGTCCGATCGTGGAAAGACTTGGCAACTGCCTTCATTAGGCAGTACCAATACAACACAGATATGGCTCCCGATCGGAACCAACTTCAGAGCATGAGCAAACGGGAACATGAGTCCATCAAGGAATATGCGCAAAGGTGGAGAGACCTAGCAGCCCAAGTCATCCCACCCATGACTGAGAGGGAAATGATCACGATCATGGTAGATACGCTGCCTACGTTCTACTATGAGAAGCTGATAGGATATATGCTGGCCAACTTTGCAGACCTTGTCTTCACCGGAGAAAGAATCGAGTCCGGGCTGAGGAAAGACAAGTTTGAATACGCCTCCAGCGTTAGCCCCAACAAAAATAGAAGAGCCCCAGTGGTAGCCACACGGAAAAAGGAAGGGGATACCCACGCGGTCACCACCGCCCCAACGTGGATGAAAACGCCCCAAAATGCTTAAAACTCATAACAACACAACCACCCGAACTTCTCGATCCGAGTCGGAAGTTCCCTCCCAACTCAAGTAGAAGGGCCTGCCATGACGGAAAAAGCGTCTGCACAACACGTGGCTCCAGCCACACCCCGGCCAGCGAATAATGTGACTCCAGGCATGAGCTATGACAATCCGCGACGCCCCCCGAGAGACCAGTTCTCACCTATTCCCATGGCGTATTCCGAGATATGGCCCTCATTATTGGAAAACCATTTGGTGGTGGGCATACTCGGAAAGGTCTTCCAGCCACCATACCCCAAGTGGTACAACTCAAATGCCACGTGCGCATACCATAGTGGAGCCCCCCGGACACAACATTGATTCTTGCCTGCCATTCAAGTATAAGGTGCAACACCTAATAAATGTCGGCTGACTATCATTTCAAGAAGAGGGCCCCAACGTTAAGACCAATCCGCTACCCAGTCATGGAGGACCTAGCGTAAACGCCATCAAAGAGAATAGGCCATCAAGGTCAAAGAAATTAGAAGATGTGGCCGCATCCAGAAGATTCATCTACCAGTCGCTACAAGCAGCATGCATGGTCTCTCGTGGCAGAGGCAAAAGCGATAAATGTCTGTTTCATCTCGGGGAATTACGCGACATGGAAACATGCCCCGTGGTGGAGGAGCTACTTCAACGACTCATGGACTGGGGGCATCTCGAAGTGTCCGAGAGAGGTAGAGAAGAGCCGCAGATTTGCACGCAGTCGGCAGAAAGGAAAGCTCCCCCAACCCCCAAACCCCTAGTGATATGTTTCACTAGGAATATGACCAGCCCCAGGTCCGAGTACCCCCCGGTAGTGCCCAAGCCGATGCCCTTTTCCTATCAAAGCAATAAGGTTGTCCCATGGAAGTATACCCCTCCCGCTTTTGGAAAAGGGGCTACAACCGAGGTTGACTCCTTGTCAGCCAAGGTGACCAACATTACCGGCCTTAGTGGCGTAACCCGCAGTGGCCGGGTGTTTGCTCCCCCTCACCCGACGGAATTGCCCTCCAAGGGGTAAGCACCCATGACCCAAGAGTCCGTAGGCGCGGCCACCCCCTCAAAAGAAGTGGATCCGCCGGTAGTAAAGGGAGCTGAAAAGAAGGAAGATCTCCAAGGAAGGGCGGAGGCTGATGAGTTCCTTCGTCTCATACAACAAAGTGAGTTTAAAGTGGTTGAGCAATTGAATAAAACTCCAGC
Source organism: Glycine max (assembly GCF_000004515.6). Lineage (NCBI taxonomy): Eukaryota > Viridiplantae > Streptophyta > Magnoliopsida > Fabales > Fabaceae > Glycine > Glycine max. Next base: position 6,548,934 of record NC_038256.2, on the reverse strand, counting down.
AAGGATCTCCTTGCTCGAACTGCTCATGAGCTCTGAGCCTCATCGTGCACTATTAGTAAAGGTCCTCAACGAAGCCCATGTAGCACACGACATCTCAGTCGAGGGCTTTGAAGGCATTGTTAATCACATAACTACCAATAACTACCTCGCGTTCGCGGAGGAGGAGATTCCAGTTGAGGGGAGAGGGCACCACAAAGCTCTACATGTGTCTGTCAGATGCATGGACCAAGTCGTCACTAAGGTACTCATCGATAATGGTTCAAGTTTAAATGTGATGCCAAAGACCACCTTGGAGAAGCTTACTTTTAATGTGTCACATCTAAAACCGAGTTCGATGGTAGTACGAGCTTTCGATGGTAGTCGGTGGGAGGTGATGGGGGAAATTGACATCCCCATTCAAATAGGCCCCCACACTTGCAATGTGGTTTTCCAAGTGATGGACATAAATCCCGCCTACACCTGCCTTTTGGGGAGGCCAAGGATCCACGCGCTAGGAGTGGTCCCCTCGACGCTTCACCAGAAACTGAAATTCGCAGTTGGTGGACTCTTGGTGATAGTGTCGGGCGAAGAGGATATGTTGGTAAGCTGCCCCTCCTCGACACCATATGTAGAGGCAGCGGAGGAATCATTGGAAACAACTTTCCAATCCTTCGAGGTGGTAAGTTGTGCCTCTGTGGAAATTGTTCAAATACCATAATAATAATAATAGAGATTTATTTTGATAAGTCACTAACATCTATTAGTCCTAACTCTCTTCTAATGTTATAGAAGGTATCTTTACTTAGTGGTTTTGTAAAGATGTTTGCAAGTTGATTTTTAGTATCAATAAACTCTAAAGCAACATCACCTTTTAAAACATGATCTCTAATAAAATGATGTCTAATTTCTATATGCTTGGTTCTAGAGTGAAGAACTGAATTTTTAGATATGTTTATGGCACTTGTGTTGTCACATTTTATGGGAATGTTATCTAATACTATTCCATAGTCAGATAGTTGTTGCTTCATCCACAAAATCTGTGCACAACAACTACCAGTAGAAATGTATTCTGCTTCTGCTGTGGATAATGCTACACTATTTTGTTTCTTGCTATTCCAAGAAACAAGTGCAGACCCTATGAATTGACATGTACCACTAGTACTTTTCCTATCTGTTTTTGATCCAGCAAAATCTGAATCTGAGTATCCTACTAGGTTGCATAAAGAATTCTTAGGGTACCATAATCCTAAACTAACTGTTCCTAATAAAATATCTTATGATTCTTTTTACTGCCATTAAATGTGAAAACTTGGGATTTGATTGAAATCTTGCACACATGCATACACTAAACATAATATCTGACCTACTTGTAGATAAGTAAAGTAGAGATCCAATCATACCTCTGTATTGCTTTGGATCAACAGGTTGACCGGATTCATCTTTGTCAAGATAACTACTTGTATTCATAGGAGTAGCCAAGTGTTTTGAGTTTTCCATTCCAAATCTCTTAATGAGTTCTTTGCAATACTTAGCTTGATTGAAAAAGATCCCATCATTTGTTTGTTTGATTTGTAGTCCAAGAAAGTAATTTAACTCACCCATCATGGACATTTCAAACTCACTTTGCATATCAATAGAAAACTCCTTGCACAAAGATTCATTAGTAGATCCAAAAATTATATCATCAACATAAATTTGCACTAACAAGATATCATTATCCTTCTTTTTTATGAATAAGGTGGTATCTAGCTTCCCTCTATTAAAATTCTTTTCTAATAGGAATTTACTTAATCTTTCATACCAAGCCCTAGGTGCTTGTTTTAAGCCATAAAGTGCCTTCTTTAATCTATAGACATGGTCTAGTTTTTGTGAGTCTTCAAACCCAGGAGGTTGTTCCACATATACCTCCTCCTGAATTAGACCATTTAAGAAATCACTCTTGACATCCATTTGATATAATTTAAAATTCATAACGGATGCATATGCTAATAACATCCTAATGGCTTCTAATCTAGCTACAGGTGCAAAAGTTTCTTCATAGTCTATACCTTCTTCTTGGTTATATCCTTTTGCTACAAGTCTATCTTTATTTCTAATTACTATACCATTTTCATCCAATTTATTTCTAAATACCCACTTAGTTCCTATGATTGGATAATCTGAAGGTTTTTCTACTAATTTCCATACATCATTTCTTTCAAATTGATTTAATTCTTCTTGCATAGCTACTATCCAATGGTCATCTATAATAGCTTCTTTAAAGTTTTTAGGTTCTATTAATGAAACAAATGCCATATTATTGCATAAATCTTTAAGAGAGTGTCTAGTTGTTACCCCTTTTGAGATATCACCGATGATGTTGTCAAGAGGATGATTTCTTGAAGTTTTCCATTCTTTGGGAAGATCATCGTTTTCTTGTGCTGTGTCATCTTGATCATTCTTGTCTTCATCATCTCTCTTTCTTTTCGGATTTCTTTCTTCATTTTGAGTATCTTCCAAAGTATCTGCAATATCATCAACAAACTCCTTTCTCGAGGAGGTGATATTAGTTTCATCAAAAGTAACATGTATTGATTCCTCAATTGCCATGGTTCTTTTGTTGTATATTCTAAATGCTTTACTAAGTAAGGAATACCCAAGGAAGATACCTTCATCTGCCTTGGCATCAAACCTTCCTAGGCTTTCTTTACCATTGTTTAGAACAAAACATTTACATCCAAAAACATGTAAATGAGTAATATTTGGTTTTCTATTATTAAAAAGTTCATATGGGGTTTTCTTAAGAATGGGTCTAATTAAGGCTCTGTTCATAATATAACATGCGGTGTTAACCGCTTCTGCCCAAAAGTATTTTGGAAGTGGTGTGTCATTTAAAAGAGTTCTAGCAATTTCTTCTAGGGCTCTATTTTTCCTTTCTACTACTCCATTTTGTTGGGGTGTCCTAGGGGCAGAAAAGTTGTGTTCTATGCCATATTCATCACAAAACATTTCAAAATCATTGTTTTCAAATTCACCTCCATGATCACTTCTGATGGAGATAATTTTGAGATTCTTTTTGTTTTGAATGGCTTTGGCAAGTCTTCTAAATGCATGAAATGCATCATTTTTATGAGTAAGAAATAAAGTCCAAGTATACCTAGAATAGTCATCAACAATTACTAATGCATAATAACTTCCACCAAAACTCATGACCCTAGATGGTCCAAACAAATCCATGTGTAATAATTGCAATGGTTGAGTGGTGGAAACAATATTTTTAGATTTAAAAGATACTTTTGTTTGCTTACCTTTTTGGCATGCATCACATAACTTATCTTTTTCAAATTTTAATTTAGGCAAACCAATAACTAGATCTTTTGAAATTAATCTATTTAGATGATCCATGTTAATATAAGCAATTCTCTTATGTCATAACCATGGATCACAATTTTTACTTAAAAAGCATCTATCATTTTCAGATTTTTGTTTTAAATCAATTATGTAAACATTATTTTCTCTAAAACCTATATGTTCAATATCTTTGTCATGCTTATGCTTGATAACACATTTTTCAGAATCAAAAGATACTTTATATCCTTTATCACATAATTGACTAACACTTAATAAGCTATGCTTCAAACCTTCTACAAGCAACACATTTTCAATAGGAGTAGAAGAACTCGTACCTATTTTACCGACTCCAATGATTTTGCCTTTATTGTTGTCGCCATATGTAACATGTCCACTTTTCTTGGGGGAAATGGTTGTGAATTTGGATACATCTCCCGTCATGTGCTTGGAACATCCACTGTCTATGTACCACTTCTTCCTTACAGAATCTTCTTTGTTATTCTCAGCAGATTTTGTCATGAGACACAAGTTGACTTGGTCTTCATCATGATCTTGAAATAACCTGTTCCTGAAAATACTTTTGAAAGACCAAGAATCTAAAGAGGCCATTAATCTTGAAGTTGTTAAACTTTCTACAAGAAACCTGCTCTGATACCACTTGTTGGATCGAGTGGCTTCAGAATAATTAAGAAGGGGGGTTGAATTAATTATTCCTAAACCTTTACTAATTAAAAATTTACTCTTCTAAGGCTTTTACTAAGTTGTTAAGAGAATAAGGAGTAGAAGAGAAACTTAACAGAAAGTAAAAGCGGAAATTAAATGCACAGCGGAAAGTAAAAGAGTAGGGAAGAAGGAAACAAACACACAAGAGTTTTTATACTGGTTCGGCAACAACCCGTGCCTACATCCAGTCCCCTAGCGACCCGCGGTCCTTGAGATTTCTTTCAACCTTGTAAAAATCCTTTTACAAGCAAAGATCCACAAGTTTAGCAAAGGCATGCATGTATATGATCTTTGGGTAGCTAAATACTTCAAGTATGTATGTGTATAAGTTTAGCAAAGAAATGCATGTATCTAATTTGGGTAGCAAGATGCTTTGAATGTGCATGAATATAGTTTTTAGGTAGCGAAGCATCTTGCGTGCATGTATGATCATAAAAGTATGTATGTGAGCTTGCCCTAAATTTAAATTGATGTTTGTGTTGGAAGCAGTTGTATGCCATTTTTACTTGGTCAGCCTTTAAAATGACACTTCCTTGTAAATTGACTTCCCAAACGTTTATCTTTGCAGGAAATGGCTCCGAAAAAGCTTTCCACAAAGAGGGCTAGAATGAGGCCACGGGGGAGGGCTCCAGTACCGCCTTGAAATTTGATAGTCACCGTTTTCGGAGCGCCGAGCACCAGCAGCGCTTCGAGGCCATCAAAGGATGGTTGTTCCACAGAGAGAGGCGCGTCCAACTCAGGGAAGATGAGTATACGGACTTTCAGGAGGAGATAGCTCGCAGACATCGGACTTCGCTGGTGACTCCCTTGGCTAAGTTTGACCCTAAGATAGTCCTAGAGTTCTACGATAATGCTTGGCCCACAGAGGAGGGAGTGTGAGACATGCATTCATAGGTGAGGGGTCAGTGGATTCCCTTTGACGCAAATGCCCTCAGCCAGTTCTGGGTGACTCGCTAGTTCTGGAGGAAGGCCAACAATGTGAGTTTATCCAGAGGAGGAACAGGGCCAACGGGTTCGACGAGGAGGCCGTTGCCCAACTGTTATGCACACCGGGGCAGGATTTTGCCCGGACCGCTGCAGGGATGCGAGTGCGGATCATGCGCACCAGCATGACCACTTTGACCCAGACGTGGATGACACTGCTGCTCAGCAATGTCTTGCCTAGCGATCATAACTCTGACCTCCCTCTACCTAAGTGCCAGTTGTTGTATGCCATCCTGACACGGATGAGCGTCCATGTGGCCCAGGTGATTGCTGACGCCATCTATTTGTTTGCAGGTATGCCACCCGCCAGGCACCCTCTGGACCCGGATAAGTCTAACAGGGCCCTGGGGTTTTCGGCTCTGATCACAGGCCTCTGCCAATCCTTCGGAGTTCAGGTCACCGCCAGCAAAGTGATCCGACCACTAATCACCCGATCCTTCATTGAGAAGTACTGCATGCCTAGGCAGGCACAGGGTGATGCACCTCAGGGTGCGGGTGCACCGCCACCACCTAGGCAGGCTGATCCGACTGAGCCACTGGGAGTGGAGCGGTATCTACAACATTTGGTTCGCCAGCAGGCGGACAGGTGCAGATACACGAGTGTCTCTACCGTTTCAGCTGCAGTCAGCAGGGGCAGAGTTCCACCCCTTTTGTATGCCCTACCCCGGAGCAGTTTGCGGCTGAGGTCGCATGGCCTGGAGACTGGCCCGATGCCCAGACAGGGAAGGAGCCTACAGGATCCCCCATTAGGATGGATGAGCCTCACATGGACGAGGATATGACTGACCTGTTCGATTTCTTGGGAGGGAGCGGAGCCTCATGACCGCGGGATCCCCAGATTCGTATTCTTTTCAGTTTTATGTTTCATCATTTATCATTTGTATGTTATTTTATTTCTATGACTTGAAGGACTAACGTTTTTTTTTTGTTGTTTCGATTCTCATTTGTTTTGTGCATACAATTTGTTTGGATGCTTGCGTTAGTGCTTATTTCGTTATTGTCGATAATATTTGTTGAAATTCCGGAACCGTGTAGAGTTTTCATTTAGGAATGTCATCCTAAAATAAAATGAACAAACGTTGTGATAACGCCAAGAATAAAAAAAGAAAGAGGCATTGTGAACAAAATGTCATATCTGTATATAAAGGAAAGAAAAAAAATTTTTGTATATAAACAATGTGTGAAAAGAGTTTTTGTATATAAACAATGTGTGAAAAAAAATTCTTGTATATGAGCAATGAGTGTATATAAAGGATTTTTTTGTATAAACAACGAGTGTATATTGAAAAAGGAAAAATAAATCTTTGAAAAGGAATAGAGGTTTTATATAGACCATGTCGGTACAGAGAGAAAGAGTTTTTCAATGCGTGTGTATATAGAGAAAAAAGTTTTTTTTTCGTGTATAGGAACGTAGGTGTACAGAGAAAAAAAGCTTTTCTCATAGATAGCGATGGATGTATAGTTTTTTTCAAACATGCATAAGAAAAAATGAAACAAAAAGAAAAAAGAAAGAAAGACCTTGAAGGTCGGCATGTTATGGTCATAGGAAGCACAAATCATTCGTAAAGAGTAAACATATCTTTTGGAAACAAGAAATTGATGCTAAGAGTTTATTTTCAAAAATAACCGAGATAAGAATGGATGGATTCGTTGAACCAATGAAAGAACATAATTTGGAAACGTTGGGTCTACTTGCGTAAATCCCAAGCCTTAGTATCATAATGCCATAAGCTGGATGCTTGAGTACCCACCTAGCTGTATGCATGACTAATTTTGCGCGTTGTTTTCAAATCATCATCGTTACGTGCGCCTCGTGGAAGTAATATGGGAGTTTAACCCAAAACTGACACCCTGACACGTGAATTTGTTTTGCCCCAAATATCAAAATCGGGCACGCACAATGAAAACACCATATTGAGACACAACCTTAAGCTACCTTGAACCTTGGCCCATGAAGAGAATCCTCATCCTTTCCCCCGAAGAAGAGGACAGCAGAATCTCCTCAAGGGAGAGCGAATAACGAATGCTAAAACCCGAATTCCCAATCAAAGATTGGAAGAAAAAAAAGAAGGAGAAAGAAATGAAAAGAAAGAAAAGGAAGAAATGAAAAGAAAGAAAAGAAAAGGAAAAGAAGGATTCCCGATCAAAGATCGGAAGAAAGTAAAAAGGAAAAGATCGGAGGAAAACAGAATAGCTCCCGATCAATAAAGGAAACCAAGAAAGAGAGCAGAAGGTCTTCAGACCAGATAAATTTTCGACAAGGTAAATGACCGCCGGCAAAGGGAAAACCCATTTTGAAGTGGTTCTTCCTTTGGGATTGCCATTCAAGGTCGCTCCCAACTGGCAATGTCCCTCCCCACATAAACAAAGAGGAAAAGACCGAAACACCCAGCTTCCTCTCCAAAAACACTACCCTCGAGAAAATCCTATTGATCCGTGATCGCGCGTGTAATCTTTTGGTTCGATAGGAAATCACGTGCAAAATAAATTCATGGTGCAACTATGGTTTGGAATTAGGGTAAAACACTTACCTGTGTGAGTTTTTTTACACTATGAGTGATTTTATTTCCAGTTCAGTTTGACCCGACGTTTCCCTTAAATGTTCATTTAATAGCTAAACATTGACATCCTACCCTTCATTTTCGGTTACAAGGAAAACTATTTTGGCATAAGCATATTGTTTCTCTAAAATATGGTGCTCTCGCGAATGATTTATTTTTTCCTTGCTAAAGCATGTTCGCCTTTTAGGTGAAAGAACCCAATGGATCATTTGGTCCTAAAGTTAAATCTTATTCAGAGCCCCACGAATTGATTGCCTAGCGCTGTTCATGCGTCCTTCATCATCAAGTCTGGAGCCCCACAAATTGATTGCCTAGCACTGTTCGTGCATCCTCCATCATCAAGTCCGGAGCCCCACAAATTGATTGCCTAGCGTTGTTCGTGCGTCCTCCATCATCGAGTCCGGAGTCCCATGAATTGATTGCCTAGGGCTGTTCATGCATCCTCCATCATCAAGTCTGGAGCCCCACGAATTGATTGCCTAGCGCTGTTTGTGCGTCCTCCATCATCTTATTCGGAGCCCCATGAATTGATTACCTAGCGCTGTTCATGCATCCTCCACCATCTTATTCGGAGCCCCATGAATTGATTGCCTAGCCCTATTCATGCATCCTCCACCATCGAGTCCGAAGCCCCACGAATTGATTGCCTAGCGATGTTAGTGCATCCTCCACCACCAAATCTTATTCGGAGCCCCATGAATTGATTGTCTAGCGCTGTTCATGCATCCTCCACCATTAAATCTTATGCGGAGCCCCATGAATTGATTTCCTAGCGCTGTTCATGCATCTTCCACCATTGTGTCTGGAGCCCCACGAATTGATTGCCTAGCGTTGTTCATAAGAACTCATTAAAAGTATATATGTTATGATAAATACAACACTTTAAAAACTCACAGCAGGTAGATGAAAGTCAGTATGCCAATTGTGGAAAGCATATTATTCTACCTTCATCTTTTATTGGTAGCCACGAGTATATGGATCAATTGTACTTTAATGGAATGACCATATGTAGCAATGTTGGATTTCCAGATTTGTTCTTGATTTTCACTTGTAATGCTTATTGGCCTGAGATTCAAATGTTTATTTCAGCTCTTAATTTAACTGCACAAGATCATTCATATATTACGACAAAAAATTTTAAACTCACGCTATAAAAACTAATGTTTGACTTGAAAGATAAAAAACTTTTAGGGAATGTACTTGCATGTAAGTTACGCACTCTTAATGCACTTAATAGTTAAGTGCTTTTGGTTGTTAAAAAAACGGAGAAAATCCTCGAGGTTTCACACTTGCTCATTTGAGAAGAAAACTCATTCGACCAGGAGCTCGTGGGAAATGCCCAAAGACAATTATGATAGTAGGGAAACATCTGATGTTAGTCGCTCACGCAGACTCCTTAGGATTCCTTTTGAATCCAAGGGTGGCCTTTGTTGTATAAATTCTTCCAGGATCAACCCATGTCATCAAGTTTCAGTGGGATCGACAGACCCTTGGCATCACTCTATGATCTTAAATTGGGAATGTTTCACTTGGTCACATACCAAAGTGTGACAATCCATTGCCATCCTTCAATGGGGCACACGATCGATCCCAAAGCCTTATGTTTTCTTGTTGTGCAGAATAATCGAAATTTTTAAAAAAGAAAGGGGAAAACCCTAGGATCAATATTTCGGTTGATTGATTAAATGTCAAACAGCTTCATTGTCGTCACTACAAAATTGTCAAGTGACTAAATCAAACAAAAGATACACTCTGAGGGAGTCCCCGAATAGATTTACAAAAAGATAGGATGAGTTATCACGTCTTTCAGAAAGAGACAGTCAATCAATGTTTTCCACAAAAAGAAAAAAAAGCAAAAAGATCAAATCAAAATCACAAAAATAGGAAATAATGTCATGAGCATTACACAATTTTCATGATTCAAAACCTTTTGCATTACTAGCATTTTAAGATGAAGGTTGCATGCATTTGAATCCCAAAAATCATGTTCATATTAGGCTATAAGTGCATATATTTCTCTTTATATACCAATTTCCCAAATCTAATGTCCTATCATTTAAGTTTAGGATGAGAGGCTTTCTCAAAGAGTCAACCTCTTGCTTTCTCATAAGGTTGAGCACTTTGGTACTAGTGCCTATTGGCTTGTTTCATAGGATTCAACGTCCTTTGCTTTATGATTTCATGGGACTTAAAGTCCTCTACTTAATCTTCATAGGACTCAAAGTCCTCGCTTCTATCTTTCATAGGACTCAAAGTCCTCACTTTTATCTTTCATGGGACTCAAAGTCCTTGCCTTTATCTTTCATAGGACTCAAAGTCCTCGCCATTATCTTTCATAGGACTCAAAGTTCTCGCTTTTATCTTTCATAGGACTCAAAGTCCACGCTTTTATCTTTCATGGGACTCAAAGTCCTTGCTTTTATCTTTCATAGGACTCAAAGTCCTCGCCTTTATCTTTCGTAGGACTCAAATTCCTCGCCTTTATCTTTCATGGGACTCAAAGTCCTCGCCTTTATCTTTCACAGGACTCAAATTCCTCGCTTTTATCTTTTACTGGACTCAAAGTCCTCACCTTTATCTTTCATAGAACTCAAAGTCCTCACCTTTATCTTTCATAGGACTCAAAGTCCTCTATCTTTATGCTTTCGTAGGACCCAAAGTCCTCTGCCTTTTACATTTCAAAGACTTCAATGTCTTCAGTCATTTACACTTTCAAAAGACTACAATGTCTTCATTTACATTTCAAAGACTTCAATGTCTTCAGTCATTTACACTTTCAAAAGACTACAATGTCTTCATTTACATTTCAAAGACTTCAATGTTTTCAGTCATTTATGCTTCCAAAAGACTACAATGTCTTCATTTACATTTCAAAGACTTCAATGTGTTCAGTCATTTACGCTTTCAAAAGACTACAATTTCTTCATTTACATTTCAAAGACTTCAATATCTTCAGTCATTTATACTTTCAAAAGACTACAATATCTTCATTTACATTTCAAAGACTTCAATGTCTTTAGCCATTTACGCTTTCAAAAGACTAGAATGTCTTCATTTACATTTACAAGACTTCAATGTCTTCTGTCTAGAATGTCTTCATTTACACTTTATAAGGCTTCAAAGTCTCCTGTCATTCATAGGAATCAATGCCTTTGCCTTTGTGCTTCTTAGGACTCAACATCCTCTATTTCTATGCTTTGAAAAAATAACACTTCAAATGTCTTATACTCTGCAGGACTTCAATGTCCTTTTATTTACAGGTTTTTCTTCCTTGGTTTTCGGCGGTTGCCCAGTCGAATAACAATGTCACTCTAACGAAATTAGTGTCCTTATCTTTACTTCCCTTTTATTTACAATAAAAGATAAGTAAATAGGGGAAACTGTCATACCCTAATTTTGTCCGGGAATTATCATTCACTGATGTTTTGATTCTTGCTAACCAAAAGGTGTTGTTCGGCACCAGTTTCCACACAAAAATGAGAGATTGTTCAACATTTTGATCAGAAATGAAAAAGATACCAAAAGGGAGGGGCAAAAGGGTCATTTTAGGGAACTTTGATGTTAAGTAACCAGCTCACCTGGGCGAGGTACCATGGTCCCAAATGCTTGTTTTTCCTATAAATAGGCATGAAGGGAGGCTGATCAAAGTGTTCCAAGGTTCAGCATTGAAGGATATTGAGAAAATTGAGAGAGAAGAAGAAGAAAGAAGAGAAAAGGAAGCCGAGGCACTACCGAATCGTGACGATCATCGAAGCCTACATCGTTCCTTGTTCGGTGTTCTTTGGGTGACTATCGATTAGTTTTGTTTTCAATATGTGAATGTGATCTATGCACCCTTAGAGGTGCCCCTTGTATTGTGTGCATATTCATTTCCTCCACCTATCATCAATGATCTCGTTTTCTTTGTAAAGTTCAATCTTAACGGATCACTAATATTGTAAAATTATCTTTAAAGAGGTTGGAAGTTAATAAATGAAACCAAGATAAAATCAACTCATAACTAACCACCATTTATCAAATATCACTTGAGATCGTTTCAAGGTCGAACACCTTAACAATTGTCTCCGCTTTTCAAATTTTAAAACATCGTTTCAAAGTCCAACGCCTTAAATGAATTTTTGTTCACAATTAAAATGAATATTTCAAAAACATAAAAATCAATTTAACACACAAACATTTAGACTTAAAGAACTACGTAGGTCTGAATTCCTCATCGCACCCGAGGATAGGTAGGAGCAAGGGCAACACCCTTGTCGACCCCAAAAAATTAAAAAAATACATAAAAGGGAAAAGTAAATAAATATAAAGTCACGTTTTTGCACACTCGATTAAAGGCTTCTATCCTTTGTGACAGACGTGTGGGGTGCTAATACCTTCCCCATGCGTAAACAACTCCTGAAACCTTATTCTCAAAATTTGCAAACCTCTATTTGGTTTTTCTAGTGTTTTCCTTGAATAAACGTTGGTGGCGACTCCCATACATTTTTCTTTTTGGAAGACGCTCCTTTTTCTTTTCTCCCGCACTCTCGTTGAAGAGTAGGTTGCGACAGATGGCAACTCCATTGGGGATGTTAGAGAGTTAAGCCATTCGATCAGTGTGCAATGTTTTATCGTGACTTCTTTATTTATGTTCCCTTTTCCCTTTTCCTTTACCTTCCATTGTCAAACCGCCTAGATAGCTTTCCTGTTGGATCAAGTGGCCTCAGAATAATTAAGAAGGGGGGGTTGAATTAATTATTAACGTGTCTTGACTAATTAAAAATCTATCATTCTTAATGTTACTAGATTCAATTAGGCTTTTACTACTAAGTCAAGAAAGTAAAGAACAGAAATAGAAACTTAACCAAAAGTAAAAGCGATAATTAAAAGTACGCAGTGGAAATTAAAGAGTGTAGGGAAGAAGAAGACAAACACAAGATTTATACTAGTTTGACCACAAACCGTGCCTACATCCAGTCCCCAAGCAACCTGCGGTTCTTGAGATTTCTTTCAACCTTGTAAAATCCTTTACAAGCCAAAGATCCACATGGGATGTACCCTCCCTTGTTGATGCAATCCTCCCTAAGAAGGGACCGGTCACTAGAGCCATGAGCAAGAGGCACCAAGAGGATTGGGCTAGAGTTGCTGAAGAAGGCCCTAGGGTTCTCATGAACCTTAGGGTAGATTTCTGAGCCCATGGGCCAAGTTTGGGTCCAATTCTCTTTGTACATATTAGACTAGGATGTCATTATATTTGATCCTTGTATTTAGGGCTCCATATTGTACGTAGGGTACCCTAGAAATATAGGAATTTTCAGCCCTTGTATTTTAGGGCACCTAGACTAGTTTTTGTATTAGGGGTAGTTTTGTAATTTCACATGCACTAAGTGAATATTTGATGTGTGTGGTTGGCAATAAATTTAATTGAATTGGTAGAAGCCCAATCCAATTAAATTTTAGAGGGGGAGATGAGCATTTGCTTACTACACCCCATTGCCACATCATATAGTCACACTTTGTGCATGTCCTTCATGCTTTACATGCCTCATGACACCTAAGCACACTTAGTGGAGAATCTTGGAATTGATCTTGGATTAGTGGGCTGAGCCATAACTAAAATTCACTAATCATAATTAGTGAAATTTTGGCTCCAAAGTTTGGCTCCACAAATTCAATTTCAAATTCAAGTGAAATTTGAATTGAAATTCAAATTTCCCTCCAATTTTGTGTGACACTTAGGCTATAAATAGAGGTCATGTGTGTGCATTTTTTTAAAACTTTGATCATTTGAATATTAACTTCAGATTTCAGAGCTCTTTTAGAGCACAAAATTTCGTGCTCTTCTCTCCCTCTCCCTTCATTCATCTCCTTCTTCCTCCAAGCTCTTATCCATGGCCTCCTATGGTGGTGAGCTTTTTCTAGACTCATCTTCTCCTTGAAGTGGCGTCTCCTCCCTCTCTTCCTTCTCCATTCCGCTGCCATTTATCTTCCAAGAAGCAAAGCAATCCATTGATGAAGAAGATCCTAGGCCTACAAGTTCCAATGGAGCTTACATCACTTGTTCTCTTTGAAAAACCAAGTTGATGTACCCTCCACTTGAACTGATCCACAAGAGATGTACCCTCTCTTGTTCTCAGTATAACAATCCCCAAGTAGATGTACCCTCTACTTGTACCACAAAGGATGTACCCTCCAATGTGTTGGGACAAAGAATTCTCAGGCAGTTAGTCCTTTGAATCTTTGTAAGGGGAAACAAAAGATATCTCAGGCAGTTAGTCCTTTGAATCTTTTGTAAGGTAGAAGAGAGACACAAAAGAATTCAGGCGGTTAGTTCTTTTGTTCTTTTGGCAAAGGAAGAAGAGAATGAAAAAGATGAATAACACAAGTTTTTGATCAAAGAACTTTTCCTGAAAGAGAAAGTATTGAACAAAAACTTTTAGAAAGATGAAGAGAAAATGAATCAGAAAATTCTGTAGAAAGAGTTAAAAGATATTTGAAAGATTCATTTAAGGATGTTGAAAGAAGATTATGTTGTTGAAATTCATGCCATAGTCACATATTTATAATCTCTTGATGACTCAAGTTAAAGTTTGTGACTCTTGATAATTTCTTTAGAAACTAGTCACCGTTTAAACATTGTGACTCTTTTGAAAACTAGTCACTTAAAAAGTTGTGACTTTTGAAAAAATCTTCAGAAACAAGTGTCTTGAAGAATTGTGAATTTTGGAAATTTATTTTTTCAAAATCAGTCACTGGTAATCGATTACACATCAACAGATGTGACTCTTCATGTTTAAATTTTGAAAATCAAAACGTTTAGAACTCTGGTAATCGATTACAAGTATTATGTAATCGATTACACAAGTTTAAAATGATTTAAAACTATTTAAACACAAGTTGTGACTCTTGAAATTTGAAATCTAACGTTTTAAAATACTGGTAATCAATTACTACCTTCTGGTAATCTATTACCAGAGAGTAAAACTCTTTGGTAATGATTTTGTGAAAACTTCTTGTGCTACTCAATGTTTTGGAAAAAAAATTTAGTACTTATCTTGATTGAGTCTTCTCTTGATTCTTGAATCTTGATCTTGATTATTCTTGAATCTTGATTCTTGAAACTTGATTCTTGATTCTTGAATCTTGATTCTTGAAACTTGATTCTTGAATGAAACTTGATTCTTGAATCTTGAATCTTGAATCTTGATTCTTGAATCTTTGGAATTTGCTTAACTCTTGATTCTTTGCCATCATCAAAATAACCTTGGAAGGCATTGCTTCCACATTTCCTTTTACCAATTAGTTTTTACCTTATCTTTCACACCTCTTTGAGTGTTTATTTTGGCTAGTTCCAACCATAGTTTCTTTTACCTTTTGTTTTCAAACCCCCAACAACAAAGAACCGCAACTTAGGAACCAACATGAGTCTTCATTCTTCATCTAATGTTAATGGTGACGGTTTTACTCCCAAGGACCCCTTGTATAAGATATTAGATGAGTTGAGATCCCTTAAATTGCGAAAAGAAAAACAAGAGAGAAAAGAAAAAGGAAAAAAAAAGTGGAAGAAATAAGTCAAGATGAAAGTGAGAAAATAAGAGAGGAAGAAAGAAGAAAAATAATGAAAGAAATGAAAAGAAAAACATGTCTCCTTTAGTAGTCACGACTCTTGCAAGAGTTTAAGTGAAGAACTTAGCGACTATTATAGAGGGCGCCATAGGTCACATGCTAAACATCACTCCTAAAGAAGAGAAAAGGATAGAAGGCCTCAAGAGGTTAACATTAGCCTCCCATATTTCCATGGAAAAGATAACGTTGAGGCATACCTAGATTGGGAAATGAAGGTTGAACAACTCTTTGCTTGCCATCATATTAGTGAAGAGAGAAAAGTTCCATTACCTACCCTTAGCATTCAAGGGTATGCCCTCTATTGGTGGACTTCCCTTGTTAGGGAATGAAGGATTCATGGGGATCCTCCAGTAGCGTGTTGGAATGATCTTAAGAGTTCCCTTAGGAAGAGGCACATTCCCTCCTACTATGAACGGGAGCTTATGGACAAGCTCCAAAGGCTTAGACAAGGGAGTATGAGTGTTGAAGAATATAGACAACAAATGGAACTACTCCTTTTAAGAGCTGGACTTAGGGAGGAGGAAGGAACAACCATAGCTAGGTTCCTTAGTGGGCTTAATGCATATTGAGGACTTTGGCTAGTGTACCAATTCGCTCTAAGTAGTAATTCTCGGAAGTCCGAGTATCGTTTCCACAGGGATTTTATTGCACTTTTATTGAATACTCTTCAATTTGTAAGTAAGACGTAAATAGTTCAAACCAAGAATAAAAGCAAGAGTAATTTGTAAAATCAAACAATTAAGAAATCAAGTAAGAGGAGAATGTTAAGACCGGACAAACCTAATTGGCCTACAATGCATAAATTGATTATGTTTCATTACCAATGCAGTTGAATATGTTCTACCCACATCTGTTAGTTTACTTGCCCCTGATGCTTCACAATGACAAGCCTATTTCAATTACCTATCTCCCAAACGCCTTTGTGAAGACTCAATAATTAAAATGCATTAAGACTGAATTCTAAATGTTTGCTAACTGCATGGGCATTGGGCCATCATTCTATGCCTAGCAATGCTGACCCTATGATTCTTTTCTTTATTTGTTCTATTAGGTGTTACCCTTTCCCAAGTGCATAACCCCTAAAACTGATGCATGCATTGCCTCTTAAACCCTTATTAAGAAATACCCTTTCCCGAGCGAATAAAACCCAAAAGAAATTTAAGATGTAAATGCAAGATAAAAAGAAAAGAAATTAGAACATAAAACCTGGAAGGAATTCTCTTTGCATTGATAACTCTTGAAGTACATCATACATCGTTGGCTTTTTAGGCCTGTCAGGCCTTAACTAGGGGATTAGCCACTCATGGCCATTGAGGGCTTTACAACTGAAGGGTGAAAGAAAGAATGGATAGGAAATGAAGAATATAGAGAGAAAGGGAGAGCTCAGGCTTAGAATGCTGAGAGAAGTGCTCTGAGGTGAGGTGTGTTGTTCCCCCTAGATTGGCTCTCTATTTATAGCTGCTGAAATGGGCCTCGGGCTTCCGTAGGCGCGCTTAGTGCGACACCTCGCGCTTAGCGCGTTCAGATCATGCACTTAGCGCGTGTTGCAGGCTTAGCATGTGCTTCTGTTGGATCGCGCGCTTAGCGCATGCTTCGCGCTTAGCACGAGTAATGGATTCTGCGTCTTTGTGCTTAACGCCTCGCTTAGCGCCCATGGTTCCTGTCCCGCTTGGCACGTGACATGCACTTAGCGTGCGTACTAGACTTTACCTGCTTCCAATTTTCTTCTTTTCTTCAGTTTTTTTCTTGCTTTTTTCTTGTTACACCTTCAGCCTTCAATTCTGCAACCAAAATTTAAACTTTATCAATTCTTTAACTTTTAATTACAAATAACTGCTAAATAATTATTTTTAAGCCAATATTTGCCTGATTTTCTATTATTAATTTACAATTATTTAGTAGTTATAAAAATGCCCCAAATTAAAACTTTGCTTGTCCCCAAGCAAATAAAAAATTCACAAGCGAGCTCTAAATGTTCCAACACTATCAATGGTTGCAGTCCTTATATTCCTTGACTGGTCCTTTCTGCATCTGTCATAATCTTAAAATGAAAGCATAAAAACACATGAGCTGAAATTTGGTTAATTATCTAGAATTCAATCAAGTTTAGTTCGCCTTACTTCCCTCACAAGGCTGGTGTTTCCCTCTGCTCATAAGTGTCTGGTTAAGTGTTTGTAATTCAACAACCAACAAGTAAGACTCCAGATTTTGCACTTCATCTCAGTTAAGGCTATCTTTAATTACCTTTGGTGGATCACTAAGGACTTTTGTTGGCTTGTAATGGGGCCTGGCTATAAAAAAAATCATGGTTTTTCTTGGAAATTCAAACTTAGGATTATAAGAGAGCAAAAACTTCAATTTCTGCCTAGGCCTCTTACTTAGCCCTTTTATTTCTCCACAACACTTTTCCTTTGACACCTCTTCTTTTCTGCCCTTTATAATAGTAAATATCTTTTTTTTTGAAAGGAATGGGCTTGCAGTTTGTAGAGGGTATCTTACTGGGTGTTGTTCTATTATCCTGGCTAATTAGCCTTTTATCCAAAATCCCCCAAATTAAAAACCTTTGCAACCCTTTTTGCTCTCTTGGAATCCTAAAAAGGTCAGGACTATCAATTTTTGGCTCAAGGGTCAATTCCAAATAAGCTATTGGCTCAATATGGGTGCAAGGGGTAAAATTATGTTGGGTTGGCTTTTGGGCTAGATAGCTAAACAAAACAAACATGGCCTTGATCATATCCACCTTAAGTAACTAATCTAACAGTCTAAGAATGATGCAAAACTAGGAGCTTAAGGACAGGCATTTTCTCTCGCAATTAAGTTCACACTCTCACCGGGACTGAGTAAGTATTTGGCGTACTAGGTATGATCTTATTCCATCAAGCTAACCTTTTCCTCTCCATGGTTCATGCTCCATTTCTTGATCTAACTTTTGCTTCTAGAACCAGTGTTTTTCCAATTATCAATAGCATCTCAAGTGTTGGATCTTTCAGAACAAGCTAAAGAATTATGACTTCTCAAGTTATCATGCAATTATTTATTCAGAAAACACATACTGAATTCTAATATTATTACTACTACTTTTTAGGTTCAAGACAAAATTTAACATAAGGAATCAACTATATTTAAAAATAAAGACATAAAAGCATAAAAACATAAAAACATCAAAAACATAAAGACATAGAAAACTAAGATCCTGTGCTGCCTCCACTCAGATCTGCCCATGGGCCCCAATCTGCTACTGCCAAGTCAGCAATAATGTCTTCATCAACTACAACATCTCCAGAACCGGCTCCAGATGGCTCTCCCCCCCTATCAGTAGAGGGCTGGGCTCCTGGCCCTACGACCTGCTGAATATAGGCCTCTAGAGTCGTGAGAGGCGGGTCCATCTTCAGGTGCAGGGACAACCGATGCAGGTCCTGAATAATGATCTGCTGGCGATGATACAGAGACCTGAGCATCTGTCCATGCATATCCAGCGGTGTTGAAGTGGATGATGGTGGAGGAATAGGTGCCTGAGAGGAAGGATGAGAAGGAGGCTGAGGAGGAAGAGGAGCCTCTGATGCTGATACAGGGAATGTGATAGAGGGGTCAGCGGGGTTCCAGCAGTTCTTCAGAATATAAGCAAGGTTGATCATAGGACTGAGTGACTCAAAAATCAGGTTATCATAGATAACCCCCTGAATGTCACACAGTGATGTGATCAATGCTGGAAACCTAAGCCTGGAAGTGCTGGACTGGGCGATATGGCTAATTTGTAGATGATAGACAAGTGGCCTCAGATATCTTAAGAAGGGAGGGGGGTTGAATTAGGATATCACAAACAATACCCTTTACAAGTTCTAAACCACACAAGGACAACCCTTCCTTTGTGTTCAAATTGCTTTACAACAAGAGACCCTCGGTCTCTTAATCCCTTTTCATAAATAAGATGAAGAGAAGAAGAAATCTCTCTTGAAAGAGATAGATTGAACAATGGAGCACTCAAATAATTCCTTATTGAATTGCAAGTGTATTGGCCAAGGAATTTTTTAAGAGGATAAGACAATTTTGCTTTTGAGAGGATAAGACCTTTTTGTTCTGAAAAACTCTAATTAAATTCGTGTTCCAAGTCAAATATAAATAGACCTTTGATGGCTATTAAAAAATCATTTGAACAGATGTGACTCTTGGAAATTATTTTTTGAAATTCCCCTCTGCTAATCGATTACAAGACTTGTGTAATCGATTATAGGCTTTAAAATTTGAATCAAAATGTTCAATAACTGCAGGTAATTGATTACCAACCAAGTGTAATCGATTACACATTGTAAAATTTGAATTCAAATTTCTAATGACTGTTGTAAATATTTTCAGCTGCTGGTAATCAATTACAATCCTCATGTAATAAATTACATGCTTTCAAAAGTATTCAAAAGCATTTCAGGAAGTGTTTTGGCCGCTGGTAATCGATTACTTCCTTTAGTAATTGATTACCAGAGAGTAAATACCTTGAAAAAACATTTTAACTCATATTCTTTGGCCAAACCTCTTGCTGTTTCAACTTCGAATTCCCTTCCTAAGTCTCTAGAGATTATCTTGATCATATATGTTGAATTTCTTGGATTCTTGTCTTGAATTAAACTTGTCTTGTGTAATCACATAAACAACAATCCAGAACAATGCCTTACCTTGTTAGCTGAAGAAAAATGTGGGAGAAGAAGTAGGAAGAGCAGCGGAGCGCAGAGAGATGTAGAGTGAGTGGAGAGGAGAAGAAAATGACAAGAATGAGGTAAAAGGAAATTTAAAGGTAAAGGAAAAGAAGAGGAAGTTGGGGCATTGGACAGTTTTCGAAAACTGCCCAGCAGTTAAGGATCATGCGCTTAGCGAGCAGCCGTCGCTAAGCGCCCTACGACCCCTGGAATTCCCCCTAATTTTGAAATTCAAAATTTGAAACTTACTTGGGCGCTCAGCGAGGATGCTCGTTGAGCGCGACTGACGTCAAGAGCGCTTAGCGCCAAGGAGCGCACTTAGCGCGTGGCTTCGGTCAGCCCAACAGGTATCTATTTCCTGCACCCCTGTTATTGCTGTCTACACCTGTTGGGCCTTTTTTTTGTGGAAGGACTACAGAAAAATGTCTACAGTTGTACAAAATATGTTGGGTTGCCTCCCAACCAAATCTTAGTTTATTGTCTTTAGCTAGACACTAGGCTTTCTTCAAGGGTCATTCAAGTAGATGATGGTCGTCAATGTCTCCAATTGTCCACCATTATAAATCTTTAAGCGTTGTCTATTGACGATCCATTTCTTCTCAAAATTCTCTTCTCTAGGGTCTACCAACTCAACTGCTCCATGAGGTCTTACTTCTTTGATTATGAACGGCCCTGGCCACTTGGTGGGAATAGCCTTAGTCTTGAGTTAAAGAGTAATACCTGTTGTTCTGGCTGGAATTCTTTCCTTTGTAACTTCTTGTCATGATACGCCTTCATTTTTTGCTTTTAGATTCTGGATGACTCGTAGGCGTTTAGTCTCATTTCTTCCAATTCCAGCAATTGTAATTTCCTCTTTTCTCCACATGCATTATCATCGAAGTTGAGCAATTTGAGAGCCCAATATGCTTTGTGCTCCAACTCCACTGGTAAATGACATGCCTTCCTATAGACTAGCTAAAATGGTGATAATCCAATAGGGGTCTTGAATGCTATCCTGTAGGCCCAGAGAGTATCGTCGAGCTTCAAGGCCCAATCCTTTCTTGATGATGTAACTATCTTCTCTAGGATTCACTTGAGCTCCCTATTAGAAATTTCTGCTTGGCCGTTTGTCTGAGGGTGATAAGGCGTGGCTACCTTATGTCTTACATTATAGTGCTTTAGGACTTTCTTCAATTGATTGTTGCTGAAATGTGTTCCCCCATCACTAATCAGGGCTCGTGGGACTCCAAAATGGGAAAAATGTTCTTATTTAGAAACTTTATCACTACCCTGGCGTCGTCTTTTGGAGTGGCTATGGCTTCCACCCATTTGGAGACATAATCCACAGCTACCAGGATATAGACATTCCCGTATGAAGAAGGAAGCGGCCCCATGAAGTCAATGCCCCAACAATAAAAAATCTCTACCTCCATGATGCTCTTTAGAGGCATCTCATCCCTTCGAGAAATCCCCCCTACTCTCTGGCATTTATCACAACAATGCACAAACTCATAAGCATCTTTAAAAATAGAGGGCCAGAAAAAACCTGATTGTAGCACTTTTGCGATTGTTCTGTCCCCACTGTGGTGACCGCCATAGGGTGAACTGTGGCAGTGCCAAAGAATGCTTCGTGCTTCTTCCTTTATGACGCATCTTCTTAATAGATTATCAGCCCCTGCTCTGAACAAATGAGGATCATCCCACACATAGAAGCGAGCATCATGCAAGAATTTCTTCCTCTGACTCCAATTAAATTCTTTTGGAATGATTCCCGTGGCTTTGTAGTTAGCCATGTCCACAAACCAAGGTCTGGTGGCAACCTGAAAAAGAAACTCATCAGGAAATTCTCCTTTTACCTCTAGTTCTTCCTTGGTGATTTCTGCATTCTTTAACCAGGATAGGTGATCGGCTACCACATTCTCAGATCCTTTCTTGTCCTTGATGATGATGTCAAATTCTTGTATTAGTAGGACCCATCTAATCAACCTTGGCTTAGAGTCTATCTAGGCAAGCAGGTGCTTAATGGCAGCATGATCTGTGAAAATGGTGACCCTCGACCCTATCAAATAAGACCTGAATTTCTCCAAGGCAAAGACAATAGCTAGCATCTCCTTTTCTGTGGTGGCATACTTCATATGTGCTTCATTAAGGACCTTGCTAGCATAATAAATGGCGTGAAATACCTTGTCATGCCTCTGTCCCAGAACTGCCCCTACTGCATAGTCGCTGGCATCATACATTAATTCAAAATCTTTACTCCAGTCTAGTGCAATCATCACTGGTGTAGTAGTGAGCTTATTCTTCAACATCTGAAATGCTGCTGAACATTCTTCATCAAACTTAAAAACCACGTCCTTATTAACCAGATTGCTTAAGGGCTTGGAAATCTTCGAGAAGTCCTTGATGAACCTCCTGCAGAAACCTGCATGCCCTAGGAAACTTCTGACGCCTTTCACATTCAATGGTGGTGGCAACTTCTCAATGACGTCTATCTTTGCCCGGTCAACCTCAATCCCTCTATATGAGATCTTGTGGCCGAGGACTATGCCCTCTCGAACCATGAAATGACACTTTTCCCAGTTTAGTACCATGTTAGTCTCTATGCACCTTTGTAGTGCCATCTCCAGGTTCTTCAAGCAGCTGTTAAATGAGGGTCAAAAAACCAAGAAGTCATCCATGAATACCTCAATGCTTTTCTCCACCATATATGAGAAAATGGCCAGCATGCACCTCTGAAATGTGGCTGGTGCATTACATAACCCGAATGGCATCCTTTTGTAATCAAAGACGCCAAAAAGGCATGTAAAGGTCATCTTCTCCTGATCTCTGGGATCCACCGCGATCTGGTTGTACCCTGAGTATCCATCCAAGAAGTATTAGTATGCCTGTCCTGCAAGCCTCTCCAACATCTGATCCATGAAAGGTAAGGGAAAGTGATCCTTCCTTGTGGCTTCATTCATCTTGTGGTAATCGATGCACATTCTCCAGCTAGTGACAGTTCGTGTAGGTATCAAGTCATTCTTCTCATTCTGTACGACCGCCATTCCTCCTTTCTTAGGAACCACCTCTATTGGGCTTACCCAAGCACTGTCAGAGATAGGGTATATGAGCCCAGCCTCCAGAAGCTTGAGCACCTCTTTTCTCACCTCTTCCTTCATTTTTGGGTTCAGTCGTCTCTGGGGTTGTTAGACTGGCCTGTTATTGTCTTCCATCATTATCCTATGTATGCAGTAAGCAGGGCTAATTCCTTTGAGATTCAATATATGCCATCCAATCGCTTCCTTATGTTTCTTCAGAATGTCTACCAACCTATTTTCTTCTTCTTTTGTTAGTGCATTACTGATCACTATAGTTTTAGCGTCATCTTCCTCCAGGAACACATACTTCAGATGATTAGGCAATATTTTTAGCTCTACCTTCTTTTTTTCGGACGGAGGCTCCTTCTTTAGTGTCTCAAAACCGGCTTCTCCCTCAGGAATACTTTCTTGTCGATCCAAGTCCCTCCAGGCAGTCTAGCGCATTTACCATGGCTTTTTCCAGCGAAGTCTGTGGTGTCTCGAGAATACTGACGTCTTCTTTATCAATCTCCTCCACTCTAAAGCACTTCCAACCCTCCTGTGGGTACTTCATTGCCTTGAAAAGGTTGAAGGTTATCTTTGGATTGTCAATACTCAACTCTAAGTTCCCATTTCCCATGTCCACCACATAGTTGGCAGTCAGTAAGAAGGGTCTGCCTAGGATAAGGGGAATCTATGTGTCTTCTTTGATATCCATGATAACAAAGTCCATTGAAAAAGTGAAGTGGCATACCTTGACCAGGACATCTTCTACCACCCCGTATGATCTTGTGATTGAGCGGTCTGCCAGTTGAAGCGTCATCTTCGTGGGGTCTATCTTCAAGTTTCCAATTCTTTTGCACATCGATAAGGGCATCAGATTGATACTTGCCCCTAGATTAATGAGGGCCTTGTCTACTGCTTCCTTCCCTATGGTACAAGGGATGGTGACACTTCTGGGGTCCTTGAATTTCTTAGGTAGCTTCCTCTAAATTATTGCACTGCAGTTGCCCCTACCACAATATTCTCGTTGTCAATATACTTCCCCTTCTTGGTGAGGATGTCTTTCATAAATTTAGAGTAGAGGGACATCTGCTGTAAGGCTTCCCTGAATGGCATTGTGATTTCCAGCCCTTTGAATATTTCCAAGAAACGCTTGAAGTAGCACTCCTTCTTCTTCCAGGTGGGTGCCATAGGATACGGGAGATCCTGTGGGAGGGCTAGTGGTTCTTCCTTCTTGGCCTCTCGTGCTATCTGGATCATGGTCTTAGGAGGTGAGACCTCTTTCTAATCTTCCTCTGCCTCTTTCTCTTCTTTTATCCTCCTTTCCTCTGACTGGTCCCCTTCTTCTGCCTTACCCTCTTCCTGTGCTCTTTTCTGGCCTCGGGTCAACACTTCTTTGCATTCTTCCTTCGGGTTCTTTTCTATGTTAGCCCCAAAAGTTCTAGTGGGTCGTTCGGCTTTCTCTTGAGCCAATTGGCCCATTTGAACTTCCAAATTCTGAATGGTTGTGTCTGTGCTTTTCTGATGTGACCTTGTCTCCTGGATGAATTACAATAGTAGTTCCTCTATGTTGACGAGTTTCTCTTGCTGATTCGGACCCTGGCTGGGATGCTGGTACAGTGACTGGTTCCTGTGCTCCTTGTATTGATTTCCCTGATTCCTCCAGCTTGAGCCCTATGTGAAGTTTCTTCCCTGATTGAATCTTGGTGGCCCGTGATTAAATCATGTTGCCCCCTGATTGAATCCGGACGAATTTCCTTAGTTGTAGCCTTAGAATCCATGGCGATTTGGTATGCCCATGTAATTTACTTCTCGAGAGGGATCTTATTTGACTGCACATTATCTAGGCTCATGTGTCCCTCCACATGTGGGGCATCCTTCTACCTGCATAATAGAAGAGTGGGAAGAACTTACCACTTGTAATTGTTGAGGCAACTTGCTGAGGGTTTCTGTGAAGGCTTCTATCTGTCTGGTCAGTAGCTTGTTTTGTGCTAAAGTTGCATCGTGCGTGGTGAGCTCCAAGAGGCTCACTGTATCCGTGTGTTGGTGTTTTTCTTAGCAACCTGTGGAAATAGTCTAGCACTTCACTAAGGGATTCATCTGGAAAATGATGGAAGGAAGAAATCTCCATCTTTCCTTCAGCGGTCTTTGATTCTGGGAAGTACTTCTTTAAGAATTTTTCTACAACCTCTTCCCATGTTCTTAAGTTGTTGCCTTTGAAGGAATGCAACCATCTTTTTGCCTCTCCTGCTACTGAAAAGGAGAAGAGGTTAAGGCGTACCACAAAATCTGGAACTCCGGCTATCTTGACGGTGTCGCATATCTCTATGTATGAGGCTAGATGAGCGTATGGGTCTTCATTTGGGAGACCATGAAAGAGGTTCCCTTGAATCAGTTGAATAAGAGAGTGAGGGTAGGAGATGTTGGCCGATTGGACTTCCGGCCTTGCAATACTTATGAAGAACTGTGGGGTGACGGTACTAGAGAAGTCCTCTAGTGTGACTCTTCATGCCGGCTACCTGTCCATTTGATTGTGATCTGGAGTAAGAGGTGAGATGTAACTGCTTCCTTCTGTGTCCTACTCCCTTCTTCTTCTTGCAGCATTGTTATGCCGACAAGTAGCTTCAATTTCTAAATTAATGGGAAAAACGTCTCCAGATGCAGTTTTACCTCGCATAAAAACAAAAGGCACTACCCGTGCAATATATGGGAGAAGAAAAAAAGAATAGAAGAAGAAGTAAAGAATACTAGAAGAATGAGCCAACAAAGGAAGAAATGAGCTTACAAACTGATATAGTATGGCAATTAAGTGCGAGAACAAAATCCCCGGCAATAGTGCCAAAAACTTGTTGAGGACTTTGGCAAGTGTACCAATTCGCTCTAAGTAGTAATTCTCGGAAGTCCGAGTATCATTTCCATAGGGATTTTATTGCACTTTTATTGAATACTCTTCAATTTGTAAGTAAGACGTAAATAATTCAAAGCAAGAATAAAAGCAAGAGTAATTTGTAAAATCAAACAATTAAGAAATCAAGTAAGACGAGAATGTTAAGACCGGACAAACCTAACAGGACTACGATGCATGAATTGATTATGTTTCATTACCAATGTAGTTAAATCTGTTCTACCCACATCTGTCAGTTTACTTGCCCCTGATGCCTCAGGATGACAAGCCTATTTCAATTACCTATCTCCCAAATGCCTTTGTGAAGACTCAATAATTAAAATGCATTAAGACTGAATTCTAAATGTTTGCTAACTGCATGGGCATTGGGCCATCATTTTATGCCTAGCAATGCTGACCCTATGATTCTTTTCTTTATTTGTTCTATTAGGTGTTACCCTTTCCCAAGTGCATAACCCCTAAAATTGATGCATGCATTGCCTCTTAAACCCTTATTTGGAAATACCCTCTCCAGAGCGAATAAAACCCAAAAGAAATTTAAGATGTAAATGCAAGATAAAAAGAAAAGAAATTAGAACATAAAACCTGGAAGGAATTCTCTTTGCATTGATAACTCTTGAAGTACATCATACATTGTTGGCTTTTTAGGCCTGTCAGGCCTTAACTAGGGGATTAGCCACTCATGGCCATTGAGGGCTTTACAACTGAGGGGTGAAAGAAAGAATGGATAGGAAACGAAGAATATAGAGAGAAAGGGAGAGCTCAGGCTTAGAATGCTGAGAGAAGTGCTCTGAGGTGAGGTGTGTTGTTCCCCCTAGATTGGCTCTCTATTTATAGCTGCTGAAATAGGCCTCGGGCTTCCGTAGGCGCGCTTAGTGTGACACCCCGCGCTTAGCGCGTTCAAATCATGCACTTAGCGCGTGTTGCAGGCTTAGCATGTGCTTCTGTTGGATCGCACGCTTAGCGCATGCTTCGCGCTTAGCACGAGTAATGGATTCTGCGCTTTTGTGCTGAACGCCTCGCTTAGCGCCCATGCTTCCTGTCCCACTTGGCGCGTGACATGCACTTAGCGTGTGTACTGGACTTGACCTGCTTCCAATTTTCTTCTTTTCGTCAGTTTTTTTCTTGCTTTTTTCTTGTTACACCTTCAGCCTTCGATTCTGCAACCAAAATTTAAACTTTATCAATTCTTTAACTTTTAATTACAAATAACTGCTAAATAATTATTTTTAAGCCAATATTTGCCTGATTTTCTATTATTAATTTACAATTATTTAGCAGTTATCAATGCGGAAGTGAGGGACAAGGTTTAACTCTTTCCATATAGGGACCTAGGTGAGCTACAACTTAAAAGAAATCCTTCTTCAAAATCTTATGGCTTTCACTCTTATCCAAGGAAGGACCAAGCCCAAGGAATTTTGGGGGCTACACCTTCAAAATCCAAGGAAGATAAGGGTAAGACCATAGAGAAATTCACCCTTAAGACTAGTTCCAAAGCAAGGACTAGCAACATTAAATGCTTCAAATGTCTTGGGAGAGGCCACATTGCCTCTCAATGCCCCACAAGGAAAACCATGATTATGAGGGGCGAAGACATTTATAGTAGTCAAGAGGAGACTACTTCTTCCCCTTCCCCTAATGGAAGTGAAGATGAAGTAAGGGGTGAAGAGTCTAGTGAGGAAGTCTACCCCCATGAAGAAGGTGACCTCCTAACGGTTAGAAGACTCCTTGGAGGTCAATCTTGTGATCTATCTCAATCCCAAAGAGAGAAAATATTTCATACAAGATGCATAATTTTAGATAAAACATGTTATCTCATTATGGATAGTGGATCTTGTTGCAATTGTTGTAGCACAAGATTTGTTTCCATGTTGAACCTCACTATCATTCCCCACCCAAAACCTTATAAGTTTCAATGGCTCAATAAGCAAGGGGAAATGATAGTTAACCAACAAGTGAAGGTACCTTTCTCCATTGGGACATATAAGGATGAAGTTAATTGTGATATAGTTCCCATGGAGGCAGTACATATTCTTTTAGGAAGGCCATGGCAATTTGATAGGAAGATCATTTACAATGGCCTAACTAATTAGATTACCCTGATCCATCTTGGCACTAAATTTGTGTTGCATCCTCAAACACCTTTACAGGTGGCCAAAAATCAACTAACTACGAAAGATAAGAGGGATGAGGAAGAAAAAGTAGAAAAACAAAAGAAAAAGAATGATACTAAGGCCTTGTCTTCAAAGGCCAAGGGGAAGAAAAAAGAGGAAAAGGATTCCTCCAAGAAGATTGTTAAGAAGGAAAATCATTTTGCAACAAAAGGTTATATCAAAAGAGCACTCCTTCTTAAACAATCCTTCTACCTTCTCCTATCAAGGGAAACATCCCTTAGAACTGCCATACCTCTTAAGCTTGAGGTTATTCCTCAGGTAAAGGAGTTTTTGGATGAGGGTTTGGTTCGTAAGAGCTTAACTCATTGTGCTTTGTTGGTGCCCAAAATAGGTATTATGAGGCATGAAATCCCTATGATATGTGTTATGATTAATGTGTTGAGTGGTGCAACCTTCTTTTGTAAAATAACCCATGCATCCAACATCTTCATGATTCACATACATAAGGACTTATTAGGTAGGTTTGTTCTTATTTTTAGTTTCAATACAAACTTAGGTGCTCATATGGGACACCTTAGGTTTGTCAAACTTTTTGGTAGGAATAATCACCATGAAAATACAGAAAAAAGGTATGTTTTATTGCATTACTTTCCTTAATTTTTTAAATAGTGATCAAGGGGTTCCTACAGACCCTAAGAGAATAAAGTTCATTCCTGAGTGCCCCACTCCACCATGTATAAGGAAAATTTGGGGTTTCCATGACTTAACAAACTTTTACAAAAGGTTTGTCCCATATTTTTCTATACTTGTAGCACCACTCATTAATTTGGTGAGAAACCATGTTCCCTCCTGGGAAGATGCCCAGGAAAGGGATTTTCAGACCTTACCTTACTCCAACATACCAAACACCACTAATATATATGTTTTATTCTTTTTATAGTTGTTGAGGAAAGAAGCCCAGAGTTTCAAGAACCTCTGGATTTGAGGTCAAATCCTTTTCAAGGGGGAGGAAATGATGCAATCCTACCCCTCAATGGCATTAGATAGAAGACTCCAAGGAGATTGGGCCAGAGATGCAAGAGAAGGCCCTAAGGTTCTCATGAACCTTAGGGTTGATTTCGGGCCCATGGGCTAAGTATGAGCCCACTTATCTTTGCACATATTAGATTAAGGTTTCATTATTTTTGGGCCTTGTATTTAGGGCTTCATAGCATAGGGAGGGTACCCTAGTAATGTAGGATTTTTTAGCCCTTGTATTTTAGCGCACCTTGACTAGTTTTTGTATTAGGGGTATTTTTGTAATTTCACATGCATTAAGTGCACAATTTGATGTGTGTGTTGGGAGATAAACTTAATTGAATTGGGAGAAGCCCAATCCAATTAAATTTTGGACCATCTTAAGGGGGAGGTAGGCATTTGCTTGCTACAACTCATTGTCATATCATATAGTCACACTTTATGCATGTCCTTGATGTTTTACATGCCTCATGACACCTAAGCAAACTTAGTGGAGAATCTTGGACTTGATCTTGGATTATTGGGCTGAACCATAGCTAAAATTCACTAATCGTAGTTAGTGAAATTTTGGCTCCAAATTTGGCTCCACAAATTCAAATTCAAATTCAAGTGAAATTTGAATAGAAATTCAAATTTCCCTCAAATTTTTTGTGACACTTAGGCTATAAATAGAGGCCTTGTGTGTGCATTTTCTCAACTTTGATCATTTGAGAATTACACTTCAAAGTTTAGACCTCATTTGAGGCACAAAATTTCGTGAACCTTCTCTCCTTCTCCCTCCACTTATCTTCTCCTACCTTCAAACTCTTATCCATAACTTCCTATGGTGGTGAGCTTGTTCTTAACTCATCTTCTACTTGAAGTGGCGTCTCCAATCTTTCTTCCTTATCCATTCCGCTGCAATTGATCTTCAAGAAGTAAAGGACTCCATTGATGAAGAAGATCCAAGGCCTACAAGCTCCACGTGGAGCTACATCATGAAGGCGCCATCAAGAGAACCAAAACAGGTTCAGTACGCATACCATTCCTAAACCCCACCTACAATTTCAAAAAATTTTGGTTTTTTCTTTTTCTCCACCTAGTTATTATCTCCTACTATGTCTCTGCGAGAGATAATTTATACTTTAATGCAGAGAGAGCAAAGAGGAGACACCCAGATAAAATATGGCAAGGTAAAATTGACCGTGATGCAGCTCAGGTTACAAATGTGCATAACTATAGGTATGCTTCATGTTACTCTACATTGTTGTGCTTAATTATTGGTGTCTCGTGTCCATATTATTTTAGTCAGATTCAGAATAATTGTTATTCTATTGAGTTATTTTTTCTCCTGCATACAAAATCTTTGCATCCACTTGGAATATATCTGGAAAATCTCCCCCAAGGTATTTGATTCTGGAAGATTAGCTTCACTCTTCTGCTCTTGTTGATATCTATGTTCTTGGGTAAATTTCTCATTGTATTTTTATAGTGTATTCTCCCCATTCACCATGTACAGTTCAAGTCTAAACTAGTTTGACTTTTCTTGCACTCAGGTTTCAAGAAATTGTACCTTCCCCCATACAACAAAAGTACATGCACTGAATGAAGTTTTTAGAGTGAATTTTATTTTGTGATGCTAGGCCATAGGATACCAAGCCATCCATGTATGGGTCAGACACTAACACCTCGTCATTATAAATCAAGGTAACTTCACTGGAACTCGGTGCATGTTTCTTTACAAACTCTCCCTTGCTCAATTTGTTTTTGTGCCTATTCAAAATAACAAATTAGAGGATAAAAACAATTTTTAGCCGTAAGCAAATGCTTGTGACATTGTCTTGTCAAGGACACTTTCTTCTAAACCAGAATTATAGTTGCATTACTTGTTAAACAGAACAATCCCTACTATGGATGAAATTTTACACCCTTTGTCATCCATTTGTGAATGAAACCCAGGTAGTGATAGTATACCTTGTGTAGGGCAGTTTGTTGATTTCGATGACAATCTTGGTTATGTTAAGAATAGAGCTGAGGTCCAAAATTGCTTTTCCTATGTCATTGCTTTCCAGGAGCAACATTTATGCAATTATCTGGGAGAGGAAAAAAACATAGAGACAACTAGGTAAGGATAACAAAAAATATAGAATTATTTTCTAACTCTAGAGATATCATAATGTAATCAAGTTAGTAGTACCTTGGATTCATTACTCAAGAGATATCTCCATTGGACCCCAAACTCTTTGCCGTGCTCAAATCCCTATCACAACAGATGGACATACTTGCTTTCGAGGTGGGCATGTGTGCTTCTAATTTAGGTGTTGATAGTTTCAGAGCCCAATAAAGGTTGTAAAAATGTGGAAGGGGATTTGGATAGGGAATCAAGGAATGATGCCATGGAAGTGATGCTTCTTTAGACTATAGTTTGTTTTAGGTGGTGATCTAGGTTGGAGATAAGTATCTGAGGATTTTTGTTACGGTTTAACAAATAAAATTTATTAGTGACATTTTATAACCATATATCGCTATTTAAAATTGTGATTTTTATTATAAATTATTTTATTTTGAAAATGTAAAAAATATAGTGATTATTTTTAACCACTATAATTTATAAGCGATAAAAGCATTGTTTTGAAAATTAAACTATTTTTAATATTGGTGTGAAATTGAACAAAATAAATAAATAGTTAGAGTAAATAGTGGGGATAAATAATTAAACCATTTAATTATGTCACCCTACTAAATTCAATTTTTTCAAATTTGTGGAGGATGAGGTAATCAAAGTTTCATAAATCAAAATTTTCAATTAAAATAAGTTATAAAAGATATAGAGGTAGAGAGGAATATATGGCTAAAGAAAGGTAGAGATGAGTATTTTCCAACCATGCCCAATGGCCTAAACCGAAGAAACCACTAAGTTGGTGTGAAAATAATCATAATGTGAAACAAGACTAGGATCCTATTGCCTCAAAATTGACTTCTTCTTTCCCGACAAAGTAATTAAAATAAGCAGGCTCGATCGAGGAGGGTTAATAAGGATTTCATTTTTATGTAGTTGGTAATAATAGAGCACATGAAGACACTACTAAAAAAAGGCTTTCAACATCGCTTCATTAACATCGTTTATTTCAGAAACCGATGTTAACGAAAGCGCGGTGGCATTTTTGTAATTGAATGGAGTTACTTAACATCGGTTTTAGCAAAACCGATGTTAACTACTTCATGTTAACATCGGTTATTTAAAAAACCGATGTTAACATCATGTTAAGATGAATATGGTAACATTGGTTTTGGAAAAACCGATGTTAACTTCATAGTGTTAACATCGGTTTTGAAAAAACCGATGTTAAGGAGTTGATGTTAACATCAGTTTTAAAAAAACCGATGTTACCTTGTTGAAGTTAACATCGGTTTTTACAAAACCGATGTTAACAGATTCTTCCTAACATCTGTTATCCTTAAAAACCGATGTTGATGTTGTTATGTTAATATGTTAAAACGTGTTGAAATTTCACAACTCGCGCGCTCGAAAACCCTGCTGCACTCTCTCTTCTCTTTCTCCTCCCACCCGAAATCTGCCGGAAACCGCTCGGTCGACACCCACATTGCCCCACATTCATTTCAATACTGTCAGAAACCGCTCGCTGGAACCCACAGAATCTCCAATCAAAGAAAAGTCGAAGAAAACCCTACACTACTGTTGGAACTGTGGGTTGAAGAAAACCCTAGACTGCTCTTGGAACAGTCGTGGGTGCTCCAAGCTCAAAGCTTTCTACGCTGCCAGTTAACAAGGTATGAGCTCTACCTTAGTTTGTTGCTCTTCTTATTAAGTTCTTAATCAGTGCGGTGGCATTGTTCGAAGGTTCTTATCAAATTATTAGGTCATTTTGTCCACTTGGCTAACCATATAAAAGTATCAATAAGAATTGTAATGTGGGGTTTCATTTTGTTGTGGCAGTTGATTGTGCTTTACGTGGTTTTCAAGCTTGACGAGAGTTACACGCCGAGCAAAGTTTCCATCCTTGCCGGTGATGGTTTTCACAACTTGAAGGTAAATTTTTATTTTATTGGTTTGGGTTTGATTGGGATGATTATGCTTAATTATTTGGTGTTGACTTTGGGAACATTTTTAGGAGATTAAGACCGTGGAACTCGTGAAGCCAACTGGGTGGGTATATCTATCCTTGTCTGGAGCTGATCCTAGGTAAGTACAATGTTCTTTCTGTATCCAGTTTTTGTTTGTTTAAGTTTGTATCCAGTTTTTGTTGTTTGGAAGCGTGGATTTTTGTTGCTTTGATAGGAGGTGAAGGACAATAATTGTGAGATTGTTGTCCGTATTCATGTTAACATGTTTGATAATGAATATACATCACGGATTAGATTCTTATTGAGCTTAATAAATAACCATGATTACTGGTTGTTAACACTTGTTATGTTTGTTATTTTCTGATAGGGAATAGTTCTGATTTGTGGATGACATTCTATTATAGTTTTTTTATCAGCAAAAATATATTACATTATAAATGAATGAAAGTACCAGAGGTACTATAATTACAATATTAGTGCTAGGTATGCTGCTGGATCCACTAGTGTGAAGATCCAGATTGCAAACCTGATATATTGCTACAGTGAAATACCCATCTTTTCTATCCTATATACAAAAAGCTACTGGTAGATTACTAGACCAGTAGGTATATGAGTCAACAAAATCTTTCTCAAACCCTCTAAGCCATGACCAGATTAGAAATATTGCATCTTCCAGCAGCTTGCTTCCATCAAAAGGTTCATTTAGGAAGACATTTCGATTTTTGTGCTGCCAAATAGACCAGGATAGGGCCACCCACCAGCACTTCCATCTAGAATACTGCTTTCCACCATTTGTGCCAATTGTTTGCTGCATGAAATGTTGTCTTGGATTAATAGAAAAAGCTCCCCTGGTTTGAATCCAGGAGAGGGATTCCCACCATAAGGGTTGTGTATTTGGGCAATCAAAAAATAGGTGAGAGGCTTCCTCCTCCATACTTCTGCAAAAAGGATAGATTGTGTCATTCATCTGGATTTGTCTTCTTCTTAGATTAGCTTTGGTTGGTAGCCTGTCTTTGATCAATCTCCATGCAAAAATTTGAGCTTTTGCTGGGATTTTTAGCTTCCATAGATCCTCTAGTGCCTCATCCAGGGTGTCCCCTACTGTGGCTTCTTGTAGCAGGTAATATGCGCTTTTAGTA
Source organism: Glycine max (assembly GCF_000004515.6). NCBI lineage: Eukaryota > Viridiplantae > Streptophyta > Magnoliopsida > Fabales > Fabaceae > Glycine > Glycine max. Next base: position 6,514,786 of record NC_038256.2, on the reverse strand, counting down.
TAGTACTGTCCTGTAGTTTCTGGTTTCCATATCCAGCAATCAGTGATCTGATTTTGGATTTGTATCTGTGATATGTCATCCATAAATCTGACAGCTGCATCTACTTCATTGTCAAATAGGGGTCTTCTCCACTCAAGATTCCATTCCCAACCTGTTTCGGTTTGTCTCCCCGCTTGCTGAATGAGTCTTTTCTGTTGGCAGGAGGCTTGATATAGCCTGGGATATTTCCTCATTAATGCTTCTCCTCCTCGTACCCATTTGTCCTCCCAAAGTCTAAATTTATCCCCACAACCCAGCTTCCATTCTGTTTCAGTTTGCAACACAGTATTCATCTTTTGTTCATGTATCATCAACTGTAAGTCCTTCCACCATATTGATGCCTTGGGGGCTCTTTTTCCTTCAGCTAATGCTCTCCACCCTCCATATTTTGAATCCAGAATTTTAGCCCATATTTCTGAATTTTGCTGCATCAAATTCCACCACCACTTTCCCAGCAATGCTTTGTTGAACAGGCTGATGTCTTTTATTTCCAGTCCACCCTTTTGTTTTGGGAGACAAATTGTGTCCCATTTGACCCATGCTATTTTCTTCTGATCTGTTCCTCCTCCCCATAGGAACCTTCTCTGTATTTGAATCAGTTTGCCCGCTACCTTATTGGGGATCCTGAAAAAAAAGAGAAAGAAAATAGGGATAGATGTTAGGATGGATTTTATAAGGATCACTCACCCCCCAAAGGATAAGTGTCTCTGTTTCCATCTCGCTAATTTTTTTCACTCTTTCTAATTATCGAATCCCAAAGCTCACTACGCCTTGGATTAGCCCCTATGGGTATTCCCAGATAAGTGAATGGCATAAATAGAATTCTACAATTCAAGTAACCCGTAGCCTGCATTATCCATTGTTGTGATTGTCCCATAGCCCCAAAACAGCTCTTCGCATAATTTATTTTAAGGCCCGATGTAAGTTCGAAGGCCCTCAGAATAGACTTGATTGTCTTAACATTTTGCATGTTATCCTCTCCAAAAAATATGGTGTCATCGGCATATTGTAAAACGCTAACAGGTACATTTTTCTCCCCCACAAAAAACTCAGTGAACATCTCCTGGTTGACTGCTTCCCTCATAAGTCCAGTGAGCCCCTCAGCTACAATATTCAACAGTAGGGGCACAAGGGGATCACCTTGTCTAAGGCCTTTTTGGGGAACAAACTCTGTTGTGGGACTTCCATTAACCAACACCGACACCATGGCAGATTTAAGACAGCCTTCGATCCAAAGTATCCATTTTTTGCAGAACCCCAACCTCCTCAGCATGTAAGAGAGAAAATTCCATGAAACTAAATCGTAGGCTCTTTCAAAGTCGACCTTGAATATCATGCATGACTTTTGTTCCCTCCTTGCTTCCTCTACTACTTCATTAGCAATGACAACGTTGTGTAATAAGTGTCTTTCGACTATGAAAGCAGATTGATGTTCATCTATAATAGATGACATAGCTCTCTTCAATCTATTGGCTAGCAACTTAGCCACGATCTTATAGACGTATCCTATGAGTGAGATGGGTCTGAAGTCATCGAGGCATTGCGGGTCAGTCACCTTGGGTATTAAGGCAATAAATGAAGCATTAGCTCCCCTTGGGATAACACCATTTGCATGAAATTCATCTATAAATCGGAGGACATCCGGTTTCAAAATCTGCCAAAATTGCTTGATGAATTTAAAATTAAATCCATCGGGCCCTGGGCTCTTTTCGCTATCACAGTCCCACATCGCTGTCCTGATTTCTTCCTCGCTGAAGCTGTCCACCAGCCTTTGGTTTTCTCGTTGTCCAATACTATGGAAGATAATGCCATTTAAATTTGGCCTGCTGTGCATGGATTCTTGGAATCTTTGCCGAAAAAAACTGCGAACTTCCTCTTTTACTCTATTTGGCTCATCAATCCATGACCCGTTAATAACCACACCATTTAAGACATTAAATCTGCGGTGTGAGTTAATCAGCAGGTGGAAGTATCGGGAGTTACAATCGCCTTCCTTGATCCATTTAGATCTCGCCTTCTGCCTCATTAAAGATTCGTGAGCTTGGGCTGCTGTCCAAAGATCTTGCTGTAGCCTCTTTCTAATTGTAATTTCTTGGGGAGTCATCTGCCTATTTGCTGCTTCAGATTCCAATTTATTAAGCTCTGCCTCTAGCTGCTAGACCCTCTTAAATGTGTCTCCGAACTGCTCTTTGTTCCATGACTTCAGCCTTTCCTTAAGGCGTTTGATCTTCTATTTGAGTGCAAAACCACCCCAACCACTCAGCTGTGTTTGAGTCCATCATTCCTTCACTATCTTCCCAAAAGACTTATCCTTGAGCCAACAATCGAGTACTCTGAATGGTTTTGCCCCCCAATCTACATTTTTGGATTTAAATAATACTGGATAGTGGTCAGAGAAGTTTCGTTCTAGGACAAACTGCGAACTAGCTGGCCATTTAGTGAGCCATTCTGAGGAAACAAAGGCTTTGTCTAACTTGCTTCTGGCTGTTCCATTTGGTCTAAACCAAGTATATTTTGTCCCAATACATGGTGGTTCAACCACATCAAGATCTTCTAGCCATTCATTGAATTCATTGTTGTCTTAACTCCTCCCACAGAATTCTTTTCCCAGCTAGATCACAAGGGGCATAGACATTAACTATGAAAAGTTTGTGGTCTTCACTAACCCATCTCCCATCTAAAAATAAAAAGCTATGGCCTTTAATTCTCCTTTCCACATGAAAAGCTGAATTGTTCCATAAAGAAAGTAAACCACCAGCTGGCTGAACAGAGGGGACACTATCCACACTGCTGATTTCATTTCCACTTCAGAGAATCTAGCAACAAGGCTTTCCTTATGCCCTTGGCCAAAGGAGGGAAACTGGACCCCATCCAAGGTTGGCCTAGAGTGATTCTGCTCTGAGAATTTATGTTTAAAATGATTGAAGACTGCAATCTTAACACTGCTAGGCTCGTGGACCCACCCACCCTCAATGAGCAGACCTTGAAAAGCAGTGAAGCATAGCCATAAAGCAGCAATATGAAAAACGTATATTCGTTTAGGAACCTTTTCTTACTTACGATGAATAAATAAGAGCACACCAGAAACGCTTTTCACTGTGAAAAAGTGGGAAGGCTTGCGTTAGTTAGAATAATTTACAAAACATTAAAGGCTCAATAAACAAAAGTATATACAACTTGAAACTGTGACATTTTCATTTCCTAGTGGCCACTACTACCCTCGTCTCTTCTCTTAACTCTTAGCCTTTCACTTTGTCTTCTCCCAACAGATTTAAATCTCTAAAGTTCATGATTCAATATTATTATTAATAATTATTGTTTGTTTGGATCATTTTGTTTATTTGTTGTTTCTTGCATTTAAGTTTTTTATGGGCTAAAGAATAACGAAAATAGATGTTATATGCTTTTAAGAAAACTGGAATATTTGTCTGCGTCACTGTGTTAGAGAGAGAAGAGAGGGTCTAAAGAATTCATGCGCGGAATTAAAATATTTATTATTTACAATTTATAATTCTGCGTTTGAGTTTCAGTGTGAGGTCCAGGTGGTAAGTTAAGCCACATGGCGATTCATGGAAGTTGGAGAAAAGTCTAAGCAACTTTTACTAACTTTTCCTTGTCTTTCTGCGCATAATAATTCACTCTCTCTGGTCCTATGGTTCTATGTTCCCATTTAAATCATGAGTCCCATATCCAGTAACACCTCATTCTTGTTTTCTACTCTGTTATTGTCTATAATTGAAATATAGTATAATTGATTTTTTCTTCTTCTTAAAATTTGAACCGGCGCTATCATTCTTTGAATGCCATCATCTACCTTTAATGATTCACATCTAAATTGGTCCCTGTTTAATTAAATTAATTAGTTATTGCTTTAGTTTGACTCAATAGAAGTATGATATGTATTCTGAAAAAATTGTCCATGGGCGGGTTTGATAGATTGAGTGAGAATGAATTGAAATTTTCTTGCAAAGTTGTATTCTGAACTTATTTTTCTTACAAATCAAACTTGGTACTTTGAAATCAGTGTAGTTTGTGTTGAATGTGATAGAAAGGATTCAGAGGTAATGTCTTTGTTAGAAGACAAATGAACAGTATAGGATGAACATAGGAGATCCTCATTTGCAAATTTTATAATTTTCATGTAACCGACTGTTACCTCCTATAACAGGTCATCAGTGGTTCCTGACCTGTGCATCAGACTTTAACTACTACACCATAGCCAGCACTGTGCATTGAGAGGGGTCTTTTCCTCATTTTGTGGCAAAAGGTGCACATTGCTGAAAAAGGCTTTAAATGCACTCTCAGTATAATGTCTTTTGAGAGTCAGTGTATCACCATCAAGTGAGAGTCATATTGTTGATAAAAGGCTTTAAATACACTGTGGCTAATTTCTGTATGGTTTTTTTTAGGGTTATCATTTACTACTGCTAATTGGCGTTGTTGTGGAAGTGCTTTGATTATATCTTTGAAGCCTCGAACTCAGGTATTTATATCTTTGATTCGAAAACTAATTTGAAATTGTTGTTGTATGCATTACTGGTATATTTGTAACTTATGTTATGCCTGTCTACATGACCTTTCTTTCATTGGACTGATAAGTTCATGCCTCTCTACATGACCTTTCTTTCATTGGACTGATATCTTTGAAGTATTTACTGTGATTTAAACTCTCAGAACTTGTTCATTGTTAGTGTTCAATGTTTTTGTAATTTTATCTGCTGCCCTTCTCTATATATATGTTGTGACTGCCACTGCCCTTCTCTCTCTCTTGTATTATCTTTTTTTTTATCAGCAAAATTATAATTTGTATTAATAACTGTGAGTACCAGAGGTACTAAATATACAAGGTAGAAACCAACAGACTAGCAGAACCATAGGTCCTACGAATCAGGTGCCAATCTAAATAGAATACAATAACCCTACACTGCTACCCTAATCAAAAAATGATGTTGATAAATTACTAAACCAATAGTTGTAGGGCTGGGCAAAGCCTTTCTCCAGCTGTCTTCTCCACAAATTCCCTTTAGTTGGGATTCTATCTTTGATCAATCACCAAGCAAATGTTGTTGGTTTTAAAGGGATTTTGAGCTGCCATAGGTCCTCTAAAGCCTCATCCATAGTCTGATATGCTGCTCCTTCTAGTAGCATACAGTATGCACTCCTTGTAGAAAACTTGCCATTAGGTTCTGGTTTCCAAACCCAGCAGTCTGATGTCCAACGATCAATATGACCCCGCGAGATATCATCCAAGAAACTGGTTGCCGCTTGCACCTCATTGTCAAAAAGGTGTCTTCTCCATTCAAGCTTCCATTCCCAAACATTTGCAGAGTGACATCCCATATCCTGAATAAGCTTCTGCTGTTGACAGGATATGTTACACAATCTGGGATATTTTGCCCTTAAAGGTTCATGTTCCATGAGCCAGCAGTCCCATTTAACCCGTGCAATTTTCTTCTGATCAAGGCCACCACCCCATAGGAACCTCCTCTGGATTTGGGTCAGTTTTTCCACTACCTTGTTAGGAATTCTGAAAAAAAAAAAAAAAGATAGAAAATAGGAATAGAGGTTAGAGATGCTTTTATGAGGGTCACTTTTCCCCCATAAGATAGATGTCTCTGCTTCCACCTAGACAATTTAGATTCAGTCTTTCTTAGGATTGGATCCCATAACCCACATTGCCTTGGATTAGCCAAGATTGGTATTCCCAAATAAGAGAAAGGCAGAGGCATGATTTTACAATTCAGATAACTGGCAACCTGCAATTTCCATTATTTAGATTGGCCCAACACCCCATAGCTGCTCTTCCCATAATTTATTTTAAGTCCTGATGACAATTCAAAAGCCCTCAAAATCAATTTGATTGTCTTGACATTTTTCATAGTAGCCTCCCCAAAGAACATAGTTTCTTGAAAAGAGGTGCCATTCAAAACTGGTATGCTGCTCATAGTTTCTTGAAATCTCTGTTGGAAAAAGCTACAAACTTCGATGGGAGTTAATCACCAGGTGAAAATATCGAGATATCTGACCCCCTCCTTAATCCAACGCGATCTCGCCTTCTGCCTCATTAAAGACTCGTGAGCTTGGGCTGCTGACCAAAAATCTTGTTGCAGCTTCTTCCTTTTCATATTTTCTTGGGAAGTCAGCTGCCTGTGTTCAGCTTCAGATTCAAGCTTGTTAAGCTCAGCTTCTAACTTCTGGACCCTTTTAACAGTGCATCGCTTCGTGTGCATCTTCAACACACACACAAACACACACACACACACATACACAGCCACACACAGAAACACACACACACACAGAAACAAACACACAGCCACACACACACAGAAACAAACACACACACACACAGAGAAACACACACACACTGACACACACACACACACACATACACAGAAACACACACACACACGCACACACACACACACACACACACAAAAACACACGCACACACAGAAACAAACGGACACACACACACACACAGAAACAAACAAACACACACACACAAACACACACACACAGAAACACACACACACCCACACTGGGTTTCTGTGTGATAGAAGCATTAGAAATTAAGTCCTCATGATAGAAGCATTACAATCAACTCCTCATGATAGAAGCATTACAAATTAGACAGCACATTACTCGTACATAACTAAATATTATAAACTGTTCAATTTAAGCTTTGATAGGAACCCAAGAAAAAATTCTGGAAATCGAGTGTTATTCCACTATGAGGAGCTCATACCTCTTACAAGGAAGCTGTAACAGTGCACAGTTAAGGTAGACAGCAGCAGAATTGCACCATTCCTCAGGTTGACCTATAACACCAAACTGACTCTTTGCGAAATTAATTCTCAATCCAGAGACCATATGAAATCTTCTGAGAATGACCTTCACAGCTCTGATATTCTCCATGGAAGCTTCTCCAAAGAACACAGTATCATCAGCATACTGCAGAACATCCACAGGAACCTTGTTCTTCCCCACCAGGAGGCTTCTGAAGCAGTTTTGAGATACTGCTTCCCTCATTAGCCCGGTCAGTCCTTCAGCCACTAAGTCGAAGAGTAATGGAGCCAAAGGGTCTCCTAGTCTCAACCCTTATGATACACACAGACCCTCATGATACACACACACACACATATACCCAGCTACAATAATAAAGCATAAGCACCCTTGAAACCCAGCATTTGAAATTAGTTACATAAATAACTGCTGATGTCTATATTTGTCTGTAATTGAATTTGACCTTTTGTATGTTCTTGTATGTGATCAGTGTAATTTGCTATATAAACAACTATTGTTCATGGTGAGTGAACCTTAGATTCCCGTTTGAGACTGAATGCAATGATTCTTGCGGATAGTTTGCATTAGTCATTGTATTTAGTCTTGAATTGTTCGTTTGGACAATTTGGGGAGACTAGTATTTTTATGTTACATTCATTCGTGATGGTTATTATTATTTTCATTAATTTGATTAAATTTTGGTTCAATGCATTTCAAGTTGTTCTCCGAGTGCATACTTGATTATCGGGAAATTCATTTGACCCATGTCATGTCGTGTACTTGGAGACCAATGCGAAATGCTGCCGAAATTTAGTCAATTTTTTGTAAATAATGGTAACCCTGACGTTTGAAGCTAACATAAAAGACAGTTTTCCTAAATGGGATAGGGCCACACCTATAAATAAAAAAGTGAGATTTTCATGCATGGAATTGCTTAGATGGATCGAAGTTGGATGAATGAAAGTCGCATGAGCCCAGAATATGAGGATGGCGTCAAACAGTTCTTGCAATTTGCGTCAGAAAGAGGTCGACCAAATGAAGAAGGAAAATATTATTGTCCTTGCATCAACTGTTTGAATGGAAGACGACAATTACTCGATGACATACGAGACCATCTATTGTGTGATGGGATTAAGAAGAATTACACGACATGGATATGGCATGGTGAAGTCACAGACATGCAGAGTGGGTCCCAAACTACACCTTTTGATGTAGAAATCGGAGATCGGTTAGAGGACATGATTCGTGACCTTGGACAAGAGTCTTTCCAGCAAGCACACGCCCCTGTGTATGAAGGATTGTAGAGTGATTCTAAGAAGCCTTTGTATGCAGGGTGCAAGAATTCCTTAACCCTGTAGTCTGTTGTGTTAAGTCTGGTTAATGTCAAGGCCAGGTATGGGTGGAGTGACAAAAGTTTCACCTCACTGCTTGAGGTAGTGCACAATCTGCTTCCAGAGGACAACACATTGCCTAAAAGTTACTATAAGGCGAAAAAGATATTGTGTCCGATGGGTATGGAGTATCAGAAGATTCATGCTTGCCCCAATGATTGCATACTGTACAGGCATGAATTCCAAGAAATGTCCAAATGCCCTATCTGTGGGACTTCACGATACAAAGTGAAGGATGAAGAAGAAAGTAGTTCTGATGACAACTCCAACAAGGGCCCCCCAGCGAAGGTTTTGTGGTATCTTCCAATCATTCCAAGGTTTAAGCGTCTTTTTCTAATGAGGATGACGCAAAAGACCTTACATGGCATGCAAATGGAAGGGTTTCTGATGGAATGGTCCGTTATCCGGCTAATTGCTCACAGTGGAAGAAGATTGATGGTTTGTATCCAAATTTTGGGAAAGAGCCAAGAAATCTTAGACTTGGACTAGCCAGTGATGGAATGAATCCATATGGCACTTTAAGCACTCAACACAGTTCATGGCCAGTTCTGCTAGTAATTTACAATTTGCCTCCTTGGTTGTGTATGAAGCGAAAATACATGATGTTGTCTATGATGATATCAGGCCCAAGACAGCTAGGAAATGACATTGATGTGTATCTAAGTCCGTTGGTTGAAGATCTGATAAAGTTGTGGGACAAGGGGGTTGTAGTGTTTGATGCATTTCGCAAGGAGACCTTTGAAATACGTGCAATGCTTTTTGTACCATTAATGACTTTCCAGCATATGGGAATCTCAGCGGTTACAGTGTTAAGGGTCATCATGCATGCCCCATCTGTGAAGAAAACACAAGTTACATACAACTTAAACAAAGCAGAAAAACAGTGTATAGTAGGCATCGCCGCTTTCTAACACCCAATCATCCTTACAGACGACTGAAAAAAGCTTTTAATGGAAGTCAAAGCATGATATTGCGCCGATACCGTTGACTAGTGAGCAGGTATATCAGCAGCTTCGACACCTGAATACTGTATTTGGGAATACCTAAAAGAAGGATAAAAGTCAGAGTTGCATATGGAAGAAGAGGTCCATTTTCTTTGATCTTCCGCACTGGTGTGATCTTGACGTTAGACATTGTATTGATGTTATGCATGTGGAGAAAAATGTTTGTGACAGTGTGATTGGGACGCTCCTTAACATTCAAGGCAAGACGAAGGATGGCTTGAATACCTGTCAAGATCTAGCTGATATGGGTATACGATCACAGTTGCATCCAAGGTCTGATGGGCAAAAAATTTACTTGCCCCCAGCCTGCCATACTTTGTGCAAGAAGGAGAAGATAAGTTTTTGTCAGTGTCTTCGTCGGGTGAAGGTTCCACAAGGATACTCTTCAAATATTAAGAGCCTTGTGCAGTTGAAAGAGCTTAAGCTTATAGGGTTAAAGTCTCACGATTGTCACGTGCTCATGCAACAATTGTTAGCCGTGGCTACGAGACATCTTGCCAAACAAAGTCAGGTTAATGATAACTCGCCTGTGCTTTTTCTTCCATGCTATATGTAGCAAAGTCATTGATCCAGTCATGTTTGATGAGTTGGAAAATGAGGCCGTAATTATACTGTGCCAGTTGGAGATGTATTTTCCCCCTGCTTTCTTTGACATCATGATTCTCTTGATTGTGCATCTGGTCAGAGAAATCAAATGTTGTGGTCCTGTTTATCTACGGTGGATGTACCCGGTTGAGCGATACATGAAGATCTTAAAAGGGTATACAAAGAATCTATATCATCCAGAAGCATCTATTGTTGAGAGGTACATTGCAGAAGAAGCCATTGAATTTTGTTTAGAATACTTAGAGAAGGCTAAACCTGTTGGCCTTCCTAAGTCTCGGCATGATGACAGAGTGGGTGGTAAGGGTTCAAGAGGATTGCATGTGATCACTCCAAGTGTAGAAGATTTGTTACAAGCTCACTTGTATGTCTTGAACAACAGTAATGAAGTTTTGCCATACATAGTTAAGCATGAAGCTTTAGTCAAACAGAATAATCCGAAAATGTCAAAGAATTGGGTGTTGAAAAAGCATAACAAGACTTTCTGTGATTGGTTTAAAGATACAATCTTTGCAGATGAGAATGCTTCAGAAACATTAAGAAAGCTAGAAGATGGGCCTAAAAGAAATGTTATAACCTGGAAAGGATACGACATAAACAGGTATTCATTTTACACAAAATCACAAGATGACAAAAGTACAATGCAGAACAGCGGGGTCACCCTAAGGGCTGAATCTCAACACTTTGCAAGTGTCAATGACGCCAATCCCTGCGTAGCTTCCATCCCTTACTTTGGGTTCATTGATGAAATTTGGGAGCTTAACTATGTGAAATTTACGGTATGTGTTTTCAAATGTAAATGGGTTGACAACAACACCGATGTGCGCACCGATGATATAGGATTTACGCTAGTAGACCTAAAGAAACTTGGTTACCACAATGACCCTTTCATCATGGAAGAACAAGCTAGACAAGTATTTTACGTGCAAGATCCTTGTGATGAAAGGTGGTGCGTGGTTCTGCAGGGCAAAACAGTTGGTGTTAATGTAGAAGATGATGATTCATACATAGACACCTATGTTAGTCCTTTGACCGCTCAAATCACTCGTAACGTTGTCGGAGAAGAAGAAGCAGATGACGTTCATGCTAATCGAAATGATCATGATGAAGGAGAATTGATTAACATCGTCTAATGTAATTTTCTACAGAGACATAGGTCACCAAAGCAAGTAAGTGACAACTACATTCTCTGATTGAGGCATCGGCTTTTTGTTTTAGATTGTATCCTTAGGACTTCATACAACTCATGTTTGTTGCCAGTTTCATCATCCACCACCTTTTTCTTCTCTGTCTTCTCACGTTTATTGTTGTTAAACCCATATTTATGCCTTCTTCCCTTCATGTCTTGTTTTATCACAACTTTAGCCGAATCTCCTATCTTCAGCACAGCTGAATCTCCTGTCTTATCCTACAATGACACACTTTGATGGCCTGTATCTCTTTTCTTCGTATGTTCTAGTGCTTCAGCTTCAGAATGCATAAAGCAATCAGAATTTTCCAGTGATCACCAAAGGCTTCTGCATCAGCATTGACACTCTCCACCCTCTTTGGCTTATGCTTCTGTGTTGCATTTCGTGCTTCCTCGTTATAAATCTCAGCTTTATTAGAGGTTGCACTAGAATGATCAGCACCAATCTGTGCTTCTTCCTCGTCTACCAGCTCAATATCTTTCCTTTCAACTTTTGTTTTTACAGTAAAATCTGATTTTGTCCTTAGGGGTAAAAAAGACCATGTCCATAAGCCATAGCCTTATACTATTTATATTTACATATTAGCAAAAAGAAACAGTAAAATCTGAAGGACAAATAGTTAAGAAAGTTGTTCATTAGCTGCAAATATCCTTCCCTCCTCAAGTGCAAGCTTCTTGCGTAGCCGCTCTTGGTGCTCAGAAAATCCCAAAAACAAATCCCTCTTATTACTAGCTATTTTGAATTCTTTAGTTCCTGAATATACAACCTTCAAATTGTTGCTCGTTTCCCTCTTTGTTTTCTGCAAAAAAGAAAATCAATATCAAAGAAAACATGGATGAAGTCCTAAGGATGCCATGTACATGTGTATTTCTGAAGATATAGTATTTATATTCCATCAAGCATACATTGACTGTTGATTACATGTAATAGACCTTTTATAACATGGTTGCCCCAAATCACAATTAAAAAGCACAACTACCAATCTTTCGGAGTCCTTTGGTTAATTTGTCTTGTCTCCTTCTGTGGTGTGGTTTTGTTTAATTATATTATACTTTTGCCTTCCAAAAAAAACTTATGACTGATCCTCTTTTCATTAATCCTATTTTGTATGTTATTGTATAAAAGATCATGGGTTCTCCACCTACCTCCACTCCTCCTCCTCCTCCTCCTCCTCCTCCTCCTCCTACTTCGGACGCATCGGCTTCGCCGTCTGCCGTGAAGCGGACATGCAAAGCCTCACGTCTACGATCATTGTCCACTAGACCACCTGGTGCTGAGAGACCAATGGTGCATGTTGATCCTGCTACCGGGAAGGCCGACGGTCCCCACAGGAAGAAATTAAGAACATATTTGGGGATTGTGGCGCGTGATAAGGTGGACATCACCTACGAGAACTGGAAGGAGGTCCCTACTGCTCAGAAGGACCTAATTTGGGAGGATATTCAGGTATTTCTCTTTTCTTATTTGATTTTGTTTAATTAATAGCCAAAAAATACATTATTGTAACAAATAAACTTTATTTGATGTTGTCAGGCGCAATTTGATATCCTAGAGGCTTTTGACAGTAGGACGAAAAGGAAGTTACTACAGACTGTGCGGGAGAGATAGAGGCAGTTTAAATCAAACCTCATGAGGAAATGGGCCCTTGTAGCCGATCAGGACGGTGTCGAGGACACTGTCTGTGAGAAATACGGCATCAGCAAGGAAAAGTGGGTCCAGTTTTGCCAGACTCACAGAGACCCTTCTAGGGAGGTATGTTCCTTGCCATTTAAGTTGTTTTTCATATTAAACATGATGTTGTTATACTTCATTCTACTCATTTCAAACATTATTGTTTAATTTTTTCAGGATGTGCGCATGAAGGCACAGGCCATCCAGAAGCAGAATACTGCCCCCCACGTTTTGTCTCGTGGGGGTTATGATTATTTGGAGCAGAAGCTCCTGGCTGAGAAGACGAAGAAGAAGCTGGAGGAAGCTGCACAGTCAGGAAGCGTTGATGGTGTCATCGACCCTTCATCACCGGTCAGACGCCACGTGAAGTGGAAGATGGCCCACATGAAGAAGACAGGGGAGGGGAGACGACGACTGAGGCTGCAAAGGAAATCGCTGAGAAGATTGTAAGTCATTTTCAACTAACCATTACAATTATGTTTCAATATTTAGAGAATGCCATGTACCACTGTGTGTTTTCTATGCAGGATTTATTTGAGGAGCAGGCCACACAGGGATCGTTCGTCCCCCATGGACGTTAGGATGTTCTCGCCGCTACTATTCGACGTCTAGAGCACCCTGGACATGTCCGTGCTGCTGGAGCCGGTGTCACCATCAAGCAATACTTTGGATCGGCTCCACGGACGCCCCGTAGCACTTCCTCGTTGCCTCTTGACGAATTACAGCAGCTGACCCAGTAGATCAGGGACCAGCAAGAGGAGTCCATCACAAAGAAAGTGACGAGGCAGGTCATGGCATCCTTCAGCCAGCTTCAGTCGCAGAGGCAATCTCAGGGACTTGCAGTGCCTCCTGAGCCTCTGGTTGTGTTGATCCCTCAGGAAATGATCCTAAGACGGGTGAGCACAAAGGGGAGTTGTGTTGATCCCTCAGGAAAAGATCCTGAGACGGGTGACTCTGACAGGTGCGGCTTGTACATAGAAGTTGATCCTGCCCGCCTGGTTGCCATGGGGAGAGTTTATGAGGGATCCACTATTATTCATAACACTCATTTGCTGTCTAGCCAAGTAAAGGTGAGTGTGGAGGAGGTTACAGATGCAGATGCTCCAGTTCCTGTACCCACTGATGAGGTTTCCTTAGTGGAGCAGGCACTTCACACCTTCCTTGCTTGGCCGACACATCTGGTCAAGTCTTTATCACAGTAGGTACTTATTGTCCTTACTATATGTTTCTTCTTTTTAAATTAATTCATTAAGTGTGCCTCAAATTAGGCTATTTAACTTTGTTTCATGAACAGGTAGTTGTGTCTCCGGCAAAACCACCTCTGAAGCCCGATCCGGAGGTCGATGATCCGCTTTATCAGATGACATTAACCATCCCAGAGCTTTTCTTGAGGCCTTATCAGGTTAGATGGGATGGCACCGTGTTCGGGGTCTTTAATCCAGATTTCCCCCTCTACATAAAGCATGAAGACCTCTCCGAAATCGCACACGGTGGTCAATGTCTCAGCATATCAGTGTTACAGTTGTGGATTTTGTAAGTCTTTATATAAAAGGCTTTTAATTACCTAAGTTATGGCTTTCAATTCATAAATATTTAACTTTGACTTAACATAAACAGGCATCTTAGTGAAACATGTATGCGAGTGGGGAATTCTGATATCTATGGGTTCCTCGAGCCACAGTCCATTCAGAGGTCTGGGCAATCGCAGTTTGAGTCTGAAAGTTACATAAAGAGTTGGATGCAGAGTTCACAATGCGATGTCTATCTTGGAGCCTACCTAAATGGGTAAGTCACAAAATAACTAAATTTAATTAATGTTTACTAATGTACTAACCCATTTTAGGTTCCACTGCAGCGGACACTGGCAGATGGTGGCCATCCTGCCCAAGGAACACCTAGTTGTCTGGCTTTGTTCATTGCATAACAGGCCAGACAACTACCTTAAGGGGATTATTAATAGGTTAGTGTTCTTTTCAATACATTTGCATTGTAATACCTCAACGTACAACACCAGTTTTTAATTGTTACTCATATGGAACAGTGCTATCAAGGGTCTTGATGATGCCCCACAGCCTAAATCAAAGGCTTCTGCTAGGTGGATTGTCGTCAAGGTACGTCATTTACATAAACCTTCCACTTATATATATTTCTTTATGTGTCTGTACACTAGTTGTTTAATTAATATCCAAATTTCATTATGTATTTAGTGTAATAGACAAAAAGGAAGTACTGAGTGCGGCTACTATGTGATGCACTAGATGTCCACCATCATTTTAGGAACTTTTAGGAATAATTGAGAAGCGGTAAGTTTATTTCAAACAAAATCGATTTATTTATAATTTGTATTACATTATTAACTTATTATGATTTATTTCATCATGTAGTATTTTAACGATCCTAGACCATTGGATCCAGAGAGATTAAAAGCATTGCGGATCCAGTGGGCACAGTTTTATCTCAGAGTTAGAGATCAGGCCTAGGATTTAGGGACATTATCTTTAGCTTTAGTTTACTTTGGTTTAACATTTTTTACATTTTCTATGTAACATGAACATTGAATTCATTTGATGATTGTTCTTTATGATAAATCAATTATTTGATGTTTATTATCATTAAAACTGCTTGAAAGCAGAATAAAATGTTTATTTGCTGTGAATTGGGCCTGAAATTGCATTTGACAGGTACAATTTTGGGTTTACTGTAAAAATAGAAAGTATATATAAAAAAAATACATGAAAACAACATCGGTTATTAACAAAAACCGATGTTAATATAATAAACAACATCGGTTATTTACAAAAAATGATGTCGATATGAACCTTAACATCGGTTGTAATAGAAAACCGATGTTAATGTTTGTATATTAACATCGGTTATTTGTGTCTAACCGATGTCAGCGTTTATATTTTAACATTGGTTATCTGTAGATAACCGATGTCAACTCTTGTACATCAACATCGGTTAGTTATAAATAACCGATGTGAACATTTGAATATTAACATCGGTTATGTACACATAACTGATGTTATACACAAAGAACTACACCAAATAAGTGTATGCATCATCAACGCTGACATCGGTTTTCTAGCAAAACCGATGTTAATGGAATATATTAACATCGGTTATCGTAGTAAACTGATGTTAATGTATTCTAAAAAACCGATGTTAATATAACATATTAACATCGGTTTTACTGGAAAATCGATGTCAACGTTCATCATGCGTACATTTTTTTTGCTGTTGTTCATTGTGTTTAACATCGGGTATTTAGAGAACCGATATTGTCATATACATGTTAACATCGGTTCTCCAAAACCGATGTTAACATTGATACATTCAACATCGGCACTTTCAACATCGGTTTTAGAACCGATGTAGAATGTTCTAAATAACCGATGTTGAAAGTGTATTTTCTAATAGTGGATACAAATGTCTTTCATAAACTTTTGATACTTTTTTTTTGTTACAAATATTTTTATAACTTGTCTTATGTGACTATTGCTTTAGATACAATTAGTGTTGATCATGAGTGAATGTTAGATTCACAATGTAAAAAAGTTTTAAGTCTTGTAGAATTTTATTTATAAAAAGGTTATATGATTTAAGGCTGGTATTATACTCAAAGGTTTTGAAATCATTTAATGAAATATATAGTAAAATTATTTGATAAGGGAACTATATATGTTATAAATACACTAATCATAATAAAATGAATAATGTTAGTGATATATTCTTTTTATGTATTACTTTTTTAATTATTGGAATCTATCCTTGAATTATCATCTACTTTTTTATTTTAAATTATTTATTAAAATTTATAATCAAAGGTACCCAATATAAAAAATTAGAAGTCATTGACGCATGTGGTTCAATAGTTGGGTCTTTTAATTAACCAAGGTCTAGGATTCATTCCAAAACTTTTAAATGAAGTCAATCATGATAGGAGATATGACTTTATCCAAAATTAGGCCTACTTGGTAGGTGGAGGATAGTTCAGGGCAAAATAAAAAACTTTGATACCTCCTAGTGACACCAAAAAATTCTAATATAAAAATCACGCCATAAATTTAAGAATAACAATCTAATGGTTAATTTTAATTACAACTATATTTTCAAAGCATTACGTAGGAATTTATGAAACAATTTTGTATATCAGAGATTTTGGTGTCACTAGGAGGTATCACAGGTTTCTATTTAGTCCCCAACTAATCATCCTCCTATCAAGTTGGTCTAATTTGAGATAAAGTCATACCTCTTGTCGCAACTTCATTTCAAAGTTGGTAATTGAATCCTAGACCTTGGTTAATTAAAAGACCCAACTATTGAATCACATGTGTCAATGAATTCTGATTTTCTATATTTGATAACTTTGATTAAAAATTTTAATAAATAATTTATATTTAAACAAGTAGAAGATAATTCAAAGATAGATTTCATTAAGTTTACACTATTAAAGAACTCGTTTATTGTAAAAAAAAAAATCAACATATTTTTTCTCTAGTGTTATAAGAAAATATAAGTAATTCCTAATTTTCTAGTTCATAAAATTTTAGGGGGATGCTTTCCTCAAAAAAAAAATATTAGAGGGATGAAAGGGTGCATCATTTGAAGACACCGAAGACCTCTAGTAGGCCTAAATGATTCATAAGTAACATTTGTTTAACAAAATTTTTATTATTAGATAAAATTATTGTAAAATTTATATCAAAATACAAATGTGGTTCAATTATGTTTCTCATTTAACAGGTCTAATAATAAATTTACCTAATAAAAAATCAATTGAAACATACATCAGTAAAATTTCAAAACTTATTATTATATATAGATTTATAACATAATTTTTATATTATATTCGAAAACTTATATATTTTATTTATTTATATACAATATTGTAACTTTTAATTATTAATTAGTAGGGATCCAACAATATATCCTAAGTCGATTATTCATATCATTAATTTTACAGATAAGCAAGAAGAAAAAACGTCAAAAATGAATTTCAACAACTTTATTTAACGAATTCAACTATTTTACTCGTATTATGTTTGTCTAATATAATTACATTAGAAAAATTTAAACAATGGATTTTGAATATATTTATCTTCATATACATTTTATTATTGACTTCAATTCATATAAAGTTTACATAAAAGTATGTGTTTCATTGAATTCTACTTCTCATTGAATAGGACTTAATTGAATTAACTAAAATAATAATAAAAATATTAAAAGAATTATATTTTAAAAGATACATTCCTAAGATGAGTCATTTTTATTATATATGTGGCATATATGAAAGGAACTTTCAATCCAACTATGAGTTTTAAGAAAAAATTATCCACTTGAAAGTTATAGAATGGTGTAATTTGATCTCTCCATTTACAGCACGTGAAAGTTATTAAACTTACACCAAATCTAAACCATTGTTACATGCTAATCCAATGGTTTATAATATTTCAACCAAAAAAAATAGCAAGCTGCCATGTGATGAATTTGCCCGATCCTTTCCAAGTCTGTTCAGTGGTTGTAGTATGTCATCACAACCACAATTCTGAGGCAAGTTCCCCCAAGACCGAATGCATTGAGTTTAAGTTTTAATGGTTTTTGTAAGAATCACAATAATAGAAAATCAAACAAGATCTTGAAATATATGATTTTAACAAATTATAGACACATAATGTGTACCTTTCTCTATAGTTAGACCACTTTCCAGTGCGCTTTGATTCATTGAAAAAGGAGAGAAAAAAGATTTCACCTACTTTAACTCTTCTTTCTATTCTTTCTATCTTTTGTGTTGATGACTATGATTGAAATAATATTCTAATGTTAGGGGGGAGATCTTATTTCATGTTAGCGGGTATTGATCCCTTTATAACCACTACTCCCATCAAATAGTAGATGTATCTAGAAACTGCTCCACTTAAGCCCATGACCCATTTACAACTTAGTCCATAACAATTAATTATTTAATTATTAATCCTTAATAACCCACATGCCACTCACATGAGACATTAAATCTTACACTAAGTGTACTATCAATGATTGCTCTCTTTATTCAAAGCCCAATTTTAATATTAGAGAAATTTAGAATTGACGAAAGCTATCTTAGTTTGATCAATTGCAATTAATTCTTTAGAGTACAAATTGACCCCGATGAAGGATACGACCATTAGATGATTAGATTGTAATTGTTTTTTTCCTTCTAATCATTCTTGGTCTTTGTCAACAAGCTTATAAAATCCCCTTTCACCTTATAATTGCAAGATAAGGACATTATGATCGAGAAATTGTGTAGAGAGACGAGACAGTGGAAGGGACAAGGATAAGAGATTGTTCGATGGTGGCGTAGATGGTGAGGTTGAAGAATATGGCTTTTCCCATGACCCTTCGAAGATGCTGAACATACTTGGAGAGGATTGGACAAGATTATCATGTGACAACTTGTTATTTTTTTTGTTGAAATATGATAAACCATTGGATTAATAGGGATCAACGGTTTAGATTTGATGTAAGTCTAATGAATTACACCTGATGCAAATGGATCCTATGATATATATCTATACACATATATAGGGTTACTAATAAAAATCCAATTTAAATGTACTTGTCTTAGCATCCAACACCTTTTCATTTACACAAAGAAAACCTTTCTTCTTTTACTTAAATCAATAAAAATTAAAGGATAATTATGAAATCTTCATTTTATTTTAATTTTTGAAATCACTTCAAATCCCTATTTTTAAATTATTTTAAAAATAAAATAAAATGGAAATTACATAGATATCCTTTTAATTATGTTGATTTAAGTAAGATTGCCCAAATGAAAATGTGTTACATCACACACACACACACATAATGAATGATTGAAATGTATTCAGAAGCACCATATCTAGGGTGAGATAATTAAATGCTTTAGTTATTTATCCCAACTATTTAGACCCACTATTTATTTCTTTTGTTCAATTTCCCACCAATATCAATAAATAGTTTAATTTTCTAAACAACATTTTTATCGTTGATAAATTATGGAAGTGAAAAACAACCACTATATATTTTACATTTTTAAAATAAAATCAATTATTATAAAAAATCATAATTTTAAATAGTGAGAATTAACAAATGTCACTATGATAACTTTATTTTTCTAAACCATAACAAACCTTCTTAGATACTCATCTCCAACCTAGCTCACAACCTAAAACACACCATCTAAAGAAGCATCACCACTTCCATGGCATCATTCCTAGACTCCCTATCCAAATCACCTTCCGCATTTTGGCAGCCCTTATTGGACACTGAAACAATCAACACCTAAACTAAAAGCACGCATGCCCACCTCAAAAGCAAGCATGTCCATCTATTGTGATAGGGATTTGAGCACAAGCAAGAGTTTGGGGTCCAATGGAGATAGATGCACCAAGTGCAGCTTCCTCTACTCGTTGATGCGAGTGGTGGAGGAGTCACACAAAAAGATGGATCGAGCTCTCACAATGATAGAGGGACTTAAGCATTTCACATCACTGGGATTGGAGCTTTGGTTCAAGGGATTTGGAAAAAATAAAATTCTTAGCTTCGATTTTGTTGAAGAATTGGTGGACCCTATGTTCTCGATTGGGTCGCTATTGGAGAGTGTTCTCTTCATTTGAAATAAAGCCTTCCATTGTTGAACCACATATAGGCTATACGTTGACCACTATAATTTCTCTTCATTTTTGCATGTTCCAAATTATTTGGTCATTGGCAGAAACATTGACTCCACTAGAGCTTGCACTTCATACGACTATATGGATCACGTGATTCCATTTTAGTTTAATGGTATTTTTTGAATTTTTATTGTAATAGGCTTTTAATCCATTGCCACTTTATTATCCATTTGGGTAGAATTGATTAGTAATTTTTGGAATTTTCGATTACAACAACCTTTGAATTTGTTGCCACTTATGACCTATTTTTGTTGATCTTTTGCAATAAAAGTTACTTTTTTCTTCCATTTCATCACAATCAAATCGACATGATCGAATAGTATCCTCCTTGTGATTGTTGACATTGATCGCATAAGTAACATGCAGATTCTCACTATTGGCATTGAATTCTAGTCTTGTAACCAATCATGCTACCTCCTTATTTTCCTCCACATTAATTGCTACTAGAATTTAACCTTGTTGACCATTGCTTGATGCTTTATCTTGCTGTGTTTTTTCCTAATCATGGACATGAACAATATTGGTTTTGCGGTTAAGTTTTGGCGAAATTTCAAAATGAACCTATTGGTGTGAAATCTAATTATTCGTGGTGTTGAAAAGCACAGTTGATTCCCTTGTAGCGATTGACTCAAGGAAAGGATTTTGTTCCTTCATTAGTCTCCTAGTCCACTTCAAAGAGCATTCCAACAATAGTATTTTTGAGGTTTCTAAGTTAATATACTCGTAAATGAACACAATAAACGACTAAAGTAAAGAGCTTGAAAGTAAAAAAAAAAAAAAAAAAAAAGCTATTAAAGGCAATGGAAATGGTAAACGAATTGTAAAACTTAGCAAGAAAAGTTAATTTTTGTTTGATTGAGATCATGGGTCTTGACTACATCACATTTTCTCCAATTTATAGGGATAAAAACAATTAATAGGTCCCAATTTGCTCATAATCACTACCCCCAAAATATAGGAAATCATGGCTCACTTTATTTAACCACTTCCATTGTTACAAACATTCCCTATCATGTCCCCTAAGTCATAACATGTTCAAATAATAGGCTTTTTCCAATTGCTTTAACAATTTTACCCTTTATCGCCCTAGTTAGCTAATATAGACGTCACAATATTGGCTAATCCTGTCTGATGTTTGCTGACGCCCACTTTCTCATCAACTAACTACTTTGGTGCCTACAAAACTTTCCCCCCTTTTTCTGTTGTTTGAAATTTAAAGTCTTATCTTTTTGTCTCAGACAAGGACATAAAATATAAAAAAACAAGGCGTACTCAAGTTCCTTTTTTTTTTTTTATCAAGAACAACTACTTTAGTTTTAAGTATCATTTTAATTTTTTATATTTAATAATAAATACAAAAAGTCCTCGACATCACTGGATAACGATTTCTCCTTTATAATTTTTAATATTTAGTTTTTCATATATTTTATTATTTATTTTTAAAACTAATAACAATATTGTTAAATCATTCTAGAACATGTATAAAGACGAGCATGACAAATCAAAATGCATGGGTAATTGAGTAGTTGTTTTGAAAAATGTTGATAATCAACTTCAATCCTAACAACCTTCCAAAAACAATTGAAAGGGTCAAAAAGACCAAGTCAAGGTCCTTAGCGAAGAACCCGACCTACTTGGCGACCTTGTTAAAGCTCTTTTCATGGTGCTCCACAACCACCTTTTTGTACATCGGCAACTCTTCTTCAAGTTACTTGTTGGCCTCCCTCTCCTTAGTAGCCCACAGCTCAGACTCCTCCAGCTTGGACTTCAAGTCCTTCAGCCGAGCCTCGAAGTCCACCACCACCTTGGCAAGCTCGCCCTTCTCCACCCTGCCAATAAGTCCTTTTTCTTTTTCTGCAAGTCCTTGCAACGTTCGAACAGTTCATCACCATTAACCCTGGTGCATTGTAACTTGCCCAAAACACTGCCAACCTTGGAAGACAGTTGGTGGTTGGACTTTACAGCTTCAACAAAGGTGATGGTGGCATTAGCTACCTTAGGGCACTCCACTCTCATGACTGTGTGAGCAATATCCCTCCATTTGGTAACTTTACCCTCCAAAGATGCCACCTTGTTTAACACCTCTTGGTGCCTTTGCCCATTTTCTTCCAAAATTGCCAGACTTCGCTGAAGAAAGACCTTGGCATAATTTGTAACATGTTAGACCCCAATTGATCGATGAGATTTTTGTCAAAGGCCAACACAAAGCTAATCGGGGTCTTCTATTCAGGCTTGTACCCCATACCCCATAGGGAATCAACATCGTTGGAGGTGTAGATATGGTCCAAGGAAACATGGGAAAGGTGGGTGAAAAGAAGTGGAAGTCGACCCCGACACCAACGCAATAGAGGGAGGAACTAGTGGAGCTAAAGAAGGAGGAGGTGACATCATAGGAGCACTCGTGGTCGCCACACCAGGACTCAACAAGGGTGTAGTGAACGAAGGAGCTGCAACAGGACCAACCAAAGTAGCTTGTCCACTAAATTAACCAGCGGTAGCTGTGGTATCCTGAACAAGCACAACAGGAAGAGGTGGAGGAATAGGAGTAACAAACAGCAACATGAGCAAAAGCTTCGACAACCAATGGAGTCAGAGGTAGATCTTGCATAATCGAAGGGCGACCCAAACCAGGTGTTAACCTTGCAGCTTGCCTTAGTGCACAAAGGCTTAAAGGGGCCCTCGAATTCTTATGGTCTAACACCCGAGTGCAGTTATCTCGCTTCCTCTTACCCAAAATAGAGGAAGAAGTGCTCGGGGAGACCTCAACAACACCAGCAATAAGGCTATCCTCAACAATAGGTTGACTCCCTTCTTTAATAAAGTCGCCCATAATACCTAGAAAAGAAGTAGCAGTAACACAACAAGTGTAAAGTCAGGCCACAATGAATTTCCAACACAAATAAGGAAGACAAGGCAAAACATTTACCATCCAAGGCAGCGAGGGGATCACTCGCCTAGGGAAGAGACAAAATGGCCCGCGTGTCCATTGAGGTCGACAACTACTCCATGATGGCCTTGTCGACCTTCTCCACAAGGATCAACAGATCCTCGTCGAAAGACTTGAACCTTGTGGGCTTAGAATACTAGTAAAATAGTTAGCAGTGCTCCCATCCCAGTTGAACATCAATGGCAAACCATTAGCCATGACTTTAATAGTCAGGACCTTGAAGAAACGACAAAAGTTGTTTGAGTCGAACACGAACAACTTCTTGGACATGCTGTTTAAGGATACCCAACCATTCTTGCCAGTCAATTTCATCTGAAAAAAATAAAGAAACAACAACACACTAGGCCGAATGCTGAAGAAGGGGCACATGACCTCAAAGGCCCTAACCATGGCCCCACTATTAGGGTGGAGTTTGTCAAAGGGCCACATTCAAGTACTCAAGCCGAGCCCACTGAAATGCGGTCAAGGAGAGAACCAGACCCAAGACCTCAAACCGACACCTGTACATGAAAAAGAAAGGCTGACTGCTTGACGCTGCCCTAAAAAAAGGGAAGTCATCACTCCCACAAGCCTGAATGACTATCTTGCAGGAGTCCTTAGAGCTAGTCAATTTGACTTTGTGTTGCAAAGCAGTGATGCTTGCCGTAGAGTTGATAGAGGACCTATACTTCAAAACATCGTCCCTCACCCATTCATAGCCAACAACGACAGGTAGGGACAATGGCGACCCATCACTATAGCCACACAATGAGGAGATGCCCTAACATCCCTGCCAATACTCCTCCTTGCTCCCCCTAAAGCAGAAGGGTCATAATAACTGGGACGGTTCCCCGACCGGGGAAGCAGCGAAAGGATGCACCTTCCCGCAGAGGCGACAAGTGCCTCCACTAACACAACATGAAACCCTCAAACTCTCCAAGGAAGAGGATTTGTGACACCCTGTACCCCGACATATATATAAATAAATAAAATATATTGGTAAACAAAATCACATAGGTAAAAGGTTCACATTCACTTCAATTACCAAATAAAACTCATAAAAAACATATTCGGCTCAAAATAAGGCCGTCAAAATTTACAAAAATATTTTGTTAAATCAGTTAGGTGAAATAAAATAGACTAACATCATAAAATTAACACAAAAACTTATATCCCAATGTCACATCTTATCAGAGCGTTGTGTCCCGACGTCCTTCAACACAATATTCCTTAAAGCAGTTCACCTAGTCATCTGCTCCCTCGAACACAAAGTTCAAGATCATCACAGGATCCAAACACAAACAGCAAATTGGGAGTGGGTTATCACATTCCTAACTAATAGAGAAACAAGACAACTAGATATACATATCATATAAACCAAATAAAACTTACTTGCACGTAATTCTCGTAATTCCACCACTTTGTCATTCAAAGTTCACTTTTCATCCATCAATCACACTTTTCAATCATCAATCACATTACACAAGAATCACATGCTCTGATCAAGACATAATAACACCTCAATTTCATAATAAACAATTAGCAAGTGAATGAGACAATTATGCTAAGACTCAAGCCTACATGCAATATGGTACCATGTCAGTGAAAAACCACCCTGGGGCGCTTAGGAGTACATAACAAGACACACCACACAATGGGTTTGCCAGGGCACTCTCACTAAGTAAGATCATAGGGAGACCAGTCAGGGTCACGATGTTTTGTGAGAATGCTCCAACCATATGGGATCAGTATAGGCTTAAAGGAGCACTCAAACCCGGTGACCCCCAAGGCCTACACTCCGAAGAGTCCGTCAGGGCCTCTCCCTCCTGATTCAGATCCAACCCCTAAAATCATTTTAGCACACAGACACTGCTAGTGAATTATACAATACCCACGACCTCACACTCGTGTCTTAAACACGTACAACATATTGCGCTACAATTTAACACTGGTTCCTAAATAGGAACCTACACTTTCTCTTTAACACTGGTTCCTAAATAGGAAACCGACACTTTCTCTTTAACACTGCGCATTTACACTTTTCTCAAGATAACACTGGTCGGGTTATTGTACAATTCACAGCTTACAACACAAATAATGTCACATCAAGATTTAATCAAACACTTATTCACAACCAAAACTCATTCACAATTTCACATCTCATAATGTCACAATCCACCATCACATGTTTTCACGTATCTCACAATTCAACACATGTTATACTTTACACTTTTACTCAATCTCAATAACAATATTATAACCTCAAGGCAACATATTATTCCACAATTCATCACATATTTCATTTATAAGCACTGCTCATGAATTATACAATACCATGACCTCACACTCATGTTTCAAACATGTTTAACACAATTGCGCTACAATTCAACACTGGTTCCTAACTAGGAACCTACACTTTCTATTTAACACTATGCATAAACACTGGTCGGGTTATTGTATAATTCATAGCTCACGATATAATTAATGTAACATCAAGTGTTAACACATCCACTTATTCACAATCGAATATCATGTCCACACTTTAACATCTCATAACATCACATCAACCATCTCATAACATTTCCAATGATATTCATAAGGTACAACATACACATGTTCATGAAATTTAACCATAATATTCTCAAACTCCAACACTTAATAATTTTTGGAATCATACTATAACACTCTACAATATTATTTACATAAATTATTAATATAAATAACTATCTCTATATCTATAAACTAGCATACATCATATTGAATCACAAATTTCAAAGTAAGCTTTCAATGCACAGATTCTAAATAATTATATGAACACTTTTGTCAATTTCAATTATGATATTAATTTTTTAAATTATATATAAAAACCTAAACAGCAAGAAAAAGAGAAAATACAAAATCAATATCTCTCTCTAAATTTCTCCTTACTTTATTTCATCAATTCATATTAATTAGAAAAAGTACTCGATTTATAGGGTTCACGCTCAACACAATAGCATATCAATTTCACAAAAATTGGTTTGTCAAACATATATAATTCACTGTAATAATTATAAGGATAAAATGAAAATTGCAAAAACACTCCAAAACCCATTCCAATTGATATCTCTAAGGATCCCTACGCATGTTCTCACTAATTTCCGATTGTGAATAACTGATCTCTTACCTCTAAGTGGGCTCACGTGTCTTCCAACAACGACAGCGGCATCTCTAGCGGTTCCCTGAGATTCCTTCAGTTTTTCCTCCGACTGCTCTGATAGAGTTCCCAAACGTCAGAGAGACGGAGAAGGGATTGAAACCTCCACTTGTACTCTCTTCATGAGATTCCTTTTTCTCCCTCCGCAAACACTATATCGCAAATCCCAACGGTGTAAGTGTGCAACATTGAATTTCGAACAACATATCCAAATTTCATGAAAATCCAACGGTTAACGAATCCAGGATCGTAATTTTACTGAGACCATTTTGGGTTTCTACGGGAAAGGAAAAGGCTACAATGCGTAAGGTATTTCTCTAAGCTCAAACATGATATCAAAATTCCCAACGGTGATAATTCTTGGAATTGGGCTTCAACCGTAGTGCTCCAATTGCACGACGATCCAACGGTGAACGAGTCTGAGATCGTTGTTTTTCTGAGACAGGTTAGGTGGCCTGCGGGAAAAAGAGAGGGTTTTGGGAGAAGAGAGAAGAAACGAAATTGTGAGGCAGAGGAGGCTGAGAATTCAGTTTGAAAACTGACCTAGCATGTTGCTATTTATAGCTAAGGGCATTTATGACCTATTATTTACTCTATTTATTTATTTATTATTTTATAAAAACAAACTTTATTTTATTCTCTATCAAACAAATAAATAAAATACCCTTTTTATTTTCTCTCAAATCATTATTTTAATTAATAATTATATCTCCTTATTTATTTATTTATAAAATATCATCATTTTTTTAAAACTCTATTTATTTATAAATAACAATCATTTTCAATCTAGTTTACGAAAATTGGGATGTTACAGGATTCACTGTCAGAGGCCTTGTGACGAGTCCCTTCCGAGGAGGAACTATTGATGGATATGACCTCTCGGTCCACCAGGGGTTGTTGAATTGAACCCCCGGAGTCGCTACCACCTATGCCAATGGTGGAGTTAGAAAGGAAAGAAGACATGATCAAAGGAGAATACCTCGAAGATTGAAGAAGAAGAATCATAAGCACGAGAAGGGAAAAGATTTTCAAGAGAAAGAAGGCAAAAATTTGAAAGTGACCGTGATCGCAACTCAAGCATCCCCTCCATTTAAAGTGGAGGCGGACTCTTCAGTAACTGGTAGGAGCAGAAATGATGCTCTAATTTTTCGCACCATGACACACCCCTACTCACCCATGCACCATGTCTTCAGTACGTGCCCACTCCATGAGTGACACATATACAAGAGTATTGTGTGTGCGCTGCACACACCTATAGCAAAAGACAAAATGTAATGTTTGTCTTTAATGCATCCTCCAACAATCAGAAAAGGGCATAATCATTAGAAACATGGACGTCCCTCAACTTGCACATCACACCTCCCCTACAAAACCAAAAGCATGTCCACTCGGGACAACTCGGCAAAAGTAGCCTGGACAACACTTAT
This sequence comes from Glycine max, assembly GCF_000004515.6. NCBI lineage: Eukaryota > Viridiplantae > Streptophyta > Magnoliopsida > Fabales > Fabaceae > Glycine > Glycine max. The sequence goes on along the minus strand of NC_038256.2, from coordinate 6,486,853 downwards.
CCAGGCTAAAGGGCTTGACAAGCTTGATAAACCTGCAATTCTCACACCTATCGAGGTTACCACTCTTGACACTGGACAAAACTTGTCCATGCTTGAGGACTTGACTAACTTGTTACCCTCCTACTTGTCAAGGCTACTGCCCTCAACATCAGACAATTTCCCTCGACACGGGACCATCTCCTTTGACAATGGACAACCTCTTTCTCCTACAAGTTGACTCAAAGGATAGGGGGCTTATGTATTGTCCAGGGTCCACAAAATACACATGGCAAGCTACATGGCACTCTGTTAGTCGCCTTATACGACTAACTTTTGCATAGAAATTATTTTCCAAAACTTGTATAGTTCCTGAATTTATGGTTGTTTTGGAGTAATCTTGTAAATAAATCTTGTTTTATGGTTAAAGCTGTCTTTAGAATATGTCCATTGGATTTAATGATGAAATCTATGCATTTTTAGGTAAAAAAGAGGCTAAGTCATGAAGTGCAAAAAAGTGACAGTTAGGCTTAGGTCAGTAATTGGGCTAAGCACGCATCCACCGCTAAGCGCATCTTCAGCGCACTTAGCGCGAAGGAGAATCTGGCAGAGCATCAGCATCAAGGCCGCATGCTAAGCGTGAGATTAGTGCGCTAAGCATAGCAGGTGACTTTAGCCAGGCTCAACGCACGACTGGCGCTAAGGTCGAATCCACTTACCCGCTCTAAGTGCGAGGGTCGCGCTAAGCGCAACGTCGCAAATTCAGAGCCTATTTAAAGCCTGTCTTGTGCAGAATTAGATACAAATTTTTGACACACACTTTTACAGACTTTTAGATAGATTGTAGGCAGAACAAAGGGCCCAGATTCCAAAGCTCACCACAATTCCTATTTGGGAAAAGAGCCCCAGAAGTATCAAAAGGAGCAGCTTGTGCATTGAAACCTAGGTTTTGTAAGATTATTATTGTTTGGGTTTCTTTGTAATGGCTGGCTAAGCACCCTAGTTGGGGATTTCTAATGAACAGCTGATGTAAATACCTAATATCTAATTGATTATGTTTTCTGTGTTCTATGCTTCCTTCAATGCTTAATGTTTGTATGCTTTTGGTCTGATCATCTATTTGTGTGCATAGTTAGGTGACTTTAGCATTGGGAAATATATTGTTGCCTTAGAACTTGATTGAAACAGGATCGAAACTTAATCTTACAAGACGGATCTGCGGATTAAGTTTTGGTTTTAATTATGCTGTTACAATAATGTTGTTTAGTCTAGGCCTAGTCTTACAAGAGAGATCTGCGGATGAAGCTTAGACTAAATTAGGCTAAACTTTCGTAAGCTGCTTGAGCTGAGTCTAGTCTTACAAGAGGGATCTGTGGATGAAACTCAGTTGAAGTTAGTCTAAACCTAAGAGGGCTGTCTCAATTGGGCCTAGTCAAACAAGAGGGATCTGAGGACAAAGCTTGGATTGATTCGGTCTGACGAGGGATCAAGGTTTAGTAATTTTGGTTACAGTATAGAACACAAGAGCATGATTGATTAGAGAAATATATTTATATGCATCAGCTTATTTGTGAGAAAGACCCAACATTTCTACCTACTGTTGTCACTTTTACTTTGCATTTTATAGATGTAGCATAAATGTTTAGTTTAAATTCTGTTTGAAATTATCAATCATACATGTTCTCTCAACAATGCTTCATTTCTGAACTTAATTCAGGCTAACGTTAGTTCCCTGTGTTCGATACTCGGATTTGTTAGTCGAAAATTTTAAAACTTAATTCACCCCCCTCTTAAGTTATTGAGACCACTTGTTCAACAATTATCAGTATGGATATGGAATTCTTAGAAGCAATCACAATCAATCTCAATTCCTACCCCAGAAAAAAGAGACTAAGGTACCTAAGCCTAGTGTCCTCTGTGAATAAGAGACTAACAGAAACCTATCCTTAATCTAAATTAGAAGTAATCGATTAAAGTGTTCTTGATCACTTCTGGGAACACCTTTAAGAACAAAGTAATTGATTATGATCACCTAGTAATCGATTAAAGCAGAGACTCATGAAAAACCAGACATGGTCTCAACTGAACTATGTAATCGATTACGGTTAACTGGTAATCGATTAAACCAAAACTAGAATTTCTTTGCATGCTAGAAACACTTCTGTAATCGATTAGGATCAGCCTTATAATCGATTAAAACATAGAGTTTTATGCACTAAAGAAGTTTCTAACTTTAGAAACAATGTTCCTACCTCTACATGATGATGCATGATATACATATGAAAAGATAGAGAATGAGATGCAACAATCAATACAAATACCACACAAAGAGTTAGGCATGTAAAAAGATAAAACTACTTCAAGCTCCAAAGCTTAGTGTTCATATTGCTCCCCCTATCTCTAACAAATACATGTCTTGAAACATTTCATACACCTCTTACATTTTTTCCTCCTCTCATTCCATTCACCTCTTTGTCATTATGACAAACAATTCCATGGCGAACTCCCTTTCCTAGAATTTCCTTTCTCCTACTCAGACAAGGGATCCTCTTGGGACCACCTTACTAGCTTTCACAAACCCACCTACAAACATGCCACGTGGTAGGCCACTGGGCTCGAAGAACAAGCCCAACACCTCTTCCCTCCAGTGCCCCAACTTGTTGCACCTTCCATGAAGCTTTTTATCATCAATGTGGACCCGGGTTGGACATCATGAAGTCTATTATTAATGTCGATCACCAGGGCCGCGTCAGCCTCAGCGTCCTTAATTCCTCTAGCACGGTCACTAAAGTGACTCTTTGTAACTCACCCCATGACAGGGGCATTGTCCTCCTACTCCATGGGCCTTTCATGAATCATACTTATACAACAACAACCAATACAATCTTCAGTTTGGGGCTACCTGTTCCCTTCTTGTATCCTTTGGGATCCACCTCTCCACCTCTAAGGGTGAGATCCTTGGCGGTGCCATTGATGGCAATGTCATTCCCGGTGACGATGTCAACATCACTCTCTCCACCTTCAGCCACCCTGAGATTTACAATTGTGTTCCTAAAGGAGAAGAAGAGGATGATGGTGACAAGAACAATAACAACAACAATTACTAATAATCTAGTAATTCTAGGGGAGGTGGCGACCTGTTGGAGTTAAACATGGTTGTTGTTGAATCTGTGGGTGATGAACGAAGTGAAAGTGAGAACGTAGGATCATGGACACAACAAAGATCTCTATAAATGTGTCATGTTTTATTTTTTTGTTTTGAAAATTAAACTATTTATTAATATTGGTGTGAAATTGAACAAATCAAATAAATAGTGGGACTATATGGTGGAGATAAATAATTAAACCATTTAATTATCTCACCTTACTAAATTCTAATTTTTAAAATTTGTGTAGGACGAGGTAATCAAAGTTTAATAAATCAAATTTTTCAAATAAAATAAGTTATAAAAGATATTGTTGGGTTGTGACCAAAATCCATATGGAAGTTTATTCTGTTATTTTTCTGTTTTGTCCTCTGCTTATATAAGGCAAGGATGCCCTGTATTTTACCGAAGAATAAGCTTCTACTTGTATATTGCAACCATAATAAAAACTTTATGTTTTTCCCTCCCGTGGATGTAGCCTTACTCAAGGTGAACCACACAAATCTGTTTGTGTGTTCTTTCTCTCATCTCTTTCTCTTTCACCTTGCTGCAATTTTGTATGTGTATGATATTTCTGGTTTGTTGCATCTATTGCTGCTGTTCTTATTTGTTCTTCATCACTTCCATAACAAACTGGTATCAAGAGCTCTAGTTGCGATCAAGGGAATTCAAGATTCTCGTCTGAATACAAAGATCAAGCTCTGGGAGTCTTGTTTCTGGTTCTTTCGCTGCTTCTTTGTGATCAAGAACATTCAAAAAATCATGTCAAACACAATTAGGATTGAAAAATTCAATGGAAAGAACAACTTCAATCTGTGGCGCATCAAGATGCATGCTTTGTTGAAGGAACAACATGTTTGGGCTCCCGTTGCTTCTGCATTTGTGAAGAAAGAAGTGGCTTCTGAATCAAAAGAAAAGGCCTCTATTTCAAAGACTGAAGAATTTGCAGAACAAGAAGAAAAGGCTCACTCACTAATCTTGCTTTCCTTGTCTGATGAAGTTTTATATGAAGTTGCAAATGAAGAAACTGCAAGTGGCTTATGGCTCAAGTTGGAAAAACTGTATATGACTAAGTCAATCTACAACAAGCTTTTCTTGAATAGGCATCTATTTGGTTTACACATGAAAGAAGGTACATCTCTTAAGGATCATCTTGATGAATTAAATTTTATTTTGATGGAATTAAGAGATATAGATGTTAAGATAGAGGATGAAGATGCTGCCATGATTCTGTTAGCCTCTCTATCACCATTGTATGAAAGCTTTGTCAATTCTCTTAGTGTTGGTAAGGAATGTGTCACCGTGGAGGAGGTGAAATCTAGCTTATACTCAAGGGAACTTCGATCTAAAGCACCTGGAAATTCTAAAGAATCAAATGGATCTGGCCTTGTTGCCTCTAACTCTAACAAGAACATCAAGAAAAAGGTGTTTAAAGGAAAGAAGAAGACTCATGTCAATCCAAAGGATATTTGTAACTACTGCAAGGAGCCAGGTCATTGTAAGAAAGATTGTCCCAAGAAAAAGGGAAAACCATCTGCTGCTGTTGCCAAGAAGGTTCCACATCTGAAAATAAGCTTGTTCTCTCAGTTACTAATCATCACCAACATTGTGAGAATCAGTGGATATTAGACTCTGGTTGTTCCTTTCATATGTGTCCTAACAAAACTTGGTTTGACACCTATGAAGAGAAATCGGGTGGAAATGTCTTCATGGGAAATGATGTCTCATGCAAGACAGTTGGAATTGGCACAATAAAAATCAAGATGCATGATGGAATTATCCGAACACTCACTGAAGTTAGGCATGTTCCAGAGCTGAAGAAGAATCTAATCTCCATAGGTATTATGGATGGAAAGGGGTTCAAATGTAGCACTGAAAATGGGGTCATGAAAATTTAGAAAGGCTCTACAATGGTGATGAAGGGTATAAAGAGGGGTAATCTCTATATACTTCAAGGTACAACATGCATTGATGATGGTCTAGTAGCTGTTGCATCAAGATCCAATAAGAGCATACCTGACTTAACTCAATTGTGGCACATGAGGCTAGGTCATATGAGTGAAAAAGGTATGATGATACTTTAAAAGCAGCAGTTGTTGGGAAATCAGAAACTGGATGAACTTAAATTTTGTGAGCACTATGTTTTCGGCAAGCAACATAGGATTAAATTTCCTAAAGCAATTCACACCACCAAAGGAACTCTTGATTACATTCATGCTGACTGTTGGGGGCCTGCAAGAGTACCTTCTCTAGGTGGTGGAAGGTATTTATTGTCCATAATTGATGACTACTCAAGAATGACATGGATCTACATCATGAGTCAGAAGAGTCAAGCTTTCAAATGCTTCAAAGAATGGAAGGCACTAATTGAAAAACAAACTAAATGGAAAGTTAAAAGACTCAGAACTGATAATGGCTTGGAGTTTTGCTCAACAGAATTTAACAAATTCTACAAAGATGAAGGGATTGCTAGACAGCTTACTGTTAGGAACACTCCTTAGCAAAATGGAGTTGCTGAAAGAATGAACAGAACACTCCTTGAAAGAACAAGATGTCTATTGTCCAATGCTGGTCTCAACAAACGTTTTTGGGGAGTAGCTATCAATACATCTTGCTTTCTAATCAGTAGAACACCCTCTACTGCTATAAGACTTAAAACTCCTATTGAAATCTGGAATGGCAAAATAGCAAACTACTCAAACCTAAGAGTATTTGACTGCAATGCCTATTATCATGTCAATGAAGGAAAACTAGTACCTAGATCAAGAAAGGGTCTGTTCATGGGTTATGGTGATGGGGTGAAAGGCTATAGGATCTGGTCACCATCTGAAAAGAAAGTTCTTCTCAGTAGAGATGCAATTTTTTATGAATCACATCTGTTTCATCCCATGCTTGAGGTTCCAATTGCTAGAACACAGAGCTGCCACTCTCCTCAAGAAAAAAATGTAGAATCTACAGCCAGAGACTCAGAAAAAAAGGGTCATTCTAAAACATCTCCCGTGGTTCTCCAAGAAGGTGAGAAATTAGAAGATTTCAGTGCAAATGAGTCTCATTTGACTGCTGAACCTGATCCTCCACAACTCAATTCTGGAATCAATCAGAGACCAAAAAGGGTCACTAAACCTCCCGAAAGATATGGTTTTGAATACATGGCTGCCTATGCATTACATGTAGCTGAAGAAATAGATTCAAATGAACCAGCCACTTACCAAGAAACTATTAATCATCCTGAAGCTAAAAATTGGTTGTTAGCTATGAAAGAGGAAATGGAATCTTTGTATAAGAATCAGACCTAGAAACTTGTTGAACTACCTAAAGGAAGACATGTGGTAAGTTGCAAGTGGATATTCAAGAGGAAACCTGGTCTTTCATAAAAGGGCGGGATAAGATACAAGGCTAGGTTAGTTGCCAAGGGATTCAGCCAGAAAGAAGGGGTAGATTTCAACAAAATCTTTTCTCCTGTGGTCAAACATACATCCATCAGGGTTCTGCTTGCTATAGTGGCAAACCAAGATCTGGAACTTGAACAACTTGATGTCAAGAATGCTTTTCTTTACGGAAGATTGGAAGAAGATATTCTAATGAAACAGCCTGAAGGATTTGAAGTTCAAGGAAAAGAAAGGTATGTTTGTCAACTGCAGAGGTCCTTGTATGGTTTGAAACAATCTCCAAGGCAATGGTACATGAGGTTTGACAGCTTTATCATCAGCCAAGGATTCAAGAAAAGTCTCTATGATTGTTGTGTTTATCACAACAAGGTGGAGGATGGATCAATGATCTATCTTCTACTCTATGTAGATGACATGCTTATTGTAGCAAAAAGCATGTGTGATACACAAAATCTGAAGAGCCTCCTGAGTGGTGAATTTGATATGAAAGATCTAGGGGCTGCAAAGAAAATCTTAGGAATGGAGATCTATAGGGACAGAACTCAAAAAAGGTTATTTTTTTCTCAAAAGGATTGCATTCAGAAGATACTTGTGAGGTTTGGAATGGCTGATTCTAAACCTATTAGTACTCCCCTTTCAGAAAAAGAGAAGTGGTCTGCTATGATAAAGGTTCGAGCTCAAGCTGATCAGGACTATATGTCAAAGGTTCCATACTCAAGTGTTATTGGCAGTCTCATGTATGCCATGGTCTGCACCAGACCTGACCTCACTTATGTTGTTAGCATGGTCAGTAGGTTCTTAAACCAACCTCAAAAGGAACATTGGAAGGCTGTGAAGAGAATTTTCAGATATCTTAAAGGGACTGCAGATGTAGATTTGATTTATGGATCTCACTCAGATTGTTGCCTCACTGGCTATTCTGATGCAGATTTTGCTGTTGATCTAGTCAAGAGAAGGTCTCTAACAGGGTATGCTTACACCCTTGGTGGCTGCTTGGTGAGTTAGAAGGCAACACTTCAACCTTCTGTTGCCCTCTCAACTACTGAGATTGAATATATGGCTCTTACTGAAGCTGCAAAGGAAGGAATTTTGCTGAGAGGTTTGATAAATGATCTCGGAATTAATCAAGAATATGCTAACATCTACTGTGACAGCCTTAGTGCTATATGCTTGGCCAAGGATCAGGTTCATCATGATAGAACCAAGCATATAGATGTTAGATATCACTTCATTCAGTCAGAGAGAAGAATCAAAGTTCATAAAATCAGCACTCTGCATAATCCTACTGATATGTTCACAAAGCCAGTTCCAAAGAGCAAGTTTGATCACTGCTTAAGCTTGCTCAATGTTGATTGTTGGGGTTAAGTTCTTGTGTGCTTGGAGGGAGCAGTTTGTGTTTTATATGGATGTTGGTTCAAGGTGGTGAATTGTTGGGTTGTGACCAAAATCCATATGGAAGTTTATTCTGTTATTTTTCTGTTTTGTCCTCTGCTTATATAAGGCAAGGATGCCCTGTATTTTACAGAAAAATAAGCTTCCACTTGTATATTGCAACCATAATAAAAACTTTCTGTTTTTCCCTCCCATGGATGTAGCCTTACTCAAGGTGAACCACGTTAATCTGTTTGTGTGTTCTTTCTCTCATCTCTTTCTCTTTCACCTTGCTGCAATTTTGTATGTGTATGATATTTCTGGTTTGCTGCATCTACTGTTGTTGTTCTTGTTTGTTCTTCATCACTTCCATAACAGATATAAAGGTAGAGGAATGTATGGCTAAAGAATGGCAGAGATGAGCATTGTCCAACCATGGACAATGGCCACAATCGAAGTAACCACTAATTTCAGGTGATAATAATCATAATATGAAACAAGACTAGGATCCTATGGCCTCAAAATTGACTTCTTTCCAGAAAAGTCATTAAAAATAAGCAGGCTCGATTGAGGAGGGTTAAAAAGGATTTCATCTTTAAGTAGTTGGTAATAATAAAGCACATGAAGATGGGCATAGACTTCATCCAAATAAAGGTGTATCTTGATGATGAAGTGTTTAAGGAATTGTGTAGTCTTTGGCAAAATGATTTTGTTATTAAGTTACCATGATAGAGAATAGGGAATAATATCATGAAGGAAAACAAAATGCGAGTGTGGCATTTGCAAAGGAATTTTTATGTGATGCACATTGATAATGGGTTCTAAAAGGTGAAGTTTTATTTCAAAGAGGACGAAGGAGAAGGTGATGATCAGAGGACCATGGATTATCTTTGATCATTAATTATACGGTGTTTACAAATTGGAGTCCAAAATTTGTATATCGATGTGTTATTACAAGACTAAAATTTATTTTCATTGATGATAATTTGCAAGTTCTTTCCCTAATCATTGTATGCCATAATGAGGAGGATATTCTTCCTAACAATTTGATTGTTATGAAACAAAAGAAAAAAGGTGGCTTTATGCAAAAAGATCAAACACTACTAGAAAGAATGGTTTTAACATCGCTACTTTAACATTAATTTTTTTCAAAAATCGATGTTAACAAAATGCGGTGGCATATTCGTGAATAACATGAGTTAATTTACATCCATTTTCTCAAAAACTGATGTTAATGCACTCATGTTAACATTGGTTTTTTAAAAAACCTATGTTAATTTATGCACTATGACTCATGTTAACATGAGTTCGTTAACATCAATTTCTCAAAAAATGATATTACCGTGGCGATTCTCAACATCAACTTTTTAAAATTGATGTTGTGCTTTAATGTTAATGTCAGTTTTCATAAAAAATGACATTGTGTTTGTCCTATTTAGAAACTATTTTCCCTCTTCTCGCGCTCACTCTCACTCTCTCTCTCTCTGCAGCGCTTCAAATCCTCTAATCCTCACCCTCACTCTTGCTCTCACTCTCACTATCACTCTCTACGACCTCAAATCCTCAACTCTGCAATGACACTTCTCAACTCTCACTCACACTCACTCTTAACTCTCAAGAAAAGGTTAGCCATTTGAAATCCCTACTTTCTTCTCCTTCTCGCACTGCCATTTGAAATCCTTGACCCCAATCGTTTCCTTTCTCCTCATCCTTCATCTCACTCTCACAAAATGGAAGTCTCTATCAGACTTAGCTTGCCTAGTAACTCTTTTTATATATATGCTCGGGGGTTAAAATTAAAATAGTGTTTTGATACTTGTTTTGTTTTTCGTGTTGTTATTTATATTGATGAGGGAACCAATCTTGGTGGAAATGAGCACGATATATGCCATGGTTAGTTCTGTGAAATTAAGTTGCATACAACGTGTTTGATGAAATGCCGTTGAATGTGTTCTCTTGTTAGTCACTTAAATTATGAGCTATCATGAATTTAGTTTAAAGTTCATTTAAATTATTTTATTTGTTACAGAGTTTCATTTAAATTATGCTAAGAGTAAGTTGTTATGCTATAATGGTCGTGGTTTCCAACATTTATGTTGGAATAGAAGCAATGTCAATTATAATTTGCTTAATCAGCCCAAAACATTCACTGTATTTGTGTGCAAATTAAGTGAGTTTAACCTTGGTTTTGTGGATGATATACCTTACCTCTAGTCATGTTAAAACAGAGCCTAAGTGTAGATTATCTAAGTCCTAAGTTCTACATATTAATATACTATGTAAGTTATGCAAGATAGGTGCTTATATATGTTGCTGAAAACAAGTTGCACTTCTGTCCTGTGATACAAGCTGCATTGTGATTGACACAGATATTGATTTTTAATGCCCTATGTACAATTGATCCCATGTCATTTCGATTTTTGTACATTTTTTATGATTTTTATAGTGTAACCTGTTCTGCTGAGTGATTTACTGCGTGGCTGCTGTAATAAAGCAATAAAATACTATGTTTTGAATATCTTGACACGTGATTTGTATTTTAGTTGAAAATAGACTTAATAAGGGTTCTATATAATTTGGAACTACTCAAATTGCTTTTATCTTCAATTTATACTAATATCATCTTTAAGGCATGTTAATCATATATCTTGAAAAGGAAACAAGGGGTAATCTATATCTTGAAATCTGTCTGGCGGAATGGCTGATAATATTTGACTTGTCCTAGAACAGCTCCTATTGAGGACTCAAAGTATCCCCTTTTGTTTCAATTTAAAAAATTAATTTCTCACTATTTTAATTGTGTAAGTTTTTTAAGGAAATTGTGTAATATATCTTTATTCATATGTTGATGTTAATTCAACATCAAATATTTAATATAATTATATTGTTAATGTGGTAATGTTAATCATGGTAATGTAGATGTGTTAATCCTAATTTTTTTATCAATAAATACAACAACAACAACAACAACAATGCCTTATCCCACTAGGTGGGGTCGGCTACATGGATCAACTTCCGCCATAATGTTCTATCAAGTACCATACTTCTATCCAAACCATTAATTTCGAGATCCTTTTTTATAACCTCTCTTATAGTCTTTTTGGGTCTTCCTCTGCCTCGAATTGTTTGTCTTCTCTCCATCTGGTCTACTCTCCTCACTACAGAGTCGACCGGTCTTCTCTCTACATGCCCAAACCACCTAAGTCTATTTTCCACCATCTTCTCTACAATAGGCGCTACTCCAACCCTCTCTCTAATAGCTTCGTTTCTAATTTTATCCTGTCGAGTCTTACCACACATCCACCGCAACATCCTCATCTCCGCTACACCTACTTTATTCTCATGTTGGCTCTTGACCGCCCAACATTCTGTTCCGTACAAAATCGCCGGTCTTACCGCAGTCCGATAAAACTTTCCCTTTAGCTTGATCGGTACCTTTGCATCACATAACACCCCCGATGCTTTTCTCCATTTCATCCATCCTGCTTGAATGCGATGATTCACATCCCCTTCAATTTCCCCATCATCCTGTATTACAGACCCAAGATATTTAAACCGTGTGACTTGAGGGATAATATGGTCTCCTATTTTCACCTCCGAGTTAGAAACCCTCCTTCTTTTGTTGAACTTACATTCCATATACTCCGATTTGCTTCTGCTTAGGCGAAAGCCATGTGTTTCTAGAGCTCGTCACCAAGTTTCCAACCTCTCATTCAACTCCTCCCTCGACTCTCCAAGGAGGACTATGTCATCTGCAAAAAGCATGCATCTCGGCGCTATCTCTTGGATTTGTTCCGTGAGGACATCCAGAATTAAGGTAAAAAGGTAGGGGCTAAGGGTTGACCCTTGATGTAAACCAATTGTGATGGGAAAATCGTCTGACTCTCCACCCTGTGTCCTAACACTAGTCGATACCCTATCATACATATCTTGGATAGCTCGAATATATGCAACCCTAACCCCTTTCTTCTCTAGAGCTTTCCACAAAATCTCTCTAGGCACTCTATCATACGCTTTCTCCAAGTCAATAAAAATCAAGTGCAAGTCTTGTTGGGCCATGCGATATTGCTCCATCACCCGCCGTAATAAATAAATCGCTTCCATGGTCGACCTTCCCGGCATGAAACCAAATTGATTCTCAGTAACTTGAGTCTCCTTTCTTAATCTCCGTTCGATCACTCTTTCCCATAATTTCATGGTATGACTCATGAGCTTGATTCCCCTATAATTTGCACAATTTTGTATATCCCCCTTGTTCTTATAGATTGGCACTAACGTGCTTCTCCTCCATTCCTCCGGCATGCGTTTTGACCTCATAATTTCGTTAAAGAGTTCGGTGAGCCACTCAAGACCTCTATCTCCAAGAGTTTTCCACACTTCAATAGGTACGTGGTCTGGCCCCACCGCCTTACCATTACTCATTCTTTTCAACGCTTCCTTTACTTCCTGTTTCTGAATCCGACGATAGTACTTATAGTTCCGGTCCTCTTCTCTTGTGTCTAGACTGCTAGAGTCATATCCATATCCATCATTAAATAAGTTGTGGAAATACGTCTTCCACCTTTCCTTGATATCTTTTTCATGCACTAAGACTTTGCCTTCTTCATCCTTAACACACTTTACTTGATCCAAATCTCTAGTCTTCCTCTCTCTACCCTTAGCAAGCCTATATATAGATCTTTCTCCGTCCCTGGTTCCTAGAGCTTGGTATAGTCCGTCAAAAGCTTGGGCTCTTGCCTCACTCACCGCCTTTTTGGTTTCATTTCTAGCTATCTTATACTTATCCCAAGTTTCAGAATTTCTACACCTAGACCACTCCTTGAAACACTCCTTTTTTACTCTAACTTTGCTCTGAACATTTTCATTCCACCACCACGATTCTTTACCCCTAGGTCCAAAACCTCTAGATTCACCCGTCTCTTTAGCCACTTTAATAATCTTTTGAGACATCTTGTTCCACATATCATTTGCACTTCCTTGTGATTGTCCACACCAACCCTCCCATATCTTTTGTTGGAAGATTCCTTGTTTCTCACCCTTCAAGTGCCACCATTTGATCCTTGGTGCTACCAGAGGACTTCTTCTCTTTGCCCTATCTCTAATTCTTACATCCATAACCAAAACTCTATGTTGGGTAGTCAAGCTCTCTCCCGGGATAACTTTACAGTTCAAGCAATACTTCCTATCAGACTTCCTGATAAGGAAGAAATCTATCTGAGAACATATCCCTCCACTTTTGTAAGTGATAAGATGTTCCTCTCTTTTCTTAAACCATGTATTGGCTATAGAAAGATCCAAAGCCTCTGAAAACTCCAAGATGGATTTACCCTCCCCATTCATCTCTCCTAGGCCAAAACCCCCATGCACCCCCTAGGCAGGATTTAATTTTTTTATCAATAAATATTAATTATTAATTATTATTAGTAGAGACAAATTCAAGGAAGGACAACCAAGGATCATGCCCTCCCTCCCTAAGGATCCTTTATATACATGGGAAAAAAGAAAAAATAAATTAAAAAATAATGGAAGAAAATGAATTAAAAATTAAGTTGTTGAATTTATGTTTGTTTAATATTTTTTTCTTCTAGTAGTGGATCTATCTTAATTTTTTATACAACATTTTCTCACAAAATTAGTAATGATTTTATTTTATAAAAACTTATTATTTATTAAGCGTTAGATATAAATAACTGCACAAAAAAGGAAAAACTAGTTCCCTTTAATATGTTTAAGGATTTGTTCTTGATTTTAAGTAATTATTTTTGTTAATAAGAGGATTTGAGCCCATAATTTTTTTTTCATTCTTTATTACTAAGTTAATATTATAAGTCTTAGCTAACTTGAATGTGAAATAGAATAATAGAGTATTATGTGAATTTTTTCATAAAATATTAATTATCAAGTCAATGGGTGTAGAAAAATAGTTTAATTAAAAAAATGAAGATAATAAAAATGTTCAATTATGTGTTGATTATACTACACCTTACTTATTTAAAAAAAAATTATCCACCTCACATTTTGAATGCTTAATTGACATCATGAATGACAACGCAAACTAAAAATATGAGCCAGACCATAAACGATGTGCATAAGGCAAGTATTTATCGTCAATTAGGCTTAGCGTGCACTTATGCGCTAAGTCTACCTTTAAATATTTTTATTTTTTATTTTAGTTCTTTAGATGTTTTTGTTTTTTATTTCAGTCTCTTTAAATAACATTTTATAGTTGTAATTGTAATTCGTAGGCACTTTTCCTTTTGATGTTTGCATGGTCATCATGACATTGATTGTTATTGTTAGTGACCATCATCACAGGTAGGGATGTCTTCCATAAACTTTTGATGCTTTTCTTTGTTAAGAATACTTCTATAACTTGTTTTATGCGTCTATTTCTTTATATACAATTAATGTTCATCATGATGAACCTTAGATTCACAATGTAACAAAAGGTTTTAAGTCTTGGAGAATTTTATTTATAAAAAGGTTATATGATTTAAGGTTGGTATTATACTCAAAGGTTTTGAAATCATTTTATTGAAATGTACAGTAAAATTATTTGATAAGGGAACTATATATGTTATAAATACACTAATCATAATAAAATGAATAATGCTAGTGATTTATTCTTTTTATTTGTTACTTTTTTAACTATTGGAATCTATCTTTGAATTATCGTCTACTTGTTTAATTATATAATTCATAAAAATCTATAATCAAAGGTACCCAATATAAAAAATTCATTGACACGTGGTTCAATAGTTGGGTCTTTTAATTATCTAAGGTCTAGGATTCATTCCAAAACTTTAAAATGAAGTTGATCGCGATAAGAGATATGACTTTATCCCAAATTAGGACGAGTCTATAGGTGGAGGATTAGCTAGGGGCAAAATGAAAAGCTCTGATACCTTCTAGTGACACAAAAAAAGTCATATAAATTATGCCATAAATTTAATGATAACAATCTAATGGTTAATTTTAATTACAACTATATTTCCAAAGCATTACAGAGAAATTTATGAAATAATTTTGTATATTAGAGTTTTTTGGTGTCACTAGGAGGTATAAGAGGTTTCTATTTAATCCCCAACTAATCCTCCTCCTACCGAGTTGGCCTAATTTGAGATAAAGTCATACCTCCTTTTGGGACTTCATTTCAAAGTTGGGGATTGAATCCTAGACCTTGGTTAATTAAAAGACCCAACTCTTGAACCACTTGTGTCAATGAATTCTGATTTTCTATATTTGATAACTTTGATTAAAAATTTTAATAAATAATTTATATTGAAACAAGTAGAAGATAATTCAAAGATAGATTCCATTTAGTTTACACTATTAAAGAACTCGGTTATTGTAAACCAAAATCAACATAATTTTTCTCTAGTGTTATAAGAAAATATAAGTAATTCATAATTTTCTAGATCATAAAAATTTTGCAGGATGTTTTCCTCAAAAAATATATTAGAGGGATGAAATGGTGCATCATTTGAAAACAGGGAAGACCTCTAGGCCTAACTGATTCATAAGTAACATTTGTTTAACAATTTTTTTATTATTAGATAAAATTATTGTAAAACTTATATAAAAATAGAAATCTGGTTAAAGTATATTTCTCATTTAACAGGTCTGATAATAAATTTACCTAATAAAAAATTAATGGAAACATACATCAGTAAACTTTCAAATTTTATTATTATATAGAGATTTATAACATAATTTTTATATTATATTATAAAACTTATAAATTTTATTTATTTTTATACAATATAGTAACTTTTAATTATTAATTAATAGGGATCCAACAATATATCCTAAGTCGATTATTCATATCGTTAAATTTACACATAAACAAGAAAAAACTTCAAAAATGAATTTAAACAACTTTATTTAACGAACTCAACTATTTTACTCATATTAGCTTATTATATTTTTTTAATCTAATTACATTAGAAAAATTTAAACAATGGATTTTGAATACATCTGTCTTCATATGCATTTTATTATTGACTTCAATTCATATGAATTTTACAGAAAAACATGTGTTTCATTGAACTCTATTTTTCATGACACATTTTTATTTCTATTTTATTTCTGAATAAACTTCACATAATAAAATGTGTCTCATTGAATTTTATTATTCAATTAATGAATCTAACATTTGTTTTTATAGAGACCATGCTTTACCTTTCATGGAAGAAAATCTTGCTCGACTTAGATAACATCGCGCTATAGGTAGCAAACCACTTTCTCTAAGTATTATACATAATAGCATTGCCATGATTTGAACTCTAGACAACATATTAAGTTGGAATAATCCCATACTTGAAAGTAATTAATGAGTGTAAGGTAACTTTGACCTAATTAAATAGTACACTAAAAAGTGATACGTAAAAAGAATATATCACTAACATTATTCATTTTGTTATGACTAGTGTATTTATAACATAGCTCCCTCATCAAATAATATTACTACATATTTCAATAAATGATTTCAAAACCTTTGACTATAATACCAACCTTAAATTATATTACCATTTTATAAATAAAATTTTCCAGGACTTAAAATGTTTTGTTACATTTAGAATTAAAGAAACCACACTTTCAAAACCACCCCTCACACTATCTATGCCCACTTTCCATACTTAAAACCTTTCTCCAAACACCCCTCGATTATTATCTCTTCAACTCTTTAGAGAAGTGAATGCCACCACCACACTATAAATTAATCCTCTCCCCCCGTCCCCTATCACCACATCACAACTAAGTCTTACGTGTTGCTCTGTCCAGCTATAACTTTCCCTTTCCCAAACATTTTACTTTTGTTTTCTTCTTTCACTTTAAGCATCTCTTAAGACTTCATACACCCCTACATTTCTTTGTCCTTCTCCCATATCATACACCTCTTTTTCACAATGACAAACAATTTTGTTGCAATATCCCTATCCCAAAACTCCTTCTCCTTTGACTCAGGATCAACATCCTTTTTGGAAAAACACACTGGCTCCACCTCTCAATGCTCCCACCATCCACCACCACCATTTGACGCAACAAATCAGCCCCAAGAGAATCTCCTTCTCCCACCCCCACCTCCTAAGAATCCACGTGGCAGGCCATGAAGCTCCAAGAACAAGCGCAAGACCATTTCCTTCCCCATGGCCCAGCTCAGCGAGCCATTTGTGAGCCTTGTGATCATCAATGTGGACTCGGATAGGGACATTACAAAGTCTATTCTTGAAATTGCTCATCGAGGTCACGTCAACCTCATAGGTCTTAGCATTTCTAGCACAGTCACCAAGGTGACCCTGCATAACTCGCTCCATGGCATTGTCGCCTTCACACTCCATGGGCCCTTCGCCTTGCTCCCCCTCAATGACTCATACTTATTCAACAATCACTACAACCTTAACTATGGAGCTACCCTTCCCCTTCCTTTGGTAGTGCCATTGGTGGCTAAGTCATCGCCAGTGACAATGTTAATATCACACTCTCCACCATTAGGAATCCTGAGATTTACAAGTACATTCTTGAAGGAAACAAAGGTGACAATGACGACAACAACAATAACAAAAAGAATTATAACAATAACCTTATTGATTCCATTGAAGGTGGCAACCAATTGGGGTTTAACATGGTTAGTTGTGGAATGATGTGAAAGTGATGAAATAGGGGCAAGGACAACAAATAATTGAACCAAACAAAGATCTCTCTAAAGGTGTCATTTTTTTGTTTTGTTTTGTTTTATTTATGTTTTAGGTCTTAATAGAAGTGTGATATTATTTATAGTGTGTCATCATAAGGGTGGAATAAGAGGAGGGTTCTCTACCGTGTTTTATTTCTTGGTGTTTTTTGTTGGGTGAAACAATATGAGTCAGCATGTTGGTTTCTATTTATCTATTTTAAAATTATTTCTTCAATTAATCATTGCCTCTATTTATTGATCAGTTTAATTTGTGTTCAGGAGATTTGTTGTCAGAGAATTGTGAGCTCATGGAAAATCAAAGATCTTCTATGCTTTGCATGATTGCATTTAGCATTCTTGTTGATGGCTTAGATGGTGTAAGTAGTGAAAATGAATATTGCCAACAAATGCTAGTCAACATCACGAGTAAAAGTATAACAAAAAGAGGCATTAAATGAATTATTTATATTAAATGATTTTTTATTCTGTTGAGGTATGGTTATTAATCATCTTAACTGGAAAATGTAGTTTCTGTGTGCCTAGAAGGTTCAACTTGTTTCGCTAATGAACTTGTCTTTTGTGTGATATTGAAAATACTGGTTTGTGTTAGTGGGTCCTTAAGGGTTCAATTAATTTATTGTCTCAAAAGTTGAGCATGAAGGCAAATGAAAGAGAAAGAAGCTAAGTCACAAGTAAATGGTGTTTTGAAGGAATGAGCTATGGATGTCTCATTGGACTACACCATGTTCAATTCAAGCTGTTAATTTCATTATTCCGTTGTGGATAGTCCATGAAAATTCTCCTTCACTTTTTTCCTTTTTTAGATACCATTATGTCATTTCTGTTATAAAGTGTCACGTATGTCATAAATATTTAACTCTTTGTTACCTTTATGAACTCTTTAATTAATTCCTTATTTGTTAATATTCAAATTTATTTTAGTAAAAAAAAAAAACAGACACATTTATTAGATTTAATGACATCATTCACAATAAATAGATATATATAGTATAAATTTATGTTGTCGCCTTTCATATACTACATTCATTTGATTGTTCAAACTTTGGACACATCTCAAATTTCATGTATATTCCGGTTTGTGGTCAAATTTGATACCTACACAGTGGTTTCTTCAATCAAATGGGATTTATCAGAAGTTAAAAAAGTGATTATTAATACTTACAACGACTTTTTGAATTCTTTCTTAAATTCAATTGTATGAAGCATTACTTAAGTTTATATTATAAGGACATATTTATAGAGGAGGATCAAACTATATCAGTGAAACTCTAACAACTATTACACTATTTTTATAACGTGATATATATGTGATTTTTATTGATCGAATTATTGAATTATATCTGTGTTGATTTTAATTTATATGAAAGACGTAACATATGATTTTGGATTAATATCAAATTTTATATATGTGGTTTATATGAAAGGAACTTTCAATCCAATGCTAATTTTTAAGACAAAATTATCCACTTGAAAGTTATAGAATGGTATAAGATCCATTTACAGCAGGTGTAAGTTATTAAACTTACACCAAGCCTAAACCATTGATTCATGTTAACCAATGGTTTATAATATTTTAACCAAAAAAAAAAAATAGCAAGCTGCCACGTGATGAATTTGCCCAATCCTTTCCAAGTCAGTTTAGTGTCTTCTTCTCCGCCTTAAGCAGTTCTTCAATAGTTCAAGTGTATTGCAGTGGTTGTAGTATGTCCTCACAACCACAATATAGGCTCCGACAAGTTCCTCCTAGACCGAATTCATTGAGTGTAAGTTTTAATTAAGAGAATATTTTAATGTCAGTAAGATGACCTTATTTCACATTAGTGGGTATTGATTGCTTTATAACCACTACTACCATCAAATAGTAGTTGTATCAAGAAACTGTTCCACTTAAGCCCATGACCCATTTACAACTTAGTCCATAACAATTAATTATTTAATTGTTAATCCTTAATAACCCACATGCCGCTCACATAATGGATGTTTATGTTTTCTCAAACAATGTAGAGAGAAGGGACGACAGAAGGGACAAAAATAAGAGATTGTTCGATGGTGGCTTAGATGGTGGGCTCGAAGAATTTGGCTTCTCCCATGACCCTTTGAAGATGGTGAACATAATGAATGTTTATGTTTTCTCAAACATAATGAATGATTGAAATGTGTCTATTCAAAAGCAACATGTCTAGGGTGAGATAATTCAATGGTTTAATTATTTATCCCTGCTATTTAGTCCCACTATTTATTTATTTTTTTCAATTTCACACCAATATTAATAAATAGTTTAATTTTCAAAACAACTTTTTTATCGTTTATAAATTGTAGCGGTTAAAAACAACCACTATATATTTTACATTTTTAAAATAAAATAATTTATAATAAAAATCATAATTTTAAATAGGGATAATTAAAAAACGTCACTATGATAATTTTATTTTTTAAACCATAACAAACCTCCTTACATACTCATCTCCAACCTAGATCACAACCTAAAACACACCACCATCTAAAGAAGCATCACCACTTCGATGACATCATTCCTAGATTCCCTATCCAAACCCCCTTCCGCATTTTAGTACCCCTTATTAGACTCTGACACAATCAACACCCAAATTAAAAGCACGCATGCCCACCTCAAAAGCAAGCATGTCCATTTATTGTGATATGGATTTAAGCATGACAAAGATTTGGGGTCCAATGGAGATAGGTGCACCAAGTGCAGCTTTCCCTACTCGTTGATGCAAGTTATAGAGGAGTCAAACAGCAAGATGGGTCGAGTGCTCATAATGATGGAGGGACTGAAGGGTTTCATAGGACTGGGATTGGAGCTTTGGTTCAAGGGATCTGGACAAAATAGAATTCTTGGCTTCTATTTTGTTGAAGAATTGGTGGACCCTATTGGAGGATGTCGTCGATTAGGTCGCTATTGGAGAGTGTTCTCTTCATTTGAAATAAAGCCTTCCATTGTTGACCCACTTATAGGCTATAGCATGACCACCATAATTTCTCTTCATTTTTGCATTGCCAAATTATCTAGTCATTGGCCAAAACATTGGCTCCTCTTGAGCTTGCACTTCATACGACTACATGGATCACGTAATTGGCTTTTGGTTTAATAGTATTTTTGGATTTTTTTTATTGTAATAGGCTTTTAATCCAATTCCACTTTGTTATCCATTTGGGTAGAATTGATTAGTAATTTTTGGAATTTTTTATTACAACAACCGTTGAATTTATTGCCACTTATGACCTATTTTTGTTGATCTTTGGCAATAAAAGCTTTGTTTTTTTCTTTTGTTTCATAACAATCCAATCACCATGATCAAATAATACCCTCCTTGTGATTGTTGACATTGATCGTGGACATAACATGCAGATTCTCATCATTGGCATTGAATTCTAGTATTGTAACAAATCATGCTACCTCCTTCTTTTCCTCCATATTAATTGCTACCAGAATTTAACCTTGTCGACCATTGCTCAATGCTTTAGCTTGCAGTGTTTTTTCCTAATCATGGAGATGGACAATATTGGTTTTGCAGTTAAGTTCTGGCATAATTTCAATATGAACTTGGTGTGAAATCTAGTTATCCGTAGTGTTGACAAAAACAATTGTTTCCCTTGTAGTGATTGACTCAAGGAAGGGATTTTGTTCCTTCATTGTTCTCATAGTCCACTTCAAAGATCTTTCTTAAATTAGTATTTTTGAGGTTTCTATGTTAATGTACTTGTAACTGAACACAATAAACAACTAAAGTAAAGAGCTTGAAGTAAAAAAAAGTGTGATTAAAGGCAATGGAAATGGTAAACGAATTGTAAAAGTTTGCAAGAAAAGTTATGTTTTGTTTGATTGAGATCATGGATCTTGAGTACATCACATTTTCTCCAATTTATAGGGATAAAAATGGTTTATAGATCCCAATCAACTCATAATCACTACCGCCAAAATATAGGAAATCATGGCTTACCTTATTTAACCACTTCCCTTATCACAAACATTGCGTATCATGTCCCCCAAGTCATAGCATGTTCAAATAATAGGCTCTTTCCAATTGCTTTAACAATTTTTCCCTTTATCGCCCTAGTTAGCCAATATAGATACCACAATATTGGCTAATCCTGTCAGTTGTTTGCTGCTGATGTGCACTTTGTCATCAACTAACTACTTTGGTGCCAACAAAACTTTCCCCGCTTTTACTATGTTGTGTGAAATTTAAAGTCTTAACTTTTTGTCTCAAACAACGACATAAAATATCAAAATACAAGGCTTAATCAAGTTCATTTTTTTTATCAAGAACAACTACTTTAGTTCCATTAGGAATCATTTTAATTTTTTAAATTTTAATTATAAATACAAAAAACTCTCCAACATCACTCGACAAAGATTTCTCCTATATTGTTTGAATATTTAGTTTTTCATATGTTTTATTATTTATTTTTAAAACTAATAACCATATTATTAAGTGATTTTAGAACATGTATAAAGATGAGCACGACAAATCTAAATGCATGGGTAATTGACTAGGTCTTTTGAAAAACATTGACAATCAAATTCAGTCATAATAACCTTCCAAAAACAATTGAAAGGGTCAAAAAGACCCAAGTCAAGGTCCTTTTGGAAGAATCCGGCCTGCTTGACAACCTTTTTAAAGCCTTTCTCATGCTGCTCCAAAACCTCATTCTTGTAGATCAGCAACTCTTCTTCAAGTTGCTGCCTGACCTCTCTCTCCCTAGTCGCCCGCTGCTCGAACTCCTTCAGCTTGGACTCTAACTCCTTCAACCAGGCCTCGAAGTCTGCCATGATCTTGGCAAGCTTGCCCCTATCCACCGTAATGTGCTCCACCCTGCCAGTTAAATCCTTTTTCTTTTTATGGAAGTCCTTGTAGCTTTCGAACAATTCATCACCATCCAACTTGGTGCATAGTGACATTTCCAGAACAGTGCCAACCTTGGAAGACAGTTGGTGGTTCGACTTCACAACTTAAGTGAAGGCAATGGTGATGTTAGCGACCTTAGGG
Source organism: Glycine max (assembly GCF_000004515.6). Lineage (NCBI taxonomy): Eukaryota > Viridiplantae > Streptophyta > Magnoliopsida > Fabales > Fabaceae > Glycine > Glycine max. The sequence goes on along the minus strand of NC_038256.2, from coordinate 6,464,262 downwards.
TGCTCCACTCTCTTGATTTTGCAAGCAGTAGCTCTCCATTTGGCAACTTCAGCCTCCAATAAATTCAGCAGTAGCAGCAGTGGTCTCCTGAACAAGAACAACAGGAGGAGTTGGAGGAGTAGGAGCAACAAACAACAGCATGAGCAGATGCCTCGACGGCCGATGGAGTCAGAGGCAGATCTTGCAAAATCAAAGGGCGACCCAAATCGGGTGTCAACTTTGTAGCCTGCCTTAGTGCATGGAGGCTTAAAGGGGCCCTCAACTTCTTACGACTTGGCACCCCAATGTCGTCATCTCACTTCCTCTTATTCAAAGCAGAGGAAGGAGCACCGCGGGGGATCTCGACAATACCAGCAATAGGGCCAACCTCAACAGCAGGTTGACCCCCTTCTTTAGCAGGAGGAACAACAATAGATAATTGAAAAGTCCTACCATCAAGTCTGGCTTACTTCACAAGGGGACTCGAAGTAAAGTCTCCCATAATACCTACAAAACAAGCAGCAATAACACAACAAGTGTGTAGTCAGGCTGATCGAGGCCGTACCCGAATCAAATAAATATTAAAATGTAGTAACTAGGAAGTGATCCTAGGTCGTTTCCCAACGAGCAATGATAAACCAAATATTCATAACAAATAGTAGGAAATAGTAACAAATTGGGGGGGGGGGGGGGTTGTTTGCTTTTGTAAATTAAATAGCGAGTAAAATTGAATTAGAAAAATATCAGAATTAAAATACGTTGCTTCCCCTTGATTCACAAGCAAGTCTCTTATCCTAGGTTGCGAGAATTTATCCTTTATCAGTTTAACCACTTAATCCAACCCTAAATTAAATTACTAAGCGAAATTTAACATAAGGCATTCATTATGTGATTAAGCAACACATACACCAATTACTCATAAACGATCATTAAGCATGAATGTAAATTAAACGCAGAGACAATTAACCAAGCACTAAGCATGCATGAATTAATAGCAAAAAATTTAGAGTAATTAGTGAAGAGGAAAAACTGAACATAATTTAACAGTAATAATGGAACCTCAAAGAGAACTGCGCTTGATCCTCAAGAGAAAGCAACATTGGGGACTTAGCTTTTCATTAATCAATAGATAACGAACTTATAAATTGAAGAACAAAATTTTATTGCTACTGGAATTGCAAAACGAAAAAATGTCTCAAAGAAAAACCTAAAACTTAAAAAAGGAAAAAAGGAGAGAGAGAAGAGAGAGAGAGAGAGGGCCTAAACTAGAACCTTGGTGCTGTTATATAGTTTTCCAGCCTCAAAGCTTACAATTTGTTTTAAATCCAAGCCCATAAATAAAATCAAATCAAATCTGGATAAGATAAGATAAGATCTAGATGAAATAATATCTAGTTGAGATCAAATCAAAATAATATCTAGATAAGATAAGATAAGATAAGATCTAATTTTGTAGAATAAAATAGTTTGTCCTCTTCAAATCCAAGCCCAATTCTGGATTGAAGCCCAATGCTTCATTAATTCCCAAGATGCCCTCTCAACAAGGGTCAACAGATCCTCGTTGAAAGACTTGAACCTAGTGAGGTCAGATTGTCAATCGCATCATAATTCTCGTGGAAGCATTCAATCTAGAGGTACCCATCTGACTATCCCAGATGAAGCCTCATAAGCTGGGGTCAGACGCAACCAAATACTGTAAGTATCACCATGGTATTGGTCATAACACTGAAAACTGTAGGGCACTAAAGGACAAGATCAAAGAACTTATGCAGGCTGGGTACTTAGCCCGATTTGTTAAAAGACCAGACAACCACCAGGTGTTGGATCAAGTGGCCTCAGAATAATTAAGAAGGGGGGTTGAATTAATTATTACTAGACCTTTACTAATTAAAATTTACCCTTCTTAGGCTTTTACTATGTTGTTAAGAGAGTAAAGAAGAAAAATATAAACTTAACCAAAAGTAAAAGAGGTAATTAAAGTGCACAGCGAAAATTAAAGAGTGTAGGGAAGAAGAAGACAAACACAAGAGTTTTATACTGGTTCGGCAACAACCCGTGCCTACATCCATTCCCCAAGCGACCTACGGTCATTGAGATTTCTTTTCAACCTTGTAAAATCCTTTACAAGCAAAGATCCACAAGGGATGTACCCTCCCTTGTTCTCTTTGAACAACCTAGTGGATGTACCCTCCCCTAGAACTGATCCACAAGAGATGTACCATCTCTTGTTCTCAGTCACAACAACCCAAGTAGATATACCATCTACTTGTACCACAAAGGATGTACCCTCTAATGTGTTAAGACAAAGTTCTTAGGCGGTTAGTCCGTTGAAACTTTGTGAAGGGGGAAACAAAAGAATTCTCAGGCGGTTAGTCCTTTGAAATATTTTGTTTATGGGAAAGGGAAGAATCAAAAGAATTCTCAGACTATGTCGTTTTGAATTAATTGACAAGGGAGAAGGGAGACACAAAAGAATTCAGGCGGTTAGTCCTTCGTTCTTTTGGAAAAGGGAGAAGAGAGACACAAAAAGAATTCAGGCGATTGGTCCTCGGCGAATTCTTTTTGGCAAAGGGAGAAGAGAAATAAAAATGTATAGCACACTTTTGTTTTCAAGGTTTGAAAAACCAGAAAACTTTAGAAAGCTTTTGGCAAAGGAAGAAGAAGAAGAAATTTAAGAAGATGCTCAAAGAGATTCAAAAGGTTGTAAAGGATTGTAATAATTGTTCTTCAAAATGCAAGTTAAGGACTTGCTTTTATAGACTCTTCATGTCTGGTCAAGAAAACCATTAGAAGAGTTATAACCTTTAGAAAAACTTGAAAACCATTGGAAGAGTTACATCTTTTGATTTTTGTTCAAAACTTATCGCTGGTAATCGATTACCAAATCATTGTAATCGATTACACAAAGCATTTTTGTGAAAGGATGAGACTTTTCACAATTGAATTTGAATTTCAACATTCAAACACACTGGTAATCAATTACCAATATATTGTAATCGATTACACCATTTTGAAATTAATTGGAACTTTGTAAATTCAGTTGAAAACTTTTGAAAACAAAATTTTGCTACTGGTAATCGATTACAGGAAACTGGTAATCGATTACCAGAGAGTAAAAACTCTTTGGTAAAAGATTTTGTGAAAACTTCATGTGCTACTCAATGTTTTGAAAAAAAATTTAGTACTTATCTTGATTGAGTCTTTTCTTGATTCTTGAATCTTGAAATCAAATTTCTCTTGATTCTTGAATTGTTCTTGACTCAATCTAGAAATCATTTTCTTGGGCTTTTTGTCATCATCTTTGTTACTATCAAAACAACTTGAATCAATCTTGATTCATCATCATGAAGCTTACTTCTACAATCTGCCCCTTTTTGATGATGACAACCCTGAAATCAAGAAACACATACACATACTTTTTCCTAGTCGATCACTCACTTAATTCTCCATATTCTCCCCCTTTGTTTTTGAGTTTAAGCTTCACTTGAAATTAAGTTATTTTATTATGTGAGTTTCTTGATTTAATCCTTATTTTCTCTCCCCCTTTGGCATAAAAAAAGAAGCCAAAGTGTGTAACAAATATAAAACATATACAAATGACTAATCATACACAAGTCATATAAAAAACCACATAGTCATATAACATAATTCATAATTGTTCAATCATACTATGCAAATAAAAGAAATACTAATTTGTTCAAATGTCATAATAATATAGCCAAATACTGTAAATCATGAAGATTTTGATGATATCAAGAAGAATTTGCTTGAGAAAGAGGGAGATGTAAATCATGCAAGCTTTGATGGTGTCGAGAAGAAATCACATGTTTGTCATCATCAAAAAGGGGGAGAATGTGAATGTATGTATACATGATTTTGATGATGTCAAAGAAGAATCTAACAAGGCTGCTTCAAATGATAAACATTTGCTTCAAGAATAATTCAAGATTGCTTCAACAAACAAAGCTTTGTTTCAAGATTCACTAAAGACCAAGCCTTGCCTTAAAACAAAGTGCTTTCAAGACATGCAAGGCTCTGGTAATCGATTACCAGGAAGTGTAATCGATTACCAGAAGACAGGGTTGAGAAATAGCTGTTGAAAAAGGTTTTGAATTTGAATTTTCAACATGTAATCGATTACCATATGTCTGTAATCGATTACCAGCAACGAAACTTTGGAAATTCAAATTCAAAAGTCATAACCCTTCAAATTATAACTGTGTAATCGATTACACAAACATTGTAATCGATTACCAGTGGAAAGTTTTCAGAAAATCTGCCAACAGTCACATCTTTTCATTAGATTTGTGAATGGTCATCAAAGGCCTATAAATAGGTGACTTGGGCACGAATTTTAGACAGAGAGTTTTGCTTGGCAAAAATGTCTTATCCTCTCAAAAGACAATGAGAGAGATTTCAAAAGAACTTCATTGTCAAATGCTCTCTCAAAAGAAATCCTTGACCAAACACTTGCAAAATCTATAAGGATTCTTACATGATCTTCATTGTAATATTCTTCTCTTGAAGAGAGAATTCTTCTTCTATTCTTCTTATTCAATGAGATTGGTTAAGAGACTGTGAGTCTCTTGTTGTAAAGCATCTGAACACAAGGGATGGGTTGTCCCTGTGTGGTTCAGACTTTGTAAAGGATTTTACAAAGATAGTGGAAATCTCAAGTGGGTTGCTTGAGTACTGGACGTAGGCACGGGTTGTGGCCGAACCAGTATAAAACTGTGTTTGCATTCTCTCTTCCCTTATCTTATTTATTTTGTTGCAATCAATTGTGTCTTGCATGTTTAAAGAACATTGTTAAATTGATTGTTGTTGCTTCTTCTGTATTCTAAGCCTATCCCTCTTAAGATTATTGAGGCCACAAGGTCCAACAAATACATGGCTAGAAATCAAAATACTAATAATATTAAAAATAATAGAAAACTAAGATGATGGTGGCGGTGGTGGTGGTAGATCAAAGCTTGTACGAATGTAAGAAACATCTTCTTCGATGTTGGTGATCCTTGACTCCATCTCATTGAATCGCATGTCCACTTGTAACTCCAAAGTATCAAACCTTTCACCAACAAAGGTTTGAATACCATCGAACCTATCCAAAATCTTTTGAAGAAGAGAGGAATCTTCTCCACCATGTAAATGTCTTTCTTCATCAATGGGTTGAGCACCCTTTTTCACCCAAGAGCCATCATACTCTTTACGGTAACGAAAGGATGCAATCACAGCGGTGCCTATTAGAAAGGATCTCTTGATTGGAACATAAGATTCAGAATCAAGAGGAATGTTGAAGTGTTGAAGGAAGAGGGTGGCTAGGTGTGGATATGGCAATGGAGCATTTAATCGCAATGCCTTATGCATGCGATATCGAACTAAGTGTGCCCAATCAATTTGCCGGCCTTTATGAAAAGCCCACATAACAATAAGATCTTCTTCAAAAACCTGTGCAAGGTTTGAAGATCTTGGAAGCAAGATACACACAATGAGATAATGAAGGATGCGACTCTCAAAAGCCAATGAACCGTCAAGAAGCCTTCCAGTCATATCCGCTTGGTTGGTGCAAACCAATCGGCGGGCATCATGCACAGAGAAATCATATTTCCAATCATCAATCAGTGTACCTTCAAATGGTACACCTTCACTAGATAATTGGGTCAAATCATAGAATAGGGATTGGCCAATGACCATTTTAACCCCATAAACTTCAGAAATTAAAGTGCCTTCTTGGATTTCTAGGTTTGAATAGAAGGCTTTAACTAAATAAGAGTAAACAGGCAATTTTAAAGACATGAAAGGAATAAGATTGGAGTTTTCAAATGCCTAAATGCATTCAAAACTCTCATTTGAAAAGAAATCCATATCAATGAATTTTGGATCAATAATGGAACGAGAAGAGAAAAGACTTGTGTACCATATCCGTTGTTCTTCGGATGAGAACAATGAGGAAGAGGAAATAGAGGAAGGAATCGGCGTTTCCTGAGTCTCGGAATGTTGTTGACTCTGACTTGAAGAACCCTTTCACTTCTTTGATGGTTCTGCCATTTGAAGGGATTATTTGAAATTTCAATCAGTTCAAATGAAAGAGAATGAAAAAAAGATGAAGTTTGGGCTTTGTGGGGAGTGATTTGGGCAAGAAATGAGTGAGATATGGCAGAAGGGAGAATTGGGAACGAGGGTTTTCGAAAAAGAGAGAAGTTGCAGATTTCTGATTTTGAATTTTGAATATATAGGGGCAAGGACGCGTTGTAATCGATTACAGAATTTGGTAATCGATTACACCTTACTTTAACTGACTGTAATCGATTACACTAATGTGGTAATCGATTTCCAAAGAGCATTTTAGCCAAAATTAAAAGATGACTGACTTTAAAGGGAAAAAGGATTTGAATGAATATCAAAATACTTTCTTAAAGAAAACATATATTAAAAAATACTTTATGAATGAATCTTAATCAAGTAATTCACATATGATATTCAAAATCATGCATAATCATTTAAAGGAAATATATATATATATATATATATATATATATATATATATATATATATATATATATATATAGAATAAAGATCATAAATATTATCAAAATTTTAAAGGAGACTTCATGCTTTGAGAAAGAAGAAAAAAAAATTAACTCAATCAAGAACATATAAACACATACTCACAATTTCAATCAATCAAGACAAACAAAATATAAAAAATGTTAGTCATCATAATCAAATTAATTGAAAGTAAAATTTCAACCAAAATAAACTTTCAAAAGAGAGTGGTTTTGATGTTACCTTTTTCATGATTAAAGGTATCTGGATCTTAAAAGATGAAAGTCATACTTTTGCTTTCTTCTTAATCTTCTTAAGAAATGTTCTCATCACTCTCATAATCCTTGGTTAGAAGGTTGATTTCCTTTTCTGAACCATCGGATGAATCATTGTCATCCCATGCAATGTAGGCCTTCTTAGTTCTTCTTTCATCATACCTTTTCTTATCACTTTTCTCAAGCCATTCTTCATTTGAAGGACAATTAGCTTTGATGTGACCAAGTTGGTTGCATTTGTAACATCTAAGAACTTGAGAGTCTTCTTGTGATCTTCTTCCATTGTTGAAGTTTTGACGCCTCTCGATTCTTCTTTTCTTGAAATTTTTTTGGAACTTCTTCACAAAAAGTGAGAAGTCTTCTTCATCATATGAATCTTCTTCTTCATTTTCTTCTTGTATTAACGATGAGGCTTTAAGTGTTATACTTCTTTTGTTTTTGTCGGTTTCTTCATTTTGATTAAGACATTGGAGTTCCATTTCATGTTCCTACAATTTTCCAAACAAAGTAGCAAGAGACATAGAAGAGAGATCTTTACTTTCAGAAATAGCAGTTACCTTGGGCTGTCATTCCCTACTTAAGCATCTTAAAACTTTATTAATTAAATCTTCATTAGGGAAGATTTTTCCTAAAGAGGCAAGATGGTTAACTATATGTGTAAATCTTTTCTGCATGCTATGGATATTTTCATTAGGGTTCATCCAAAACAATTCATATTCATGTGTAGGGGTATTGACTCTAGATCTTTTCACATCAGTGGTGCCTTCATGTGTAAGTTGGAGAGTATCCCACATCTCCTTGGCATTTGTGGAATTTGACACTCTAAAATACTCATATATTCCAAGGGCTGAAGTAATAATGTTTTTGGCTTTAAGATCATACTGGATTCTTCTTCTATCTTCTTCTGTCCACTTATCTCTAGGTTTTTGTATTGTGGTGCTAGTGCTTACATCTAATACAGTGGGTATGTAAAGTCCTATTTCTATTGCTTCCCAAATGTTTAAGTCTATGGCTTCAATGAAAATATGCATACGGGTTTTCCAATAGTGGTAACCCTCACCATTGAAGATAGGTGGTCTATGGATGGAATTTCCTTCAGGAAACAAAGAATTTAAAGAGGCCATGAATCTTGAAGTGGTTAGACTTTCTACAAGATACCTGCTCTGATACCAGGTGTTGGATCAAGTGGCCTCGGAATAATTAAGAAGGGGGGTGTTGAATTAATTATTACTAGACCTTTCCTATTTCCCGAAGGAAACTCCATTAATAGGCCTCCTATATTTAATGGTGTAGGTTATCATTACTGGAAAACCCACATGCAAATCTTCATAGAGGCTATAGATTTAAACATCTGGGAAGCCATTGAAATCAGTCCTTACATCCCTAAAAATGACAAGAAAAAGAAAGGAATTGCACTTAAAGCCTCATCTTCTATTCAAGAAGAAAGTGACAAAGAGGACTTTAATGAAATAGAAGAAGATGATGATTTCAGTTTCTTCATAAATGTAGAAGCAAGCCTCATGATGAATCAAGATTGATTCAAAGAAGTTTTGATGATAACAAAGGTGATGACAAAAAGCTCAAAGGTCAAGAATACTTCACGATAACAAAGATGATGATCTCAAGAATCAAAGAATAAGTTCAAGATGCTCAAGATTGAATCAAGAACACTTCAAGGTTCAAGAGGAAATTTGATTTCAAGAATCAAGAATCAAGATTCAAGGTTCAAGCTTCCAAGAATCAAGAGAAGAATTAATCAAGATAAGTATGAAAAAGTTTTTTCGAAAACTGAGTAGCACATGGATTTTTCTCAAAACATGTTTACCAAAGAGTTTTTACTCTCTGGTAATCGATTACCAGATTGTTGTAATCGATTACCAGTAAGCAAAATGGTTTTCAAAAAGCTTTCAACTGAATTTACAACGTTCCAATTGATTTCAAAATGTTGTAATCGATTACAATGTTTTGGTAATCGATTACCAGTGTGTTTGAACGTTGAAATTCAAATTCAAATGTGAAGAGTCACATCCTTTCACAAAAAAGCTTTTTGTAATCGATTACACTGATTTGGTAATCGATTACCAGTGATAGTTTCTAAACAAATCAAAAGATGTAACTCTTCAAATAGTTTTTGACTTTTTCAAATTGGTTTTAAGTTTTTCTAAAAGTCATAACTCTTCTAAATGGTTCTTTTGACCATACATGAAGAGTCTATAAAAGCAAGGCTTTGTTTTGCATTTTCTAATCAACCATTCAATCAATCTTTGCAATCTATCTTTTCCAATTCATTCTTTACACAAGCAATTTTTCCACATTGATTTCTGAGTCTCTTTGAACTTCTTCTTCTTCTTCCTTGTACCAAAATCTTTCCAAAGTTTTCTGGTTTTCTAAACCTTGAAAACTTGTGCTATTCATCTTTTTCTTTCTCTTCTCCCTTTGCCGAAAAGAATTCGCCAAGGACTAACCGCCTGAATTGTTTTTGTGTCTCTCTTCTCCCTTTTCCAAAAGAACAAAGGACTAACCGCCTGAATTCTTTTGTGTCTCCCTTCTCCCTTGTCAAAGAATTCAAAATGACATAGTCTGAGAATTCTTTTGATTCTTCCCTTTCCCTTATACAAAAGATTTCAAAGAACTAACCGCCTAAGAATTCTTTTGTATCCCCATTCACAAAGTTTCAAAGGTTTAACCGCCTGAGATCTTTGTCTTAACACATTGGAGGGTACATCCTTTGTGGTACAAGTAGAGGGTACATCTACTTAGGTTTGACAGAGAACAAGAGAGGGTACATCTCTTGTGGATTAGTTCTAGTGGAGGGTACATCCACTAGGTTCAAAGAGAACAAGGGAGGGTACATCCCTTATGGATCTTTGCTTGTAAAAGGATTTTTACAAGGTTGGAAAAGAAATCTCAAGGACCGCAAGTCGCTTGGGGATTGGATGTAGGCACGGGTTGTTGCCGAACCAGTATAAAAAATCTTGTGTGTTTGTCTCCTTCTTCCCTACTCTTTTAATTTTTGCTGTGCATTTTAATTCCCGCTTTTACTTTTGGTTAAGTTTCTCTTCTACTCCTTATTCACTTAACAACATAGTAAAAGCCTTAGAAGAGTAATTTTTTAATTAGTAAAGGTCTAGTAATAATTAATTCAACCCCCTCTTCTTAATTATTCTGAGGCCACTTGATCCAACAATAAAGAGATTCAACAAGTTTCTAAGGAATAAAGGAAATCAAAGAAGAACAAACTTCAATTTAAAGAAAAGAGGAGAAGATTCATCTTCTGTTCCAAAGTGCTATGAATGTAACCAACCTGCACATCTAAGAGTTGATTGCCCTAGTTTCAAGAAAAGAATGGAAAAATCTAACAGGAAAACCTTTAAAGATAAGAAAGCAAAGAAAGCTTACATCACCTGGGAAGACAACGATATGGATTCATCTGGAGACTCAGAAAATGAAGTCGTGAATCTAAGTCTCATGGCAAAAAACTATGAAAGCAAAGAAGAGGTAACATCTTCTAACAATAACTTATCTATTTCCTTTGATGAACTTAAAGATGCATTCAATGACTTACATAAAGAATCAGTCAAACTTGTCAAACTAGTTTAATTTTCTAACAAAACTATTTCAAATTTAGAAAAGGAAGTTTTGAAATTAAATGAAGAATTAGAAAATCTTCGAACTGAAGTCAAAACATTAAAACCCATTGATACAAATCAATCTTCTACCATAAAATTGATACAAGATAGTAATGAAGCATCTAACTCATGTAAATATTGTAACAAGTTTAAAGAAGAAATCAAAGATCTGAAAAATTCTCTTGCCAAATTTACGGTTGGCATAAATAATTTAGATATTATATTAGGAAAGCAAAGATGTGTGTTTGATAAGGCTGGATTAGGATATAGACCTAACAAACAACAAAAATTGTATAAAAACTTCTTTGCATCTACTCAAAAGAATTGTTCTCCTTTCTTGACATGTTTTTACTGTGGCAAGAAAGGACATAGTGCATCTACATGCTATTTTAGGAAAAATAGTAATAATATTAAAATGATATGGGTTCCAAAAAGATCTTTTATCAAAACTAACATTCAAGGACCCAAGAAAATTTGGGTACCTAAGTCAAAAGTATGATTATATGAATGAAGGATTCTTTGAAGAAAAGTTGGTACATTGATAGTGGATGCTCTAAACACATGACGGGAGATGCGTCAAAGTTTACTCATATTTCTCCCAAGAATGGTGGACATGTGACTTATGGTGACAACAACAAATGTAAAATTCTTGGAGTAAAAAAAAATAGAACCCCTCAACAAAATGGAGTTGTTGAGAGGAAAAATAGGTCTTTAGAAAAATGTCCAAAACTTTGCTGAATGATACAAATCTTCCTAAGTATTTCTGGGCTGAAGCTGTTAATACTGCATGCTATATAATGATTAGAGCTTTAATCAAACCTATCTTAAAGAAAACACCATACGAATTGTACAAAGGAAGAAAACCAAACATTTCTCATCTTTTGTTTTCGGATGCAAGTGTTTTGTGTTAAACAATGGGAAAGACAACTTAGGTAAGTTTGACGCAAACTCAGATGAAGGTATATTCCTTGGCTATTCCTCAAATAGTAAAACTTTTACAATTTATAACAAAAGAACTATGATTATTGAAGAATGTATTCATGTTGTTTTTTTATGAGACTAACCCTATAGGGTAAAGAAAGGAAACACTTGATGATATTACAGATTCTTTATAAGATATGCACATTCATAAGGAAAGGCACAAAGGCAAATGAAATGAAAATAATGAAGACTCTCAAATTGATGAAACTAAAACAGGTACAGATACATTTCTTCCAAAAGAGTGGAGAACTTCAAGATATCATCCTCTTGATAATATCATTGGTGACATATCAAAAGGGGTAACAACTAAACACTTTCTCAAAGATGCATGCAATAATATGGCTTTTTTTTCTTTAATTGAACCTAAAAACTTAAATGAAGCCATAATTGATGAACATGGATTATTGCTATGCAAGAAGAGTTGAATCAATTTGAAAGAAATCAAGTCTGGGAATTAGTTGATAAACCTAATGATCATCTAGTTATAGGAACTAAATGGGTTTTTAGAAACAAATTGGATGAACATGGAATAGTTATTACAAAGAAGGCTAGATTAGTGGCTAAAGGGTATAATCAAGAAGAAGGAATAGATTGTGAAGAAACCTATGCTCCAATAGCCATATTAGAAGCCATTAGAATGTTATTATCCTTTGCATCAATAATGGATTTTAAACTTTATCAAATGGATGTTAAAAGTGCTTTTTTAAATGGTTTCATCCAAGAAGAAGTTTATGTTGATCAACCTCTTAGTTTTGAAAACTCAGAAAAGCCCAATCATGTCTTTAAATTAAAAAAGGCTATATGTGGTTTGAAATAACCCTAGGGCATGGTATGAATGATTGAGCAAATTTCATTTAGAAAAGGGCTTTACAAGAGGAAAGGAAAGGTTGATACCACACTCTTTATCAAAAGAAAATTGCATGATATTATCTTAGGACAAATATATGTTGATGATATAATCTTTGGGTCACCTAATGATTCTCTATGCAAAGAATTCTCACAAGATATGAAAAATGAATTTGAAATGTCCATGATGGGTAAGTTAAATTTCTTCCTTGGACTACAAATAAAGCAAACAAAGAATGGAACATTTGGATAATGCTAAACCATGGCCACTCCTATGACCACTGCTTGCTATTTGGATAAAGATGAAACTAGTCAGTCAATAAACATAAAGAAATATTGAGGTATGATCAGATCTCTTCTTTATTTATCAGTAAGCTGACCTGATATAATGTTTAGTGTTTGTATGTGTGCAAGATATCAAGCAAATACCAAAGAATCTCACCTAAGTGCCATTAAAAGAATAATGAGATATTTGTTAGACACTATAAATCTAGGGTTATGGTATCCTAAGAATTCCTCTTATAACTTAGTAGGATACTCTGACTCTGATTTTGCTGGATGCAAAACTGATAGAAAAAGTACCAGTGGCACTTGTCATTTTATTGGTTCTGGTTTAGTATCATGGCATAGCAAAAAGAAAAATAGTGTTGCCTTATCAACTGTAGAAGCGAAATATATTTCTGCTGGAACAAATCCTTTGGATGAGACAACAACTTTCTGACTATGGTTTAAAACTTGATCATATACCTATCCACTGTGACAATACAAGTGCAATTAATCGGTCCAAAAATCCTATTCTACACTCTAGAACAAAGCATATTGAAATAAGACATCACTTCCTTCGATATCATGTTTAAAAAGGGGATTGCATATTAGAATTTGTTGACATAAAGAATCAGTTAGCTGATATCTTCACAAAACCTCTCCCCAAAGAAATTTTTTTGCTATTAGAAGAGAATTAGGACTCATAGACCTAAATAACTTAGAATCCTAGCCATTTTGGATGTTTATACTGTTTAATTATCATGTTTGATTATGATGTGATGAATGTTTAACTTTAATTGTTTATCATTATTGATTATGATTATTGTTTAATTTGGTTGAGTGAAATGCTTGTTTTGCTTGTTTATGATTGATTACTTTTAATGTTTATAACAATTGCATTTGATGATTGTTTTTCGTGATTGTTCATACTCATAAATGTTTTTGATTGCATAATTGTATATTGATCCTCTGGTGGATCCGTGAAGCTTTTCTGTCTTATTTTTATCTAGCATTATTTGTCTTTAATTTCCTTGATATTTCAAACTTTCTGCATTGGGTTTATTTCGGATTTGGTTCTTTATATTTATGTTTTGGACTTGTTGTTTATTTCTTCTTTGGCTGTTTTTTTGTGGATGCTTTGGTCATTCATACTACTATTTAAGACTTGATATGTTTTGAACTTGGTTGCTTCTTTTACGAATGTTGTGGTCATTTATAAATACTGTTTTGGACTTGCTCTATTTGGTATGTTTAGCACTTGGTCGATTCCTCTATGAATGGTTCGTTATTATGTAAATGATTGTTTCTATTTCGGTGCTTTCTTCTTTTTGATGTTGCCAAAGGGGGAGAGAATCATGTAAGGTACTGGTACAAGGAATATATATATATATATATATATATATATATATATATATATATATATATATATATATATATATATATATACACACACACACACACACACACACACACACACACACACACCTTTCTGAAAATATTTTATGCTAAGCAATGATTCCAAAATTAAGGGGGAATGATCGTCTCGCAAAAGAAATATTTTCAGTGAATGATTTTAGTTGGTTGTCATCATCAAAAAGGGGGAGAATATGAATGTATGTGTATGAAGGTTTTGATGATGCCAAGACAAAAGCAACACAAGTTTTATTTCAAGTCCAAATCAAGACCAAGAAAACAAAGATCAAGAAGAAAGCTAAGTCTTAGTCTATCTTTGTTAAAAGAGTTTCTTAGTGATTACAAAGGTTTGGCCTCACAACATAGTTTTCGAATTGATTATAAAAAGGTTTTAAAATATTTTTAACATTTTCTGAAAAAGACATTTTTCCATTGGTAATCGATTAGCAGAAGCAAAATTATTTTAAAAATCTTTTTCAAAAAGTTTGAAATTTGAAAGCTACAATCGATTATCACTTGTCTGTAATAGATTACCAGTAATGGAACTACAAAAATTCAAATTGAAAAGTCAGTAATCGATAACCAGAAGCAAAATTATTTTGAAAAGCTTTTTCAAAAAGTTTGAAATTTGAAATTTGAAAGCTATAATCGATTACCACTTGTCTGTAATTGATTACCAGTAACGGAACTACAAAAATTCAAATTGAAAAGTCATGACTCCTTATTACATAATTGTGTGCACACAAGCCTGCTACCACGATGATGAGTGACATGTGCACACAAGCCTACTACCACGTCTCCAGTATGTGCCACTTTGTAAGAGGCATGTATGCAAGAGCGTACTACGATGACTCCAGTGTTTGCCACCCACAGCGAGTGGCATACATGCAAGAGCATATTACTATCATCACTTCAGTTTGTGCCACCCACGACAACTAACACACATGCAAGAGTGTATCATCACTATGAGTCCAAAACATGTCACCCACAATGAGTAACATGTGTGCACAAGCACCCCACTAAGCCTCCAATGTGTGGCACCCATGGCGAGTGACACACATGCAAGAGCACAACATTATGTCTGCAGTATGTGCCACCCACAACGACTGACGTATATGTAAAAGCATACTACTAAACCTCCAGCATATGTCACCCATGGCATGTGTGCATGAGAATACTACTAAGCTTTTAGTACGTTCCACCCATCGCATGTGCGCATGAGCATCCTACTAAGTCTTCAGTGTATGACACCTATGGCGAGTGACATACATGCAAGAGCGTATTGCCATCATGAGTCTAGTATGTGTCACCCACAGTAGTGACATATATACAGGAGAATATCACCACGTCTCCAGTGCGTGTCACCCACGGTGAGTGGCATGTATGCATGACCATGGTGCACAAAACCTAGGTTGAACAATTCCCTAGTCAATTCTCCAGAGAGCTCACAAAACCCAAGGTCTACCCTTGGTAAGTCCTACTGATTCACACAACCACATCTCCAGTACCTGCCACTTTGTAAGAGGCATGTATGCAAGAGCAAGCCAATTTGTCTCCAATACATGCCATCCACAACGAGTGCCATGTATGCAAGATCACAACACTTACACTGCACGTAGGACTCATCAAACCCAAGCTCCACACTTATTGATTCTTACAGGTCTACAAAATCCAAGGCCTGTCCTTGGTAAGCCTCGACACAGCTCTGTAGGCTTGACAAAACCCAAGACAAACACATCCCTGGTCCAAGGCTCAACAAACCCAAGGTCCACCCTTGGTGAAGCCCTTTCCATTACTAAGTTCTATCCCCACGGGAACTTAAGGTACGCAAGATCTACCCTTGACAATTTTCCTTATTCCTAACTTTTATCTGTGCAAGAATACATGCTTATAAAAAAACCAAGGTCCGCCCTTGGTACCCATATCTCCAAAACCCAAGGTATACCCTTGGTACAAAAGCCCAAGGTCCACCCTTGGTACATACTTCTACAAAACCCAAGGCACCCCCTTGGTCCGCTCACATGCAGCAACTTCGATGACCACCGTCAAGGGTCCAAGTTCCACCAAGCGAACTGTCACCTCACTATTTGGCAAGATCTTTAATCAGGTTGAAGCCCATGTTTACTTCTCACAACCATTAGAGGAGTACTTCTGCAAGTGAAGATGACCCACCACCCGGTTGCATGACAAGACCTTTAATCAGGTGTAGCTCACAGTCATTCCTCATAACCATCAAAAGAGGAACTCAGCAGGTCAAGCGACCTATACCCACAATGGTTAGGCAAGACCTTGAACCAAGTGTAATTCAAACACAAATCCTCACAACCATCAGGGGAGAAGCTCCAAAAAACAAAAGGAAGCCCCACCAGATGAGTGACAAAACCTTTAACCAAGTTAAACTCAAACTTGAGATGACTTCACGTCATATTACTCTTTACAAGATCACTACAATCCTACCTTTACATCAACAGGGTCTTGCTTCCTACACTATCCATATCACGATGATCTATTCATACGACCACAAGTACAAAGCGTTGAAAAGACAAAGGCAACATACGTACACATAAGACATACAATGCAAAGTTCGTCATCAAAGGAAAGCTTATGCATTGAAGAAAAACAAAAATAATTGTCATAGTTACAAGATCTTTGCAGCCAAATTTCAACAAAGAAGAAAAAAGATAAAGAAAAAGGCAGCCTAGACACAAGCATCATCGCCTTGCTCCACAGCACCTTGCCCTTAATTAGCACCCTTATCTTCCGCAGCAATCTCCTCCTCATCAAGCAGGACACCATCCTTCACATCCTTGAAGGGATCGAAGAGACCCAAGTCAAGGTCCTTCACAAAGAAATCGGCCTGCCTGACGGCCTTCTTAAATCCTTTATCATGTTGCTCCATGACCTCGTTCTTGTATAGAATCAGCTTTTCTTCAAGCTCCCCTTTCTTTGGCAACCCCCAACTCGAACTCCTCCAGCCTGGACTCTGACTCCTTAAGCCAGGCCTCTAAATCAGCAACTACCTTGGCTAGCCTGTCCTTCTCATCCTCCATGCACTCTACTTTGCCACCCAAATCTATCTTCTCTATTTGTAAGTCCTTGCAGCGTGTAAATAGCTCATCACCATCTAACTGGGTATGCAACAACTTGCCCAATACACCACCAACTTTAGCAAACAATTGGTTGTTTGACTTTACGACCTTAGCAAAAGCAATAGTAGCATTAGCTACCTTAGGGTGCTCCATTTGCCAAAGAGTCTAGGCAATAGCCCTCCACTTGCCAACCTTCGCCTGTAAGGTCGCCACCTTCTACATAGTCTCTTGGTGTTGTAGCCCAATCTCCTCTAGAATTGCCAAACTCCTTTCGAGAAAAACTTTGGCAGAGACAGTAGCATTATACACCCCAGCTGACCTAATAAGGTTCTTATCGAAGGATGACACAAAGCCAACTGAGGTCTTCTACTTTGACTTATAAGTTGCACCCCACAGTGAGTAAGCATCACTAGAGGTGTACAAGTGATCAAGTGAGACACAAGGGCAAGAGGACGAAGAAGGCGACATCACCAACACCAAAACAGTAGAGGGAGAAGCCACCAGAGCCGTAGAGGAAGGAGGCAGCACCATCGGAGCACTGGTGGCCACCACACCAGCACTTAACAAAGGTGCCACGATGGAGGATGATGGCACCACAATAGAATCAGCCTGAGTGGCTAGCACAACAGCCTCAACAGCAGCAGGAGTAACCTTCTCAACAACATCCATAGGAGGGGAAGAAGGAGTAGGAGCAGCAGAGGTACTAGCTGATGCAATCCTACCCCCCAAGGGCATTGGATAGAAGACTCCAAGAACATTGGGCCAAAGATGCAAGAGAAGGCCCTAGGGTTCTCGTGAGCCTTAGGGTAGATTTCGGGCCCATGGGCTAAGTATGAGCCCATTTATCTTTGTAAATATTATATTAAGGTTTCATTAATTTTGGGTCTTGTATTTAGGGCTCCATAATGTAGGTAGGGTACCCTAGAAATATAGGATTTTTCAGCCCTTGTATTTTAGGGCACCTAGAGTAGTTTTTGTATTAGGGGTAGTTTTGTAATTTCACATGCACTAAGTGAATATTTGATGTGTGTGGTTGGAAATAAATTTAATTGAATTGGTAGAAGCTCAATCCAATTAAATTTTAGAGGGGGAGGTGAGCATTTGCTTACTACACCCCATTGCCACATCATATAGTCACACTTTGTGCATGTCCTTCATGCTTTACATGTCACATGACACCTAAGCACACTTAGTGGAGAATCTTGGAATTGATCTTGGATTAGTGGGCTGAACCATAACTAAAATTCACTAATCATAATTAGTGAAATTTTGGCTCCAAAGTTTGGCTCCATAATTTCGATTTCAAATTCAAGTGAAATTTGAATTGAAATTCAAATTTCCCTCCAATTTTGTGTGACACTTAGGCTATAAATAGGGGTCATGTGTGTGCATTTTTTTGGACTTTGAATCATTTGAATATTAACTTCAGATTTCAGAGCTCTTTTTGAGCACAAAATTTCGTGCTCTTCTCTCCCTCTCCCTTTATTCATCTCCTTCTTCCTCCAAGCTCTTATTCATGGCCTCCTATGGTTGTGAGCTTCTTCTAGACTCATCTTCTCCTTGAAGTGGCGTCTCCTCTTTCTCTTCCTTCTCCATTCCACTGCCATTTATCTTCCAAGAAGCAAAGGAATCCATTGATGAAGAAGATCATAGGCCTATAAGCTCTAATGGAGCTTACACCATGTAGTATCAGAGCATCTTCATCTAGGTGATGTTCTTTTGCTTCCTCTATCTTTTTGTTCAGTGAATTTTCTTTAATTCCTTGTTCTTCATCTTATTCTCCGTGTATATCCTCCATTGTCTTGTGGTTTGGTACTGTTTAGAGTAGATTCAAAAAAATAAATTGATAACTGCTAAATAATTGTATTTTGATAGTAGAAAATTAGTCAAATATTGGCCTGAAATTAATTATTTAGCAGTTATTAGTGATTAAAAGTTAGAAAATTAATTACATTGAACTTTTGGTTGCAGATATAAAAATTGGAGGTGTAACAAGCAAGAAGGGTAATTAATTTGAAGAAAATTAATTAAATGATTTCTTTCTTTTATTTTACCATTCTTTCTTTTTTCATCCTGTATCTCGGACCTTATTTTCTGTTAGGGTTTAGTCCACTCGGAAGAGGGTAAAGCCTAATTAGGGGGTAAGGAATGAATACTTGAATCTGTTTTAAGGGTTAGGCCACTCAGGAGAGGGTAACACTTAATAGAACAATAAAAGAAAGAAATCATAGGGTTCGCATGACCTAATGCCCCAATGCCCATGCTTTAGCAAACATTTAGAATGTAATCTTGATGCATCTTAGTTATTGAGTCTTCGCAAAGGGCATTTGGAAGATAGGTAATTAAGGTAGGCTTGTCATCATGAGGCATCAGGGGCAAGTAGATGGATAGATTGTGGGCCAGAACTAGTTCACTGGTATTGATAACAGACAAATCCTGAATCCATATACCTAGGCTGATTAGACTTGTCAGGTTTTAGCAATTTTAATATATAGATTTTATTCCCTATTCTATTGTTGGCTTTTTTTAGAAGTAGTTATTCCTTATTTTACTATTGGGTTTTCTTAGAAGTAGTTATTCTTATCTTTATCATATCTCAATTTAAATATTTTATCTTCTATTTTGATTTTTCAATCTTTTATATTTTTCTTTTATCTTCTAATTTTATCTTTAAATATCTTATCTTTTCTTTTATCTTCTAATTTTATCTTTAAATATCTTATCTTTTATTTACCTTATCTTCTATCTTTCTTTATCTTTTATTTTAAATTCTTATCTCTTGCTTTTAAATTGGGTTTGCATTAATCTAAGTACAAACAAAATCCCTGTGGATTCGACACTCGGACTTTCGAGAACTTTACTACTTGTGAAGATTTGGTACACTTGCCAACGAGTTAACATAAACCGATTAAATCTTAGATCTACACTTGTTCTTGCATTTCTATGGTTCAAATTTTGTAGATCTACTCTTAAATCTAGTTTTTGTGTTGATTTTAGGTGCTATCATTTTTCATCCATAATATTCTTGTGCTGAACCTTAGATCTAAATGTTCTTCCAAAATATTGATTAGAAAAAAAAAACAGAAAAATCTAAGTGTAAATCACTTAATCCATGTTGTCTTAGAGTCATGTTTAGTCATAGTAATTGTCACATTATGTTCTAAGTTTGTGTTGAATTTTTATTTTTTTGATTGAATTCAAGATACATTTGTTCATGTATTCTTGTCATTCTTAGCCTATCTTTTGAATTTTGAGTCTAATTCATGCATGTTATTTAGTTCATAACATGTTCTAAATCAATTCCTAGAAGTAGTCTTGTTCTTGAACTTTTTTTTGTTTTCTAAGTTTCCTACATGATGCCTATGATGAAGTTGAGTTGTGGTGCTGAGTTGTGGCTGGATTTGTGAATCAAAATAAGTTTTAAGCTCTCTTGAATTGTGTTATTCAAGATAATTGAGAGCATAAGCAAACACAAATTGTAACTATCCAAGCCTTAAGCAACATAAACACTACTCTTGATTTCTAGGTTGAAATCGCTTGTGCTGGCAGCTTGAACATACAAACTTGTATAAATTACTAGGAATTGGTCACTACGTTTTTTGAGCTGAAAGTTTTACTGAATTTTCTAGACATCTGGACCAAAATTATAAAAAAAAAAAAAAGAACCAAGCGATTTGGATTAAAGGAAAAAATAATAAAAATCGCACAAGTTGGCAGAAAAATCAGTGTCAAGGAAAAAAAAAGTGAAAGGAAAGTGTGCTTGTTGTTTTGGCTCAAAATTTGCTCTATAATTGGTGCCTATTTTATACCAATCCTAGTTCTGAAATTTCAATTGATAATTATTGTGAAAACAAGTGCCAAAACTAGAGGTTTCTTGAGTCTTTTTTTTTGTAGTTTTTCTACTCTACTCTAGAGCCATTCTAGGTTTCTCTTTGAGTCCTAGCTTGCTTTTTTGTGCTTTTCATTGCTTTAATTGTCGAATAATCCTTGAAAAATTGTCTTGTTAAAACTCTATTGGTTTATCTTTCATTTCATTTTTTTTGGTCTTTGGTTATTGCTTGTCTCTTTGTTTCCTTGCTTGTGAGTTGCCATATAGGGAATTGGAAAGGAGGATTAGTGCCATATCTTGAAGAATTTGAGTCAAGAAGCAAGGGGCCAACCACCTTAAGAGCTATTGGACTAAGAAGCACTCCAAATTGAGTGAAACACTAAAGAGAGAATAGCCACCACAATTGAGGACTTTTTTCTTTGTAATTTTGTAATTGGCAATTTGCTTTGCTTTCAAATTTTGTAACAAAAAGGCCTTTCATTGGAAGTAAGTTGTGAGCTTTCGCCAGGTCACCCTACTTCCATTTGTGTGTAATAATTTTAGGCAATTTTCCCTTAGGATAGTGAGTGTTTTGTTGGGAACCTTAAATGAGGTCATCCCAACACTCTTAGGATCCACCTAGTTTGCATTTCTTTCACTTTAATTTCTTGCTTACTTTCATAGCTTATTTCCTTTACCCTCCATTGTCAAACCGCCTAGATAGCTTTCCTTTTACCAATTAGTTTTTACCTTATCTTTCACACCTTTTTTAGTGTTTATTTATGCTAGTTTCAACCATAGTTTCTTTTACCTTTTGTTTTCAAACCCCCAACAAGAAAGAACCATAACTTAGAAACCAACATGAGTCTTCATTCTTCATCTAGTGTTAATGGTGAGGGTTCTACTCCTAAGGACCCCTTGTATAAGATATTAGATGAGTTGAGATCCCTTAAGTTGTGGAAAGAAAAACAAAAAAGAAAAGAAAAAGGAAAAAAAGAGTGGAAGAAATAAGTCAAGATGAAAAAGAGAAAATAAGGGAAGAAGAAACAAGGAAAATACAAAAAGAGTTAAAAAAAGAAAAACATGCCTCGTATAGTAGTCATAACTCTTGCAAGAGCCTAAGTGAAGAACTTCGTGACTATTATGAAGGAAGGCATAGGTCACATCTTAGATCTCACTCCCATATGAGAGAAAAGGAAAGAAAGCCTCAAGAGGCTAACATTAACCTCCCATACTTTCATAGGAAGGACAATGTAGAGGCTAACTTAGATTGGGAAATAAGGGTAGAGCAACAACTTAAAAGGAAGTCTACTTCAAAATCTTATGGCTCTCACTCTTATCCAAAGAAAGACCAAGGTCAAGGCATCTTAGGGGTGACACCTTCTAAGCCCAAAGATGACAAGGGGAAGACAATAGAAAAGCAAGCCCCTAAGGCTAGTATGCAAGAGAAAACTAGCTCTATAAAGTGCTTTAAATGTCTTGGAAGAGGACACATTACTTCTTAATGCCCCACCACAAAAACCATGATTATGAGGGGCCAATACATTTATAGTAGCCAAGATAAGGTTACTACTTCACCTTCCTCTAGTGAAAGTGAAGAAGCAAAAGGGGAAGAATCTAGTGAAGAAATCTACCCCCAAGAAGAAGGACAACCATTAATGGTTAAAGAGAAGTGTAAGGAGGTAAGTGTTTCCTCCAAGAGGTTAGCTAAGAAGGAAACTCATTTTACAATAAAGACAAACATTAAAGAAACTTTCCCTCTTAGACAACCTCCACATTTTCTCTTTTGTAAAAAGACACTTGCTAGCATTGCCACACCTCTTGGGCTTGAGGTTATTCCTCAAGTAAAGGAGTTGTTGGATGAGGGTTTGGTTCGCAAGAGCTTAAATCCTTGTGCTTTGTTGGTGCCCAAAATAGGTATTATTAGGCACCAAATCCCTATGATAGGTGGTATGATGAATGTGTTGAGTGGTGCAACACTTTTTTGTAAAATCACTCATGCACCCAACATCTTCATGATTTCTATACATAGGGACTCATTAGGTAGGTTTGTTCTTATTTTTTGTTTCAATGCAAACCTAGGTGCTCATGTGGGACACCTTAGGTTTGTCGTAATTTTTTGTAGGAATAATCAACATGAAAATAAAGAAAAAGGTATGTTTTATTCCATTACTTTCCTTAACTTTTTAAATAGTGATCAAGGGCTTCCCATGGATCCTAAGAGAATAAAGGTCATTCCTGAGTGGCCTACTCCACCAAGTATAAGGGAAATTTGGGGCTTTAATATCTTAACAAACTTTTACAAAAGGTTTGTCCCATATTTTTCTATACTTGTAGCACCACTCATTAAGTTGGTGAGGAACTATATTCTCTTATGGGAAGATGGCCAGGAAAGGGGTTTTCAATCCTTACCGTACTCTAACATACCCAACATCACTAATACATATGTTTTTATTCTTTTTGTTAAGGAAGAATTACTGAGTTTCAAGAGCCTCTGGATTTGAGGTCAAATCCTTTTCAAGGGGGAGGGAATGATGCAATCCTACCCCCCAAGGGTATTGGATAGAAGACTCCAAGAACATCGGGCCAAAGATGCAAGTGAAGGCCCTAAGGTTCTCAAGAGCCTTAGGGTAGATTTCGGGCCCATGGGCTAAGTATGAGCCCACTTATCTTTGTACATAGTATATTAAGGTTTCATTAATTTTGGGTCTTGTATTTAGGGCTCCATAATGTAGGTAGGGTACCCTAGAAATATAGGATTTTTCAGCCCTTGTATTTTAGGGCACCTAGACTAGTTTTTGTATTAGGGGTAATTTTGTAATTTCACATGCACTAAGTGAATATTTAATGTGTGTGGTTGGAAATAAATTTAATTGAATTGGTAGAAGCCCAATCCAATTAAATTTTAGAGGGGGAGGTGAGCATTTGCTTACTATACCCCATTGCCACATCATATAGTCACACTTTGTGCATGTCCTTCATGCTTTACATGTCTCATGACACCTAAGCACACTTAGTGGAGAATCTTGGAATTGATCTTGGATTAGTGGGCTGAACCATAACTAAAATTCACTAATCATAATTAGTGAAATTTAGGCTCCAAAGTTTGGCTCCATAAATTCAATTTCAAATTCAAGTGAAATTTGAATTGAAATTCAAATTTCCCTCCAATTTTGTGTGACACTTAGGCTATAAATAGAGGTCATGTGTGTGCATTTTTTTGGACTTTGATCATTTGAATATTAACTTCAGATTTCAGAGCTCTTTTAGAGCACAAAATTTCGTGCTCTTCTCTCCCTTTCCCTTCATTCATCTCCTTCTTCCTCCAAGCTCTTATCCATGGCCTTCTATGGTGGTGAGCTTCTTCTAGACTCATCTTCTCCTTGAAGTGGCGTCTCCTCTGTCTCTTCCTTCTCTATTCCACTGCCATTCATCTTCCAAGAAGCAAAGGAATCCATTGATGAAGAAGATCCTAGGCCTACAAGCTCCAATGGAGCTTACACCACTAACAGTAGCAGCCGGTGGAGCTAGAGGCACATCTTATGCAGCCGGAAGGCAACCCACAGTAGGCATGAACCCTAGAGCCTATCTCAAGGCACAAAGACTCATAAGGGCCTTTGACTTCTTACGGCCAGATGGCTCAACAACAGCATCCCTCTTCCTCTTTGCCAAAACAGAGGAAGGAATGCTGGGGGTGACCTCAATAGCAACAATAATAGGACCACCCTCACTAGCAGGTTGGCCTCTTTCTCTAGCAGACAGAGCAACAACAGATGGTGGCACGATCCCACCTGCAGGTCCGACCTTCTTCACAAGTGGCCTCTAAGTGAAGTCACCAATAATACCTGTAAAACAAGCAAGACAACAACACAAACATGTGTTTGTCATTAGCCGACACCAACCTCAGACATAAACGAGGGCAAGTTAGGCACTTACCATCAAGGAAGCAAGAGGATTGCTCGCTGAAGGAAGAGACAAAATGGCATGTGCAGCTAGCGAGGCCAGCAACTGCACCAAAATTGCTTTTTAGACCCTCTCCACAAGGGTCAACAAATCCTCGTTATACAACTTGAACCAGGAGGGATCAGACTGCTAGTAGAATGGGAAGCGAGGCTCCCCCACTCCCTATTAAGCATTAGTGACATGCCATCAGCCACGACATTAGTAGCTAGGACCTTGAAAAACCAATGCTTAAAATGGCGAAAAATGTTTGAGTCAAACTCGAACAACTACTTGAAAAAACTATTCAAGGAGACCCACACAATCTTGCTAGACAATTTCATTTGGAAGAAAAACAAGAAGACTGGCACACTTGATCGAATGTTGAAAAAAGTAAACAAAATTTCAAAAGTCCTCACCATCGCTCAATTGTCCATGTGAAGCTGGGAAAGGGCCACATTCAAGTGCTCCAACAGAGCACACTGAAAAGCGGTGAATGGTAGAATGACACCTAAGACCTTAAACAAACACCTATACATGAAAAAGAAAGGCGAATGACCAGGCACCACCCTAAAAATGGGAATTCGTCACTCCCACAAGCCCTTAGGGTTCGCCAGCTTCACTTGGCACTGAAGCGCAACGACATTCACCGCCAAGATCAAATAGGTCCTATAATTCAGCACGTCATCCCTCACCCACTCATAGCCAGCAACAATCGGGGTGGACGTCAATGACCTAGCACTTAGGCTGCATCGCACGTAGGGAAACACCCTCACATCCCCACTGCCACTACCTTTCCTTACACCCCCGAAAGTAGACGAGGGGAGGATCACAGTAACCAGGATAGGCTGCCTAACAATAGCATAAGGTTGTGCCCCTTTATGAGGGCGAGGAGTGCCCCCATGTGTTCGATGCAAAGCCCTCACCCTTTTAGAAGAGGAGGACTCACTATTAGAGGCACCTCAATGAGTATCCTTGGATGAGGAACTGCCACCCAGACCGATGGCAAAATTAGAGAAAAAAGAAGACGTTATGGTGGACGGAAGTACCTTTGGAAGTTGGAGGAAGAAGAAAAAGAAATCGAAAGTCATGAATACAGGTTCCATCGAACCCACACTTAACTACTATAAATACAGGTTCCATCGAACCCATTTACACGACTTTCTCACACACTCAACACACGACAACAATCTTGTGCCTCCCTCTCTCTCTTTCGCTCATACAAGCATCATTACAACATATACTTGCTTTACTCTCCTTATAGATATTCTTACTTGAGCGTGGGAGTCCTTTGTTTTGAAGGTACCCCCTTCTATCAAAGGTACCTCTCCAAGCCGACGTGTGACGCTCGGGACCCCACTCAGCCACGTCCACCTTGATGTGCGACGATTTCAAATTTTGGTAAGAACATTTGGCACCCACCGTGGGGCTCAGTAAAACATACCACGCGACCTCTCGTCAATCCTCTCAAGTCCCGACTTTAATTCAAAGTTGGGGATTGAATCCTAGAGCTTGGTTAATTAAAAGACTCAACTATTGAACCACATGTGTCAATGAATTCTGATTTTCTATATTAGATAACTTTGATTATAAATTTTAATAAATAATTTATATTTAAGCAAGTAGAAGATAATTGTTGGATTTCCCCTGCAGTTACTTTTTGGTCCAATTTTTCTTTACACAAATATGTTCAAGGGAAATCCGGTTTGCCGGAAAGCGCATCGGGTCGTCAAGTATTTAAAATTAAAACGGATGAATCCGAGTATCAAACTTAGGGAACTAGTGTTAAACAGGGTTAAATTCAGAAATAAGGCATTGTTGAAAGAAACATTGATGATTGATAGTTTAGAATAGAATTAAACTAAGTCTAGGCTAAAAATAGTAAAAGTGTTGGGTCTTTCTAACAAACAAGCTGATGTATATAAAGATGTTTCTCTAATCAATCATGTTGTTGTGTTTTATGTTGTACCCTAATTTTGCACAAGACAGGCTTTAAATAGGCTCTGAATCCGTGACGTTGCGCTTAGCGCCAGTCATGCGTTGAGCCTGACTGAAGATAACTGCTGCGCTTAGTGCACTGATCTCGCGCTTAGCGCGCGACCTTGATATTGATGCTCTGCCAGATTCTTCTATCATGATAAGCATGTTGAAGCTGCGCTTAGTGGTGGATGCGCACTTAGCCCAACTGATGAGCTAAGCTCAACTGTCACTTTTAGCACTTCATGACTTAGCCTCTTTTTAACCTGAAATTGCACATATTTTATCATTAAATCCAAATGGAAATATTCTAGAGACAGCTTTAACGATAAAACAAGATTTATTTACAAAATTACTACAAAATAGCCATAAATTAGGGGAATTATACAAGATTTGGAAAATGTTTTCTATACATAAGTTAGTTGTATAAGACGACTAACAAACTCCCCAAAATTTACAGTTTTGCTTGTCCTCCAGCAAAGAAAGAACAATTCACTTGTCCTCAAGTGACAAACTACAGTGGTCACTCAAAAATGGCGTTTGCTTCACAGAGAAATTCAACCATATGAATTGAATATCATGGAATGCTTCACTCAATTGCTTTTCACAAATATGCAGCTTTTCAAAGATAGGAACACATGCATTAGAGTCACAACTGAAATAAGCTACTAACAATGATAGAAATCAAGGAAGGATCATCAACCAAAACCTCACTGTCATTGTTTCACTTAAGCTCAAGTGTTTAGGCTCATTCCATCATAAACAACTAACACAAGTCCCAACCTTTGCATTTCATCTCATATCATACAACAATGAACACAAAATGAATCCGAAGGACTTTCTAGGCTTGTAATGGGGTTAGGCTGCCAACAATTCATGTTTTTTCTAGGATTCAAAAGCTTAGGTTTTAGGAGAGCATTCATCCATAGATAAACCTTCACTTTTTCATTCATTCCCACCCCATACTTGCCTTTTATTTAGGCACTCAGCTTCATTTCATTACTTTGCAGCATACACACTTATTAATTTCATTTGTACTTACAGTTTTTTTTTTATTTTTTTGAACAACATATATACAGAAACATTATGGATATATAGAAATAGTGTGTGTATGCTATTTACTTCGACCATTTCAATTCTTACCCAGTGTCTCCCCCAAATTTGGAACAAATTTACCTTGATAATTACTCCCCCAAATTTGGGACAAATTTTCTTTGAACCACGCTTCCTGTGGATGATGCTCTCCTACAACCTAAGACAAGGTAGCAGGAGATAACACTATATAGGCTCAGGGTTCAATCAATCAATAATTTATTTAGCCCAAACTAGGTGCAAGGGATAAATCATTCAACCACATGGTCCGCTTTTTGGCTAAGTGGCTATCAAAATCAAACATGGCCTTCATCATCCTCAATTTCATGCATTTAGTCCATACTTCAGAGATTTGTGCAAAAATCAGTACTAAATGATAGTCCTTTCTCTCAA
Organism: Glycine max; assembly: GCF_000004515.6. Lineage (NCBI taxonomy): Eukaryota > Viridiplantae > Streptophyta > Magnoliopsida > Fabales > Fabaceae > Glycine > Glycine max. Next base: position 6,436,031 of record NC_038256.2, on the reverse strand, counting down.
AATTTAAGGATCACACTCTCATCAGGATACGGTCAATGCATTCCTTCATAATCAATATGACAAACTAACTAACATTTTCGGTCATACTTCCAATCACATACTCATTCTCTTCTAATGGTTGCAAGCTTGATCAAAACAATTATCAAATCATTCCAATCCACTCAATTCATACAATTGCTCAATCAATTCATTCGCAAACACTCATTTCATACAAAACAATCCACTGCATATCATATTCAACCAGTTCATTGTTCAAACAAGCTTTTTGTACAAGCAATCAAACAACTACACTACAACTGAAATTTAAATAACTGAAATTTAAAGAACTGAAACATAAAGAGTGAAATTTAAATGACTGAACATGGATCATAAAATAACTGAAATAAACTAAATTGTTCAAAATGCACAAATTTAAATGTCCTACTCCTGTGATTCCTCCTGTGCATGCTCATTAAGATCTAACACCTGAGCAACTAGTGAATCTTGAGAGATAGGCTGCTCTAACTCGGATGCTGGTGTAGATGGCATGGAATCATCAGGTATGGATGCTGGAGATGGCTTTGGAATCTGGTCTGTGCCAGTCTCCTCCTCCTGAGCCCTGTGTACATCTGCATCATAATAAAATGGCCCAGGAGGGGTGAGCTCATCCTCCCCCTCTACTACTGTTGTTGGCTCCTCTGGCTCAGGCTCCTAGGCTGCGAAGGCCCCACCCCCTCCAGAAGGAGAAGGCTGGGCTCCTGGCCTGGCCACCTTTGCATCAAACTCATCCATGCTCATGATGGATGGTAGGCCCAATCCCTGAAGGCTCTGTATGATAATGGTCTGCCCCCTGCGTAAGCTCTGGAGCATGGAATGAAGCATCTGTGGTGCAAATACAAATTCTGATGGTCCTGCAAATAAAGGAGCTGGAAGCTGAAATGGAGATGGAGCAGGAATGGCCGGAGTCTGTGCTAGGGTCGAAATGGGAGGTGCTGGAGTTGTGGAAGAAGAAGGAGTTGTTGTCTCTGCTGCTGCTGAAGTAGTGGGGACCTCTGATCTCTTACCCCTGGCCTTCCTTGGCCCTCTAAATGTCATTGTTGCATCATATAGATTCCAATAGTTTTTTTTAATGCATGCCAAGTTAATGGCAAGGCTCAGGCTCTTCAGGGATCTTGAATCTGATTGGATTCCTCTGGCCTTGCATAGAGCTGTGATCAAGGCAAGGAATCCAAGTCTAGATGAATCATGTTGTGCAGTAATAAAGATCTGGTGGGAGATGACGTACCCCACATTCATATGCATCTTCATAATGATGCCATAAATTAACTTGGCTCTATCTAATGTGACATCAAATGTGTGGGAGGTAGGAATCAAGTTAGAGAAGGAAAGAATGCTCCATGTCTGAGCTAAATTGGTTATGTTCTTCCTTAATATCTTCAAAGGCTGACCATCAGCGTTTAGCTCGAATCCCCTCCCTGGGATACAAAGCTTGACAGCTAACTCCTAAGGATCAGGCCTCAAGAGTGTAAACCTAGAATAAGCACAGAGATTCTCCCCCTCTTCCAGAATCACTGGAGTCTTCAGAAAGGTATTTAGAGTATCTTCATCAAATTTCACCAAATGACCTCTTACCCTCACCTACTTAGGTGATTTATCCTCGGGGTCATAGAGGTTCGCATAAAATTCCTTCACAATGGCAACATCTATGCTGCAGTCAGCAAAATCAGTCAACTCCTCATCCCAGTGTCTTCTCTTGAGTTCCTCCTTGAACTCATCAAACTCAGTGTAATATACTACTACATTTCTCTCTGGTAATAGTTTCCTAGGCACAATTATATCAGTATATCTCTCCCAAGCTTCTTGAGATGTGAACCTAGACTGATCATATCTGACTTGGGAAGGTGTAGAAGGAGCCTTCCTTTTCTTAGATGCCATCTGCAAAATATAAGATAAAAAACAAGAGATTAGCACAGGTTATTTTCAACAAAAATAGAAAAATAATACTAAAATTTTGACTGGGCGCTTAGCGCAGCAGGCTAGGCTTAGCGCGCCTTATAAAATTTTACTCATGGGCTAACCGCGGCAGACTCGCGCTTAGCCTAAAGACACAAAAAATATTTTTCTGCAAATTAGGCTTAGCGCAGCAAGCTGGGCTTAGCCTAAGTCTACAATTTTCAAAACAGAAGAGAGTCTAAGCTTAGGGCAGCATAGCGTGCTTAGCTCAGCCTCACCAAAATGACACTCAGGCTTAGCGCACAAGGCGCGCTTAGCCTAACTACAAAAACTCAAAAACAGTGAGAGAGTTGAGCTTAGCAGAGCAGGGCGTGCGTAGCTCAACCTCCTCAACACACAACAAGGGCTTAGCGCAGCAGCTACACTAAGCCTTATTCAAAAGGACAACTACAAAAACATAGTGGCGCTTAGCCTGACAGGTCAGGCTTAGCGCTGAACAAAAATTTCAAAAATCTTAATGTCTGAACACTAGGCCCACTTAGCGCACAGACGCGCTTAGCGGGTTCATCATTTTCGTTCATCAGCAGGGATGAATGCGCTTAGCGAGACACGGTCTGCTTAGCGTGATCATTTGGAAATCCAAAATTTTAACAGTTGTGGTGAACAGGCTAAGCGCAGCAGGCGCGCTTAGCGCATTCATCGCGATTTCCAAATAGAACCACAGGGGTCTTCACCCTTTTCAGCCACATTGCCCCTAATGGGCTTCTAAGCTGACTAACCCTAAAACTAAAAACCTTAACCTAACAACATTACTAACTAAGAAAGAAAGAAATCATCTATCCTATGATTTGAAGCATGAAAAATGAAAATGGAAATGTACTCACTTACTTGGATTGGGATTGTAATGCAAAATGAAGCACGGAGAATGCAGACCAGTCAGTATAAGCACACAAAAGGGGAGCACACACTCTCAGAGTTAAGAAGGTGCAGAGGCTTGGGTGTAAAGGTAGCACCGAAAGTGCTTCAGCCTTTGATTTTTAAAAGCTGAAATTCGTATGGCGCGCTTAGCGCATAGCTGCACTTAGCGTACCAACGTGAAGTTTGAGTTTAAAAACCCAAGCGCTTAGCCTAGCCTCGCGCTAAGCCCAACTTGAAGTTTCAAATTTAATTAAGCATCTGGGGCTTAGCGCAGCAGGTTGTGCTTAGCACTTTCTGTAACACAAAATTTTCTGCAATATGCGTTTAGCCTAAGATGTGAGGCGTAGCGTGCCATCAAGCTTCAACTTACAGAGAGTAGTTCAGGCTTAGCGCAATAGGCACGCTAAGCGCACTTCCCAAAATTAAAAAACAGTAAGAGATTGGCGCTTAGCGCATCCTACCCCGCTAAGGCCAACTTGAAAGCTCAAATTCCAGAATGGATCTAGAGCTTAGCTCAGGATAGCACTCTTAGCGCTCCAACAATGAAATTTTCCAGAGGATAAGTGGCGCTTAGCGCATCATCCACGCTAAGCCCACTGATTAAGGTTCAATTATGGTAAAGATGTTAGGCTTAGCGCAGTGATGTGCGCTTAACTGAACTATTCAGCCAACCAATCAGGGGTCTCTATGCTTAGCACGTGAAGACTGAGCACTTAGCGCAAGGTCTGCGCTTAGCAGATAGACAATTGCAAAAAAAAAAAATGAAGTCTTTTTCTGTCTATCTCTTCACACAAGCTTAAAACCCCTTGTTCATTACTAAACAAGCTGAAATTAATCACAAACACAAGCAAGGTATCCTAAGTGCTCTTTTAACGTCAGTAGCTTGATGCATCATTCAGTTATCTAGGATCCAAAAAAGTTCCTACTTCAAGGACCTTCTTCTCAAGTCTTCTTTCCTCCATCACATGCACTTTCAGACAGACATTTTGGCTAGGTGGATCTTTGTCCTCATGGAACAAATCAAAGCCGATCTTCTTATCTGCTATGCCCATCTGCAACATCTTGTTTCCCATGTCTACCATGCAGCTTGCATTAGACATAAATGGGCGGCCAAGAATGAGAGGGATGTCAGCATCCTCTTCTATATCTATAACAATGAAATCAGCTGGAAATATAAGGTGCTTAACCTTCACCAAAACATCTTCAATGACTCCTTATGGCCTTGTGATGGAGCGGTCAGCTAACTGAAGGCTCATGCATGTGGGTATTATCTCTATCTCTCCAAATCTCTGGCACATGAAAAGAGGCATTAAATTGATACTAGCTCCCAAGTCTATGAGAGCTTTGCCTACAACAACCTCGCCGATAAAACACGGTATCGTGACAACTTCAGGATCTTTGTGCTTGGGTGGAAGAATGCGTTGAATGACAGCACTCCAGTTACCTTCCACAACAATTTTGTCACTATGGATGTACTGGTTCTTCTTGGTTAGCATATCCTTAAAAAATTTGGCATAGAGGGGCATTTGCTGAAGTACTTCTCCAAAAGGCAAAGTAATTTCCAATTTTTTGAAGATATCTAGAAATCTGGCCAAATGTCACTCTTTATCTTTCTGGGAGGGTACCAACGGATAAGGTACCTCCTTGCATTCAATAGGAGTAGCCTCTTTCTTCTTTTCTATGTTGGCCTCACTCTTGCTCTTCTTCTTCTCAATCTTAACAACCTTCTCTTTTCGTTTTTCATTTTTCAACTTTTTTTCTTTTTCTTTTTCTTTTTCTTCTTTTTTTATTTCTTTTTCTTTTTCTTTTTCTTTTTCTTCCTTCTTTATTTTCTCTTGAGAGTCTCTTATTGGTGTCTCTTCTTCTTCATCACCTTCTTCTTGCTGAACAATTTCTTCAAGTTCAACAAAATCATCAACCGGTTCTAGTTCCGGTTCATCAGCCAGCTGTTGTTTAAATCCCTCCACCTTCTGATCAGCTTTACTTTCCTCAGCTTGAATCGCTATTCTACTTCTAGTCATCACAACTTTGCACTATTCCTTATGATTTTTCTCTGTAATTGTTGTAAAGTTGTTGGATAGTCTTTCAGCTAACTGCTTTGCAAGCTGGCCCACCTGAACTTCCAGATTTTTAATTGCAGACTCGGTGCTCTTTTGGTTAGACATTGACACATCGATGAGTTGAGCTAGAGTCTCTTCCAGCTTTGTGGTTCGGTCATAGAGACTTGGCATCTGCTGTTATGGCCTTGTAGATGAACCACCTTGGTCTTTGTTGAATTGGTTACCAGGGTGATTTTGCCACTATCTCTGTTGTTAATACTGCTGGTTGTTTTGAAATCCTGGAAATCCACTTGTATTGAAATTGCCTTTGAGCTGATTCCCCATTTAATTAACTTCATGTGTAATTTGCTCTGCATTAGGGATACAACATCCTGATTCATCTCCAACATAAATTGTACATCCTGCAACCTGCAAAATAGAAGAATGTGAAGTTTTTGCAGAATGAAGTTGAGTTGGCAACTTACTGAGTGTTTCTATTAATGCCTCTAATTGCTTGGATAGCAACTTGTTTTGTGCCAACAGAGCGTCCTGTGAGGTTATCTCCAATAAGCTTTTCTTGGTAGGAATGCAGGCTCGGTCTCTTAGAATGGTAATGTCACTAGCAGCCATGGTTTCAATTAAGTCCATTGCTTCCTCGAGGGTCTTCATTTTGATCTTACCCCCAGCTAAAGCATCCAAGAGTTGCTTAAATTGTGGTCTCAATCCATCTATAAATATATTGAGTTGTATTGGTTCAGAAAAACCTTGAGTCGGAGTCTTGCACAATAAACCTCTGAATCTTTCAAGTGCCTCACACAACGATTCATCTAAAAACTGGTGGAACGAAGAGATGGCAGCTTTGCCTTCTGCAGTCTTCGATTCAGGGAAGTACTTCTTCAAGAACTTTTCTACTACTTCATCCCATGACTTCAGACTATTTCCTGTAAACAAATGAAGCCATCTCTTAGCTTCTCCAGCTAAAGAAAATGAGAACAGACTCAACCTGATTGCATCCGTAGGCACACCCGCCAGCCTAATAGTATTGCATATCTCTATATAGGTGGCCAAGTGAGCATAAGGGTCTTCATTGGGTAGACCATGAAACAGATTATTTTGAATCAGCTATATCAAAGAAGGAGGATAAGTGATTGACTGAGCTTGAACTTCTGGCTGTGCAATGCTGGTAAAAAATTGTGGCACAGTAGAACTTGAATAATCCTCTAGGGTTACTCTTCTTGGCTCTTCAGCCATGTTTGGGTCTTCAACAGGTTCTATATGATGTTGGATCAAGTGGCCTCGGATTAATTAAGAAGGGGGGTTGAATTAATTATTAACGTGTCTTGACTAATCAAAAGATATCTCAGGCAGTTAGTCCTTTGAAATCTTTTGCTTAAGGGGAAGGGAAGAATCAAAAGAATTCTCAGGTGGTTAGTCCTTTGAATCTTTTGTAAGGGAGAAGAGAGACACAAAAGAATTCAGGCGGTTAGTCCTTCTGTTCTTTTGGCAAAGGAAGAAGAGAATGAAAAAGATGAATAGCACAAGTTTTTGAACAAAGAACTTTTCTTGGAAGAGAAAGTGTTGAACAAAAACTTTTAGAAAAATGAAGAGAAATAAATCAGAAAGATCTGTTGAAAGTGTTGAAAGAGATGAAAGAAGAAACTGATAGATAGATTGAAAGATAGATGATAGATCATTTTCAAATTCATGCCATGGTCACATATTTATAATCTCTTGATGACTCAAGTCAAAGTTTGTGACTCTTGGCAATTTCTTTAAAACTGGTCACTTAAAAAAGTTGTGACTTTTGAAAGAATCTTCAGAAAGAAGTCACTTAAAGAGTTGTGACTTTTGGAAATGTATTTTTCGAAATCAGTCACTGGTAATCGATTACCATTAAGGTGTAATCGATTACACATCAACAGATGTGACTCTTCATTTTGATCTGCATTTCACAATCACTTTGCAACTTACTAATCTCCCTCTAATTACAAAACCTAGGTCTCTCTGCAAAAGTTGCTCCTCTTGCTACCTCCAGAGCTCTTTTCCCGAAATAGGCACTGTGGTGTGCTCTGGAATTCTCTTCCAATCATCTCCTTTACCCTAATTATGCACAAGACAGGCTTTAAATAGGCTCTGAAGCGTGCGGTCTTGATATTGATGCTCTACCAGATTCTTCTATCATGCTAAGCACGCTGAAGCTGCGCTTAGCGGTGGATGCGCACTTAGCCCAACTGATGAGCTAAGCTCAACTGTCACTTTTAGCACTTCATGACTTAGCCTCTTTTTAACCTGAAATTGCACGGGTTTTATCATTAAATCCAAATGAAAATATTCTAGAGATAGCTTTAATAATAAAACAAGATTTATTTACAAAATTACTACAAAATAGCCATAAATTAGGGAACTATACAAGTTTTGGAAAAGATTATCTATACAAAAGTTAATCGTATAAGACGACTAAATATAATTCAAAGACAGATTCCATTAAATTTACATATTAAAGAACTCAATTATTGTAAAATAAAATCAACATATTTTTTCTCTAGTATTATAAGAAAATATAAGTAATTCATAATTTTCCAATACATAAAAATTTAGGGGGATGTTTTCCTCAAAAAAAATAAATAAATAAATAAATAAATAAATAAATAAAAAAAATATATATATATATATATATATATATATATATATATATATATATATATATATATATATATATATATATATATATATATATATATATATTAGAGGGCTGAAATGGTGCATCATTTGAAGACAGGGAAGACCTCTAGGCCTAAATGATTCATAGGTAACATTTTTTTAACAAAATTTTTATTATTAGATGAAATTATAATAAAATTTATATAAAAATAAAAATCTGGTTAAATTATATTTCTCATTTAACAGGTCTAATAATAAATTTACCTAATAAAAACTTAATCGAAACATACATCAATAAAATTTCAAATTTTATTATTATATATAGATTTATAACATGATTTTTATATTGTATTAGAAAACTTATAAATTTTATTTATTTTTATACAATTTACTAACTTTTAATTATTAATTAATAGGGATCCAACAATATATCCTGAGTCAATTATTCACATCGTTAATTTTACGGATAAACAAGAAGAAAAAACTTTAAAAATGAATTTCAAATGCTTTATTTAACGAAGTCAACTGTTTTACTAATATTATCTTATTATATTTGTTTAATCTAATTACATTAGAAAAATTTAAACAATGGATTTTGAATATATTTTTGTTCATATACATTTTATTATTGACTTCAGTTTATATAGAGATTACAAAAAAATATGTGTTTCATTGAATTCTATTTCTCATTTAATAGGACATAATTGATTTTCACCAAAATAAAAAATTATTTTTAAATAATAAATATATTAAAAGAATTATATTTTAAAAAATACATTCCTAGCATGAGTCATTTTTATTACAATTATATTTATAACATAATTTATTCCAAAGTAGAAAAAATAAATTTTAATTATGAATTTGATAGATAAATGAGATAAAAAAATGTAAAAGTATATTAAAAATGATTATTTGCGGAGCTCAACTATTTTACTATTTGTTTTCTCATCATAGTTTTTGGTAATTTAATTAGAAAGGTTTGATTTATACAACTTTTAACTTATTTATCTTAACGTACATTTTATTATTGTGTAAAATCCATATAAAATTGACATTATATTGAAAATTTAATTGAACTTTGTTTCTCATGACACATTTTTATTTCTATTTTATTACTGAATAAAATTCACACAATAAAATGTGTCTCATTGAATTTTATTATTCAATTAATGAGTCTAACGAGACCATGTTTTACCTTTCATGAAAGAAAGTCTTGCCCAACTTAGATAACATTGCTATAGGTAGCAAAACACTTTCTCTAAGTATTATACATAATAGCATTGTCAAGATTTGAACTCTAGACAACATATTAAGTTGGAATAATCCCTCGCTAACTGATCAACAAACTCGAAAGTAATTAATTTGTATAATGTGAGTTTGACCTAATTAAATAATACACTAAAAAGAATGTATCACTAACATTATTTATTTTATTATGACTAGTGTATTCATAACATAGCTTCCTTATCAAATAATTTTACTATACATTTCAATAAATGATTTCAAAACCTTTTGACTATAATACCAACCTTAAATTATGTTACCATTTTATAAATAAAATTCTCCAGGACTTAAAATCTTTTGTTACATTTTGAAGAAAATGAAACCACACTTTGAAAACCACCCATGCTAACACTATCTATGCCCACTTTCCATACTTGAAACCTTTCTCCAAGCACCCCTTGATTATTATCTCTTCAACTCTTTAGAGAAGTCACTGCCACCACCACACTAAAAATTAATCGTCTCCCCCATCCCCTATCACACTATCACAACCAAGTCTTACGTGTTCCCTATCTAGCTATAACTTTCCCTTGCCCAAAATATTTTACTTTTTTTTCTTCTTTCACTCTAAGCATCTCTAGAGACTTCATACACCCTAACATTTCTTTGTCCATCTCCCATACCATACACCTCTTTGTCACAATGACAAACAATTTTGTTGCAATTTCCATCTCCCAAAACTCCTCCTTTGACTTAGGATCAACATCCTTTTTGGAAAACCACATTGGCTCCACCTCTCAATGCTCCCACCATCCACCACCACCACGTGATGCAACAAATCAGTCCCAAGAGGATCTCCTTCTCGATCCCCACCTCCTAAGAAGCCACGTGGCAGGCCATCAGGCTCCAAGAACAAGCGCAAGATCATTTCCTTCCCCATGGCCCAACTCAGTGAGCCATTTCTGAGGCTCGTGATTATTAATGTGAACTTAGGTAGGGACATCATAAAGCCCATTCTTGAAATTTCTCACCGAGGTCACGTCAACCTCACAGTCCTTAGCACTTCTGGCACAATGACCAAGGTGACCCTTCATAACTCACTCCATGGCGATGTTGCCTTAACACTCCATGGGCCCTTCACCTTGCTCTCCCTCAACAACTCATACTTATTCAACAACCACTACAACCTTAACTACAGAGTTACCCTTCCCCTTCCTTTATCCTTCAGGATCAATCTCTCCAACTCTCGAGGCCAAGTCACTAGTGGTGCCATTGGCAACTAAGTCATCGTCGGTGACATTGTTAAGATCACACTCTCCACCTTTAGGAATCCTGAGATTTACAAGTACATTCTTGAAGGAAACAAAGGTAACAATGATGACAAAAAGAATTATTATAACAACCTTGTTGATTCCAATGGGGGTAGCAATCAATTGGGGTTCAACATGGTTAGTTGTGGAGTCTGTGGGTGTTGAATGATGTGAAAGTGATGAAATAGGGGCAAGGACACAACAAATAATTGAACCCAACGAAGATCTCTCTAAATGTGTCATTTTTTTGTTTTGTTTTGTTTTATTTATGTTTTAGGTCTTAGTAGAAGTGTGATATTTGTTATAGTGTGTCATCATAAGGGTGGAATAAGAGGAGGGCTCTCTACAATGTTTTATTTCTTGGTGTTTTTTATTGGGGGAAACATTATGTGTTAGCATGTTGGTTTCTATTTATCTATTTTAAAATAATTTCTTCAATTAATCAATGCCTCTATTTATTGATCAATCTAATTTGTGTTCTGGTGATTTGTTTGTGAGAGAATTATGAGTTCATGGAAAATCAAAGATCTTCTATGCTTTGCATGATTGTTTCTAGCATTCTTGTTGATGGCTTAGATGGTGTAAGTAGTGAAAATGAATATTGCCAATAAATGCTAGTCAACACCACGTGTAAAAGTATAACAAAAAGAGGTATTAAATGGATTATTTATATTAAATGGGTCTTTATTCTGTTGAGGTGTGGTTATTAATCATGTTAACTGGAAATTGTAGTTTCTGTGTGTGTGGAAGGTTCAACTTATTTTGCTAATAAACTTTCCTTTTGGGTGATATTGAAAATACTTGTTTGTCTTAATGGGTCCTTAAAGGTTTAATTAATTTGCTGTCTCTAAAGTTGAGCATGAAGACAAATGAAACAGAAAGAACCTAAGTCACAAGTAAATGGTGTTTTGAAGGAACGGGCTATGGATGTCCGATTGGACTACACCATGTTCAATTCAAGTTGTTAATTTCATTACTCCATTATGGATAGTGTAAATCATGCAAGCTTTGATGGTGTCTTGAAGAAATCACATGCTTGTCATCATCAAAAAGGGGGAGAATGTGAATGTATGTATAAATGATTTTGATGATGTCAAAAGAAGAATCAAACAATGTTGCTTCAAAAGATAAGCATGGCTTCAAGATTAATACAAGATTGCTTCAACAAACAAAGCCTTGCTTCAAGATTAACTCAAGATCAACCCTTGCCTTAAAACAAAGTGCTTTCAAGACATTCAAGGCTCTGGTAATCGATTACCAGGCAATGTAATCGATTACCAGAAGACAGGGTTGAAAAAGAGCTGTTGAAAAGGGTTTTGAATTTGAATTTTCAACATGTAATCGATTACCATATGTCTGTAATCGATTACCAGCAACGAAACTCCTAAATTCAAATTCAAAAGTCATGACCCTTCAAATTATAACTGTGTAATCGATTACACAAACATTGTAATCGATTACCAGTCGAGAGTTTTTAGAAAATATGCCAACAGTCACATCTTTTCATTGGATTTGTGAATGGCCATCAATGGCCTATAAATAGATGACTTGGGCACGAATTTTGAGCAGAGAGTTTTGCTTGGTCAAAATGTTCTATCCTTTCAAAAGATTAAGAGAGTTTTGCTGGTCCAAAATGTCTTATCCTCTCAAAAGACAATGAGAGAGATTCCAAGAGAACTTCATTGCCAAATGCTCTCTCAAGAACTCTTGGGCAAACACTTGCAAATCCATTAAGAGTTCATCCATGGATCTTCATTGTAATATTCTTCTCTTGAAGAGAGAATTCTTCTTCCATTCTTCTTACTCAATGAGATTGATTAAGGGACCGAGGGTCTCTTGAGTTGTAAGGATTCCTAAACACAAGGGATGGGTTGTCCCTGTGTGGTTCAGAAATTGTAAAGGATTTTACAAAGATAGTGGAAATCTCAAGTGGGTTGCTTGAGTACTGGACGTAGGCACGGAATTTGCCGAACCAGTCTAAAATTGTGTTTGCATTCTCTCTTCCCTTATCTTATTTATTTTGTTGCAATCAATTTTTTCTTTCATATTTAAAGAAAATTCTTAAATTGATTGCTACTTCTTCTGCATTCTAAGCCTATCCCTCTCAAGTTATTGAGGCCACAAGGTCCAACAGATAGTCCATGGAAATTTTCCTTCACTTTTTTCCTTTGTTACATACCATTATGTCATTTCTGTTATAAAGTGTCATGTGTGTCATAAATATTTAATTCTTTGTTATGTTTATGAAATATTAATTCCTTATTTATTAATATTCAAATTTATTTTAATCAAAAAATCAGACGCATTTATTAGATTTAATGACATCATTCACAATAAATATATTTATATAATATAAATTTATCTTGTCGCCTTTCATATACTACATTGATTTGATTGTTCGAACTTTGGACACATCTCACATTCCATGTATCTTCCAGTTCATGATCAAATTGGATACTTACACATTCGTTTCTTCAAAGGGGATTTATCGGAAGTTAAAAAAGTGATTATTAATACTTACGATGACTCTTTGAATACTTTCTTAAATTCAATATACGAAGCATTACTTAACTTTATATAATAATGACATATTTATAGAGAACGGATCAAATTATATCAGTGAAACTTTGACAACTATTATACTATTTTTATAACTTGATATATATGTGATTTTTATCCATCCAATTATTGAATTATATTTGTGTTGATTTTAATTTATATGAAGGAGGTAACAAATGATTTTGGATTAATATCAAATTTTACATATGTGGTCTATGTGAAAGGAATATATATATATATATATATAGACACACACACACACACACACATAAGGATAAGATCCATTTACGGCAGGTGTAAGTTATTAAACGGACACAAAATATAAACCATTGATTCATGTTAATCCAATGGTTTATAATATTTCAACAAAAAAAATAGCATGCTTCCACATCATGAATTTGCCCAACCCTTTCCAAGTCCGTTCAGTGTCTTCTTCTCTAGCTATAGCAGTTCTTCAATAGTTCAAGCGTATTGCAGTGGTTGTAGTATGCCGTCACAACCACAATATAGGCTCCAACAAGTTCCTCCAAGACTGGATGTGCCGAGTGTAAGTTTTAATGGTTTTTCTAAGAATTACAATAATAGAAAATCAAACAGGATCTTGAAATATATGATTCTCACAAATAATATATAAATAATGTATACCTTTTTCCATAGTGAGATCGCTATCCAGTGCGCTATGATTCATTGAAAAATAAGAGAAAAGAGATTTAACTTCCTTTAAATCTTCTTTCTATTCTTTCTGTCTTTTGTGTTGATGACTAGGATTGAGAGAATATTCTAATGTTGGAAAAGGGATCTTATTTCACGTTAGTGGCTATTGATCCCTTTATAACCACTACTCCCATCAAATAGGAGTTGTATCTAGAAACTGCTCCACTTAAGCCCATGACCGATTTACAACTTAATCCATAACAAATAATTATTTAATTATTAATCCTTAATAACCCACATGTCACTCACATAAGACGTTTAATCTTACACTAAGTCTATTATCAATGATTGCTCTCTTTATTCAAATCCGAATTTTAATATTAGAGGAATTTAGAATTGGCAAAAACTATTTTTGGTTGATCAATTGCAATTAATTCTTTAGAGTACAAATCAACCCCCATGAAGGATATGACCATTAGATAATTAGATTGTAATTATTTTCTTCCTTCTTATCATTCTTGGTCTTTGTCAACAAGCTTAGATGGTGCGGTTGAAGAATCTGGCTTCTCCCATGACCCTTCTGATGTAGCTCCATGTGGAGCTTGTAGGCCTTGGATCTTCTTCATCAATGGAGTCCTTTGCTTCTTGAAGATCATAGCAGCGGAATGCAGAAGGAAGAAATATGGTTGGAGACACCACTTCAAGGAGAAGATGAGTCAAGAAGAAGTTCACCACCATAGGAAGCCATGGATAAGAGCTTGAAGGAAAAAGATGATGAGTGGAGGGAGACGAAGAGAAGGAGCCCGAAATTTTGTACCTCAATTGAGGTCTGAACTTTGAAGTGTAATTTTCAAATGACCAAAGTTGAAAAAATGCACACACATGGCCTTTATTTATAGCCTAAGTGTCACACAAAATTGGAGGGAAATTTGAATTTCTATTCAAATTTCACTTGAATTTGAAATTGAATTTGTGGAGCCAAATTTTGGAGCCAAAATTTCACTAATTATGATTAGTGAATTTTAGCTATGGTTCAGCCCACTAATCCAAGATCAAGTCCAAGATTCTCCACTAAGTGTGCTTAGGTGTCATGAGGCATGTAAAGCATGAAGGACATGCACAAAGTGTTACTATATGATGTGACAATGGGATGTAGCAAGCAAATGCTCACCTCCCCCTCTAAAATTTAATTGGATTGGGCTTCTCCCAATTCAATTAAATTTATTTCCAACCACACATATCAAATATTCACTTAATGCATATGAAAATACAAAATTACCCCTAATACAAAAATTAGTCTAGGTGCCTTAAAATACAAGGGCTGAAAAATCCTACATTTCTAGGCTACCTTACCTATATTATAGAGCCCTAAATACAAGGCCAAAAATAATGAAACCTTAATCTAATATGTACAAAAATAAGCGGACTCATACTTAGCCCATGGGCCCGAAATTTACCCTAAGATCTTCTCTTGCATCTCTGACCCAATCTTCTTGGAGTTTACTATCCAATGCCCTTGCGAGATAGGATTGCATCACCCTCGAAGATGCTGAGCATACTTGGAGAGAATTGGGCAAGTTCATGACATGACAACTTGTTAATTTTTTTTGGTTGAAATATCATAAAACATTGGATTAACATGGATCAATGGTTTAGATTTGATGTAAGTATAATGAATTACGCCTTTTGCAAATGGATCCTTTGACACACACATATTACTAATATAAATCCAGTTAAAATTTAGTTGTATGTTAGCATTCCACATCTTTTCATTTACACACAAAAAAAAAAAAAAAACTTTTGTCTTTTACTTAAATCAATAAAAATTTAAGGATAATTATGTAACATTCATTTTATCTTAATTTTTAAAATCACTTCAAATCCCTATTTTTAAAGTATTTAAAATAAAATAAAATGGAAATTACATAGATATCCTTTCAATTATGCTGGTTTAAGTAAGAAAAGAATGGTGTTTTTGTCCAAATGAAAATCTGTTACATGCTAACATACACCTTCTAAATTTTAAATGGATCTATGTTAGCAATCATATATATTTTACTTTTTTAAAATAAAATAAATTATAATAAAAATCATAATTTTAAATACTGGTAATTAAAAAATGTCACTATGATAATTTTGTTTTTTTAAACCATAACAAACCTCCTTAGATACTCATCTCCTACCTAGATCACAACCTAAAACACACCACCATCTAAAGAAGCATCACCACTTCCATGGCATCATTCCTAGATTCTGTATCCAAATCCCATTCCACATTTTAGCCGTCCTAATTGGACCCTGAAACAATCAACACCTAAATTAAAAGCATGCATGCCCACCTCAAAAGCATGCAAGTCCATCTATTGCAATAGGGATTTGAGCACGACGAAGAGTTTGGGGTCCAATAGAGTAGGCACACCAAATGTAGATGTGTTAATCCTATTTTTTATCAATAAATGTTAATTGTTAATAATTGTTAGCAGAGACAAATTCAAGGAAGGATCTAGCCCTCCCTCCCTAAGGATCCTTTATATACATGTGAAAAAAGAAAATATAAATTAAAAAATAATGGAAGAAAATGAATTAGAAAAATAAGTTGTTGAATTTATGTTTGTCTAATATTTTTTTTCTTCTAGTAGTGGATCTATCTTAATTTTATATTCAATTTTTTTCTCAAAAAATTAGTAATGGTTTTATTTTATAAAAAATTAATATTTATTAAGAGTTAGATATAAATAACTGCACAAAAAAAATAAAAACTACTTCCCTTTAATATGTTTATGGATTTGTTCTTGATTGTTTGTAATTTTTTTTTTAATAAGAGGATTTGAGCCCATAATGTTTTTTCTTTCTTTATTACTAAGTTAATCTTATAAGTCTTAGGTTTAATGTGAAATAGATTAATAGAGTATTATGTTAATTTTTTTCATAAAATATTAATTATCAAGTCAATGGATGTAGAAAAATAGTTTAATTAAAAAAGTGATGATAATAAAAATGTTCAATTATGTGTTGAATATACTATAGCTCACTTATTTGAAAAAAATTCTGCACATCACATTTTTAACGCTTAATTGACATCAAGAATGAGAACGCAAACAAAAAATACGAACCAGACCATAAAATAATCCATCATCGTATGTCATATAGGTTGTCCCATAAACTATGTGCGTAAGGAAAGTTTTTACTGTCAATTGGACTTAGTGTGCACTTATGCGCGAAGTGCACCTTTAAATATTTTTTATTTTTTAATTTTAGTCCTTTAGATATTTTTCTTTATGTCAGTCCCTTTAAATAACAGTTTGTAGTTGTAATTTTAATTTGTAGGCACTTTTCCTTTTGAGGTTTGCATTGTCATCACAAAATTGATTGTTATTGTCAGTGATCATCATCACAGGTGCGGATGTCTTTCATAAATTTTTGATGTTCTTTTTTGTTATGAATACTTCTATAACTTGTTTTATGTGACTATTGTTTTATATACAATTAATATTCATCATGAGGGAACCTTAGATTCTCAATAATGTAACAAAAAGTTTTAAGTCTTGGAGAAAATTATTTATAAAAAGGTTATATGATTTAAGGTTGGTATCCAATATAGAAAAATCAGAAGTCATTGACACATGTGGTTCAATAGTTGGGTCTTTTAATTAACCAAGGTTTAGGATTCATTCCAAAACTTTAAAATGAAGTGGATCACGATAGGAGATATGACTTTATCCCAAATTAGGCCAACTCGATAGGTGGAGGATTAGTTAGGGGCAAATTAAGAAGTTCTGATACCTCCTAGTGACTTAAAAAAACTCTAATTATTCGTAGTGTTGACAAACACAATTGATTCCCTTGAAGCGATTGACTCAAGGAAGGGATTTTGTTCCCTCATTAGTCTCTTAGTCCACTCAATAATAGTATTTTTTGAGGTTTCTATGTTAATCTACTCGTAAATGAACACAATAACGACTAAAGTAAAGAGCTTGAAAGTTAAAAAAAAAAATGTGATTAAAGACAATGGAAATGGTAAAAGAATTGTAAAACTCAGCAAAAGTTATTTTTGTTTGATTGAGATCATGGATCTTTAGTACATCACATTTTCTCCAATTTATAGGGATAAAAACGGTTTATAAATCACAACCGGCTCATAATCACTACCCTCAAAATATAGGAAATCATGGCTTACTTTATTTAACCACTTCCCTTGTCACAAACATTGCCTATCATGTCCCCTAAGTCATAGCATGTTCAAATAATAGGCTCTTCCCAATTGCTTTAACAATTTTGCCCTTTATCGCCCTGTTAGCTAATATAGATATCACAATATTGGCTAATCTTGTCAGTTGATTGCTACCGACGCCCACTTTGTCATCAACTAACTACGTTGGCTTTTTTATATATTGTATATTAAAAATTGTAAGGACGAAAAACTAAAAAGTGCTAAATTTCCAACGATTGAAAATGTATTGAAGCCCTTTTTTATAGATTGTAGATAAGAAATTGGCTCACTTAAAAGAAGATTTAAGCAGTATAACTTACATGTGGGAAATTTTTGGATTTTTTGTTTAGTGTTGAAAGACTTAAATCATTCTCTTAACTAGAAATGAAATTACATTGTAAATATCTTGAAGCTTATCCAAAACATGATAATTCGTATTTGAATGGTGAAAATTTATTTGAAGAATAAAAATTCATTAGAGATGTCTTGACAATTGAATAAAAAATAAGCCTTATGATATTGAGTTCTTTAAAGACATTTTTTTTCTAATGCATTATAGCTTATAAAACAATATTATGTATTTTTAATACTGATGCATCTGCTGAAAGAATTTTTTTTGAAATTGAATTAATTAAAATGCTATTTGCAATATGTCACAAGGTAGATTAAATAGTCTTGCTTTAATTTTTTGTTGAAAATAACTTTTTTAAAAAATACAATAATTATTTCCATAACGCACCATCATAGAAGATCTTCCACTGACTATGAACTCATAATTCTCTCAAAGGAACATAACACTTGAACGAAAATGAAACTAATTAAAAAAAGAGGTGTTGAGTTATTGAAGAAATTCATTTAAAATAGATTACTTGAAACAAGTATGTTGGCACATAACTTATCTTACAAAAGAAACCAACAAATTTGTAGACAACCTTCCTCTTATTCTCCCCCTTGACACACTTCAAGTAATACCCAAAACATAAATAAAATAACACAAAACGTTGAATAAAACATGAAACATTCAGAGAGATCTTTGTTGCGTACATGCTCCCACATCATCACTTTCACTTCATTCATCACCCACAGATTCCACAACTAACTATGTTGAACTCCATCAAGTCTCCAACCCCACAAGGATCACTAAGTTATTTGTAATTGTTGGTGTTATTGTTTTTTTTCATCATTGTCTTCTTCCTCATCCTTAGGAACGTACATGTAAATCTCAGGGTGGCTGAAGGTGGAGAGTGTGATGCTGACATCGTCACCGGCGATGACATTGCCGCCAATTGCACCGCCAAGGATCTTGCCCTTAGAGGTGGAGAGGTGGATCCCGAAGGATACAGGAGGGGAACGGGTTGCTCCAGAGTGAAGATTGTATTGGTTGTTGTTGTAGAAGTATGAGCCATTGATGGAGAGTAAGGTGAAAGGCCCATGGAGCATGAGGGCACCACCGCCATCGTTGGGTGAGTTGCAAAGAGTCACACTAGTGACTGTGCCAGAGGCGCTGAGGACAGTGAGGCTGACGCAACCCTGGTGAGCGACATTAAGAATAGTTTGCATGATGTCCTTACCTCGGTCAACGTTGATGATGACAAGCTTCATGGAGGGCTCAACGGGTTGGGCCACTAGGAGGGAAGTGGTCTTGGGCTTATTCTTGGAGCCTGATGGCCTGCCTCGTGGCATCTTGGTAGGTGGGGTTGTGAATGCTAGTAAGGTGATCCCAAAAGGATCCCTTGTTCGAGTTGGAGAGAGGAAATTCTAGGAAAGAGAGTTCGGCATGGAATTGTTTTTCATCATGACAAAGAGGTGAATGGAATGGGAAGAGGAAAAAATGTAAGAGATGAATGCAATGTTTTCAAGACATGTATAGATTGCAAAAAACAAGTAAAGTGTTTTAGGTGAGAGAGAGTTAGGTAAGGCAAGATGCAAGAGCCTTGGTTGTGATGGTGTGAAGCATTATTTGTGGGGGGAGGGGGGGCATTTATAGTGTTGTAATAGCATTGACTTTTGTGAACTTTTTTAAGAAGATTGGAAATCAAGGGGCTCTGTGAGGAAGTTTTCAAGTCTAGAAAGAGAGCTTGGTTGTGTTAGGGGTTTTGAAATTAAAGTAGTGTCTCTTTTATGCATAACGCAACAAAAAATTTTAAGGGTTGGTGAATGTTATTTAAAAAGGGTAATATAATTTAAGGTTGAGATTATAGTCAAAGATTTTGGATTCATTTCTTGTAATATTTGACTAAAATTATCAGATACTGCCATTGTGTTATAAATACACTTGCCATAATAAAATGAAGAATAAAATATTCTTTTAAATGCATTACTTTTAAGTGTATTATTTAGTTAGGTCAAAGTCACGTTAGGCGGATTAATTATTACCGAGAATAAAAATTAATTGCCATGGGATTATTCCAAATTAATCAGTGGTCTTGAGTTTGAATCATGGACATGAAATTAGGAATGACAATGGGTAGGATGCTATAATACCCATCTCCATATCTCAGTTCTAAAAAAATCCATGTATCCAGTCCATACCTATGTGGATACCAACATTAATTAATCCTTATCCTCATACTTTTTGGATACCTATATACCCATACTCTCACCCGCAACCCACACTTTACTTATGTATAAAGTTAACAAATCAATACAAAAATTTAATCAAAACACTTAAGTTAATTCAAAGTGCATATTGTTAAATTTAGATTTTATAACATTAAAAGCATCCATACATAATATTAAAAATAAGAAATATAGCACTGATTTGTCCAAACTCCTAAAAAAAGATTCATCCAAATTCAAGTCATAAATAAAAAACATTTCAAAGATGATTATCCAACATAGAGATTTTTAAAGTTAATGTTGTAATAACAAAAACTCTAATTAAATTTGGATATCATGTGATGATGATACTCTCCAAGACCGGTCAAAAAAGAATATAGTAAAACTAATTAAATTATAATTCAATGAAACCCATGCTATTATGTGAATTTTATTCAACAATACAATTGATTTAAAAAATGTGTCATGAAAAATAGATTTCAGTGAAATACTTGTTATTATATGAATTTTAAATGAAATGTTTCAATAATAAATTTAGTGTTAACAAAATAGAATAAAATTTGGAGTAATTAAACTTTTCTAACAACAAAAATGAGGAAAAGATAATGATAAAACAGTTTAGCTCAATAAATAAAATTGTTTTAATATAGTTTTATTTGTTTTCATCCCACTTATCGCTAAAATTAATAATCAAAATTAATATGTAAAGTTCACCACTGAGTAATAATTTATGTTACGCTTAAATATATTTTTGGTGTTTAAAAATTTCAGAATTTTGCATTTTCGTCACAAATAATTTTAATTTGTATTTTGCTCCTAAGGATACATGGGTTTTGTTAACTTGGCACGCTACCATCTAATGGTCAATATATCCATGATTGTGATGAAAATTTTAAAGGCACCAAAAGAACAATCCCAAAATATTTTAAAGAGCACTTATAATAGAACCAACATAATGGCAGAGATAAAATATAGACTAAATTTTTTTGAACAAAAAGTATATTTAAACCTTTATTTTATAAATATAATGAGATTAAAAGGACTCATTTTTGTATGTATTTTTTATAAAATAATTATTTAAATAAATTTTATTACTTTCTTAAATATAGTTTTTGATAGGTAAAAATCATTTAAGACCTACTTGATGAGAAATAGCATTGAATGACACACATATTATTATGTAAACTTGATACGAATTTAATTCAATGATAAAATTTATATTAGAAAAAGGTATTCAAAATGCATTGTTGGAATTTCTTTATTGTAATAAGATAAAAAACATGATAAAATAATATTGGTAAAATAATTGAGTTTGTTAAATGATATTGTTGCAATTCATTTTAAAAAATTCTTTTGATTAGTCTGTAAAATTCTACAATCAGTTAAATAGGAAATATAATTTAATATTTTTTATATTTATATAAACTTACCAGTAAATATATATATATATATATATATATATATATATATATATATATATATATATATATAAGGTTAGAAAAGGCACAATAATTGAGTTCTTAAAACAAATGGAATCAATCTTTAAGTTATCTTCATTTTGTTTAATTATAAATTATTGATTAAAAGTGATGCGTTAAATATGTATTTGCATAAGAACAACTGTATACTACGTTGAAAGTTCGGATTGTTGGACCTTGTGGCCTCAATAATCTTAAAAGGGATAGGCTTAGAATGCAGAAGAAGCAACAACAATCAATTTAACAATGTTCTTTAAACATGCAATACACAATTGATTGCAATAACATAAATGAGATAAGGGAAGAGAGAATGCAAACACAATTTTATACTGGTTCGGCCACTTCCCGTGCCTACGTCCAGTACTCAAGCAACCCACTTGAGATTTCCACTATCTTTGTAAAATCCTTTACAAAGTCTGAACCACACAGGGACAACTCATCCCTTGTGTTCAAATGCTTTACAACAAGAGACTCACAATCTCTTAGCCAATCTCATTGAATAAGAAGAATGGAAGAAGAATTCTCTCTTCAAGAGAAGAATATTACAATAAAGATCATGTAGGAATCCTTATAGATTTTGCAAGTGTTTGGCCAAGGATTTCTTTTGAGAGAGCATTTGACAATAAAGTTCTTTTGGACTCTCTCTCATTGTCTTTTGAGAGGATAAGACATTTTTGCCAAGCAAAACTCTCTGCATAAAATTCGTGCCCAAGTCACCTATTTATAGGCCTTTGATGGCCATTCACAAATCTAATGAAAAGATGTGACTATTGGCGATATTCCATGAAAATCCTCTCTGGTAATCGATTACAGAATTAGTGTAATCGATTACACAGTTGTCTTTCTTGAACAGTTGTGACCCTTCATTTAAAATTTGAATTCCCAACGTTTAGAGTCTCTGGTAATCGATTACATATGATGTGTAATCGATTACAATCTTTCAAACCATTGGTAATCGATTACATGTATTGGTAATCGATTACATGTGCCTTGAATGACTTGAAACCTTTCATTGTGAGGCAAGGCTTGATCTTGAAGAAATCTTGAATCAAGGCTTTGTTTGTTGAAACAATCTTGTATTAATCTTGAAGCAAAATGAGCCTTGTTTGATTCTTCTTTTGACATCATCAAAATCATGTATACATACATTCACATTCTCCCCCTTTTTGATAATGACAAACATGTGATTTCTTCTCAACACCATCAAAGCTTGCATGATTTACATTCTCCCCCTTTCTCAAGCAAATTCTTAATTCTTTTTGACATCATCAAAATCTTCATGATTTACACGGATACCATACCCTAAAGACTAGTTGTGTTCCCAAATAATCCAAATCGCATAAACAAAATAATTTTAGATTTTTATCTTGAGTGTGGGAATTGGTTATGATTGTGTTTACGATAATAAAACTAAGGACAAACAACAATTTCAAAGAAATATACATGAATAGAGATGACTCGGATTATGATTTTGCATGTACTGTTTATCCCATAATTCCTATTTTAATTCAAAAACTCAAGCACCAATTAATCACCTAGTACCTCTTCATTTAATTGTCAGCTTATGGTCAAGGTCTGAGAAAACTCTTCCCCCCTAAATCAGTCCTGCATTGGTTATTTGGGATTTAATGTAGGGTTTATGAGAATTATAGAGAGATTTGTAAAAAGGGGGCTCATACCGCTAGTTTGGTCATGCAAGTTTTATAAACCTTATCATTATACATGTCAGTTAATTATGAGTAGATGGTCTCTAACACACAACTAACCAAGAGTTAGAGTAATAAATTCCAATATGGAAGTGAAAGCACTAGAAAGACACAATTAACTAAATAACATCAAAGAACTTTATTAAAAAGAAGAATTAGAGTACATGGGTACAACTACATCACAATCCAAGTTCTTAGTGGTTTAGCCAAACAACATACAAAATTGCATTAAGAATAAATGAGATCAAAAACCCATTACAAATTTGGACCCCAATTGTTCCCAGTTTGGTTCTTCTCTCTAAAGGTCTATTGTTTGTAAAATTAAATAAAGCTTAACCTAAAATGTGTTTTTACAATTCTATTTATACTACGGAAATTAAATTGTAGCGTGGAGGCCAGCAAAGGCCATGCTCAATGAAGAAGTTTGGAAATCCTCCTTTTCTTCTCTCTTTTGGTGCTCTTGCCTCTTTATCAGTTTCCCTCTTTAACTATTCATTATGAACACATACCCATGAGTTCTATAAACAAAATAAAGTAAAAAAAGGGACAAAAATTGGGGTCCAAAAACAGTCAAGTAGCGATTTATCAAAAAGTTATAACCAAGCTTATCTAACATATATAGAAAACCAAAAGTAATTGTGACAAGTTGTTCAATGGTTGGGTCCTTAAACTAAGTTCTAGGATTTGATAAGTAGAGTTATGATGTTATTAAACAAATGGGTCAATCTGAATGGAAGATTATTAATTGGGTATACCAAATAGAAACCTCAAATACTAGTTGATTACAAGAAAATAATTTAATACCGAAATTAATTCTTAAATGTACATTGTATTGGGTGACACCTGATTAGTTAGGCCAAGGTTTGAGTATTGGATCATGACTCAATTGACCTTAACTTCACAAGATAGATCAGTTGATCAAAGGTAGCCCACAATTAATAGAGATCGAAACCCAAGATGATAAGACCAAAGCCCATAAACTGTGAGACTCATCAAATTCTCAACTCATATTAAACCAACAAAGATCCCAACAATTCAACAAGTCTTCTTCTATGATAATTTATGATTTTTCAGCCCTTGTATTTTAGGGCACCTAGACTAGTTCTGTATTAGGGGTAGTTTTGTAATTTCACATGCATTAAGTGCACTATTTGATGTGCGTGTGTTGGGAAAGAAATTTAATTGAATTGGGAGAAGCCTAATCCAATTAAATTTTGGACCTTTCTAAGGGGGAGGTGAGTATTTGCTTGCTACACCTCATTGTCACATCATATAGTCACACTTTGTGCATGCCCTTCATGCTTTACATGCCTCATGACACCTAAGCATACTTATTGGAGAATCTTGGACTTGATCTTGGATTAGTGGGCTAAACCATAGCTAAAATTCACTAATCATAATTAGTGAAATTTTGGCTACAAATTTGACTCCACAAATTCAAATTCAAATTCAAGTGAAATTTGAATAGAAATTCAAATTTCCCTTGAATTTTGTGTGACACTTTGGCTATAAATAGAGGCCTTGTGTGTGCATTTTTTCAACTTTTATCATTTGAGAAATTACACTTCAAAGTTCATACCTCATTTGAGGCATAAATTTCGTGCCTCTTCTCTCCCTCTCCCTTCACTCATCTTCTCCTACCTTCAAGTTCTTATCCATGACTTCATATGGTGGTGAGCTTGTTCTTGACTCATCTTCTCCTTGAAGTGCCATCTCCAATCACCTTTCCTCCTTCTCCATTTCGTTGCCATTGATCTTCAAGAAGCAAAGGACTCCATTGATGAAGAAGATCCAAGGCCTACAAGCTCTACATGGAGCTACATCATGTGGTATCAAGAGCATCTTCATCAAGGTGATGTTCTTTTGCTTCCTCTATCCTTTTGTTCGGTCAATTCACTTTAATTCCTTCCTCTACATCTTTTAGGTTCTATAATTTTTCAGTCATAATATTCTTGTTCTGAACCTTTAGATTTCAATTTTCTAGCAAAATATTTATTAGAAAAGAAAACAAAAAATCTAAGTGTAAATCACTTCATTTATGTTGTCTTAGTGCCATGTTTAGTCATAATAATTGTCACATTATGTTCAAAGTTTGTGTTCAATTTTAATTTTGTTGATTGAATTCTAAATACATTTTTTTTCATGTATTGATGCATGTTATTTAGTTCATAACATGTTCTAAATCAATTCCTAGAAGTAGTCTTGTTGTTGAAATTTTTTTGTTTTATAAGTTTCCTATATGATGCCTATGAAGAAATTGAGTTGTGGTGCTGAGTTGTGGCTAGATTTATGAATCATAATAAGTCACAAAAAATATTATAAATAGGATAATACAATGTTGGTTTTTTTCTTCCAATACCCGATGTTAATGAAGTCACATTAACATCAGTTTCTAAGAAACAGATGTTAACCAACTCACTTTAACATCGGTTTTTCAAAAAACCGATGTTAACGAAGTCATGTTATTTACGGTTGTCGCAACCTACCCTTCGGCGGGAGGGCGACGCGTGACTCGCGGGATGCGTGTTCCACGAAAGGAATACGCGCGGAGTCGCCACCAACGTTTTTTTGAGGAAAACGTCGGAAAAACCGGAAAAGACGCGATCTACGAACTTTTAAGTGAAAGGTTCGGGAGTTGTATTTACGCACGGGGAAGGTATTGGCACCCCACACGTCTGCCCCAAGGGACGACAGCCTTTAATCGAATGTGCAAACATGACTTTGATTCTTACGTTCCCTTTTATGTCCTTATATCCTTTATACCCTTTTTATATTTTTTCTTTTTTGTGGTCGACAAGGGTGTTTCCCTTTGCTCCTACGTATTCCTCAATTTGGGATGAGAAAATCAGACCTACGTAGTTCTTTCTTATCAAGTGATTCTTTTTTACTTCAAGGGGTGATCATTTTAAGGCGTTGGACCTTAAAAATGATCCATTTTACTTAGTGAGAAAATGAAATGACAAACTTCAAAAGCCTATTTTTATGGACGAGCTTGACTAGGCGAGTTGATTTTAGCCTTAGTTTCACTTTAGTTATTAATCAATTCGATTAAGAATGAGAAATCCCAAAGAGAAAACGTCCGATTGATTTTCCGCTTTATTTTACTAAAAGATGTTTTTTTTTATTATTATATTATTTTTTACCTCTTTTTTGATTTCCAACGTGGTTACGACACGATCGAACGGTCGGAATTCATTTTAACCGAAGTTAACGGATAATACAATTCAAACGTTCGGTGGAAATTGATTTTATTTTTAAGTTAAGCGAGGAATGACTTAAGTAAAATGGTTTAAGCACGTCAACAGGGGGTATAAAAAGTAAACAAAACGAGAATAAAAATGCACGAAACACAATGTGGACCACTATGGGTACATAGAATGAATCGAAAAGCTTGGTTCGAGGTACTTACCCATTGAAGATCGAAGAACGATGAAGAACGAATGAAGAACGTCGAAGAACGGTTGAAACCTTTGCGAAATTCCTCACGGAAAACGTTACAGAAACGTTTCGGAAGCGCCTCGGCTTAGATTTTCTTCACGGAAACAATTTTTCCAAGCAAATTCGAAAGAGAGAGAAGTGCCTAAGGGGCTGAACCCTTTTCTTCTTCACTTCCTCCCCTATTTATAGCAAAATAGGGGAGGTGGTTGCCGCCCAGCTCGCCCAGGCGAGCCAGGTTGCTTCCTCCAGAAGCAACAACCTTCTGGAGGAATATTCTGGAGGGCCCAAGTGGGCCTGGGTGCTATTTGCACCCCCATTTTTACTAAGTACACCCCCCTCTGCTTTTTTTTTTTGGTGATTCTTTTTTCGTAAAGTTACGGAAACTTACGAATTTCGTAACGATACTTGTTTTCTTTCCGTAATGTTACGGAACCTTGTGGATTACATAATCATCCCCTTTTTGACTTACGGAATGTTACGAAACCTCACTTAATTATGCAACGATGCTTCCATTTGATTTCCGGTGTGTCACGGAAACTTACGGATTGTGCATCAATATTTTTTGGTTTTTCGGCATGTCCTGGAATTTCACAAATTGCCTAATGATGGATGCCAAGCACCTCACAAGGACCAAAGAAAGGTCGCATGTCATCAAGCAAAGGTCCTCGGACGAAATTAGGGTATGACAGTTGCCCCTCTTTACTTGTCTTTTATTGGAGATAAAAGGAAAGTAAAGATAAGACACTAATTTCGTTCCTCTCGATTTGACGAGAGTCGTGGGTGACCATAAAATCTCCACATGCAAATGACTTGTTGTTCCCGGAATTTCACAAATTGCCTAATGATGGGTGCCAAGCACCTCACAAGGACCAAAGAAAGGTCGCATGTCATCAAGCAAAGGTCCCCGGACGAAAATTAGGGTATGACACTAATTTCGCTCCTCTCGGTTGACGAGAGTCGCGGGTGACCATGACTTGTCATTCCCAGAATTTCATAAATCGCCTAATGATGGGTGCCAAGCACCTCACAAGGACCAAAGAAAGGTCGCATGTCATCAAGCAAAGGTCCCCGGACGAAAATTAGGGTATGACACTAATTTCGCTCCTCTCGGTTGACGAGAGTCGCGGGTGACCATGACTTGTCGTTCCCGGAATTTCACAAATTGCCTAATGATGGGTGCCAAGCACCTCACAAGGACCAAAGAAAGGTCGCATGTCATCAAGCAAAGGTCCCCGGACGAAAATTAGGGTATGACACTAATTTCGCTCCTCTCGGTTGACGAGAGTCGCGGGTGACCATGACTTGTCGTTCCCGGAATTTCACAAATCGCCTAATGATGGGTGCCAAGCACCTCACAAGGACCAAAGAAAGTTCACATGTCTTCAAGCAAAGGTCCCCGGACGAAAATTAGGGTATGACACTAATTTCGCTCCTCTCGGTTGATGAGAGTCGCGGGTGACCATGACTTGTCGTTCCCGGAATTTCACAAATTGCCTAATGATGGGTGCCAAGCACCTCACAAGGACCAAAGAAAGGTTGCATGTCATCAAGCAAAGGTCCCCGGACGAAAATTAGGGTATGACACTAATTTCGCTCCTCTCGGTTGACGAGAGTCGCGGGTGACCATGACTTGTCGTTCCCGGAATTTCACAAGTCGCCTAATGATGGGTGCCAAGCACCTCACAAGGACCAAAGAAAGGTCGCATGTCATCAAGCAAAGGTCCCCGGACGAAAATTAGGGTATGACACTAATTTCGCTCCTCTCGGTTGACGAGAGTCGCGGGTGACCATAAAATTTCCGCATGTAAATGACTTGTTGTTCCCGGAGGAACAAAAGGTGCAGAAGACTATGTCAGTCTCTGCATGCTATCAAGCGTTCTGTCTTACAGATAGCAAAAGAATGTTTATACGGATAACCACTCGGGTATTTCCGTGTATCATCGGGCCCGCCGCCTCTGGATGACACAAGGGTGCAGAATGACCAAATTTTGTCTCTGCTTGTCATCGGGCCCGCCGCCTCTGGATGACAAAAGGGTGCGGATAACCGTAAGGTATCTCCGCGTATCATTGGGCCCGCCGCCTCTGGATGACACAAGGGTGCAGAATGACCAAATTTTGTCTCTGCTTGTCATCGGGCCCGCCGCCTCTGGATGACAAAAGGGTGCGGATAACCGTAAGGTATCTCCGCGTATCATCGGGCCCGCCGCCTCTGGATGACACAAGGGTGCAGAATGACCAAATTTTGTCTCTGCTTGTCATCGGGCCCGCCGCCTCTGGATGACAAAAGGGTGCGGATAACCGTAAGGTATCTCCGCGTATCACCGGGCCCGCCGCCTCTGGATGACAAAAGGGTGCGGATAACCGTAAGGTATCTCCGCGTATCATCGGGCCCGCCGCCTCTGGATGACACAAGGGTGCAGAATGACCAAATTTTGTCTCTGCTTGTCATCGGGCCCGCCGCCTCTGGATGACAAAAGGGTGCGGATAACCGTAAGGTATCTCCGCGTATCATCGGGCCCGCCGCCTCTGGATGACACAAGGGTGCATGTCACATGACCTCAGGGTCAGTATGACAAAGATTATGGGGCGGCCGACAAAAGCAAGGCTCTTGCTCCTACGTATCCTCCAATGAGGAACTCAGACCTACGTAGTTCTGGATAATTTGTGAGACTTGAAAAGTCTCCATCGAAAAATGCTGACATCTCCGGAAAGGGCGCAGATGACCATATTGGCCTCTGCTCGTCAATCACACTTGGGGTGACTGAATGACGAGGTGCGGATAACCGTAAGGTGTCTCCGCGGGTTACCAGCTCTTGGGTCATGGCAACAAAAAGCGGTGCGGTCGACAAAAGCGAGGCTCTTGCTCCTACGTATCCCCCAATGAGGAACTCAGACCTACGTAGTTCTGGATAACTTGTGAGACTTGAAAAAGTCTCGGTGTTTTCTCCACTAAAATGCAAGCATGCTTTAGCAAAGAGACAAATATTCCAACTGATTAGAGCAGCATATGCCTTTTTGAGTGAAAAACAATGCGTCTACCGGGGAAGGAGAGTATGCTGACGACATTTTCTCATAACCATAAATGAGATTTTGGATGTTAGCATTTCGTTTCTAAATGACCATTTAGAGGAAACACTGGGTTCGACAAAAATAGAAGAAATCCACTCAAAGTGTATCAATCTCGCACAGGTAAGTGTTTCATCCTAATTCCGAACCATAGATATGTCATGACTTGACTTTGCAAATTATTTCCTATCAAATCAAAAATTACATGTGTGATCATGGATCAAATAGGACTTCCCTTGGGAATGGGTTCTTTTGGGGAGTTTTTCGGCTTTTGATTATTTTTTGCCTTTTCCTTTTCTGTTTTGGTTTTGCGCGAGGCGAACAAGTCACCGACGCACAGGATTTTGGTTGGTAATCAAAGGGAGAAGACCACTTTAGGTCATGGTTTCCTTTTCTTTCTTTTGTTCATTTGATGACAATTCTGTACTGTTCAGATATTGTCTGGTCCAAAGACCTCTCTGCACATTTCTTCTAGTTTCTTTGACCAGGAGCTTCCTTCTTTTTTACTTTCTCCCATTCTTTGGTTGGGAATTTTCTTTCTTTTCTTTTTTCTTTCTCCCACTCTTTGATTGGGAATTTCCTTTCTTTTCTTTTTTCTCTTTCTCCCACTCTTTGATTGGGAATTTCCTTTCTTTTCTTTTTTCTCTTTCTCCCACTCTTTGATTGGGAATTTCCTTTCCTTCTTTTTTTGCTTTCTCTTTGATTGGGAATTTCCTTTCCTTCCTTTTTTGCTTTCTCTTTGATTGGAAATTTCCTTTCCTTCTTTTTTTTTGCTTCCGAGGGTAAGGTTTATGGTGAGTCAGGATTTTGGCTCAAGGCTTGTAGAATGGCTAGACATGATACATGTCAGGGTTTGGTTTGGTTCAAGGATAAAAAGGGATGCCCCACATTATTTCCATGACACAAATGCAAAAATGATGATTTGGAAATTTTATGCAAAACTGGTCATGCATGCACCTATGCGGACACTCAAGTGTCAAATTTTTATGGTCATGTGATGCTAGGGCTCAGGATTCATTTCCTCTATTTTAGTCAACCCAATGTTTCCAAAATATGTTCTTTTATCCATTTGTGCATTCATCCAAGTCCATTTCGGGCGTCCGGGAAAATTTCACAGCATTCACCCTTCAGGTGTACACACATTTTTTTTTCAAAAACTAGC
Source organism: Glycine max (assembly GCF_000004515.6). Taxonomy (NCBI): domain Eukaryota; kingdom Viridiplantae; phylum Streptophyta; class Magnoliopsida; order Fabales; family Fabaceae; genus Glycine; species Glycine max. The sequence goes on along the minus strand of NC_038256.2, from coordinate 6,405,115 downwards.
TATGATCAGCGAATTTTTCTTCAAAGAAAAGTTGGAAGTCATCTCTTTTCAAAAGCATGTTGGTTTTTCAGCTAGACAACTTATTTTTCTTTTTTCTCTCTTTTTTTTATTTGTTTATTTCTTTTTCTTGTTTGTTTTTTTTTTCTTCTCTTTTTTTTCATGAGGTATTTTGCTATATACATGCATATCCAAGGTATCTTGCTACCTAAACATACATATATATGTTTTGTAAGGTATTTTTGCTATATACATGCATATCCAAGGTATCTTTCTACCTAAACATACATATATATTTTGTGAAGTATTTTTTTGTTTACATACACGCACATCTAAGGTATCTCTCTACCTAAACATACATATATATATTTTGTGAAGTATTTTTTTGTTTACATACATGCATATCTAAGGTATTTTCACTACCTAAACATACATATATATATTTTGTGAGGTATGACTACCTTCCGAGCTTGCGCTTGTTTTATTTAAATCCCCAGGATCATGAGCAACTAGGTGCGTCCTACTATAAAAAGTGATCAAATAACAAGCATAGATTCAAAAGGTACTAGGTTGCCTCCTAGTAGCGCTTCTTTAACGTCTTTAGCTGGACGCCTTATGACTTGTCGGTCACTGACCTAGTACTTTGCTTACCTTTGGCTTTGGACTTGGTCGCCTATGGGTCGGCCATGTGTCGTAGGCAACGCTCTAACTTTTTTGTGGATGAGCAGAGGTGAACTCTAAAGGTGGTGGCGGTGCGTCTATTGCCCGCTACCGGCCATCCTAATGCTACTGTGGTGTCTCGCCCTGCGTCTACCTGAGGGCGCAGTACTTCTTGATGAAAGCCCGATTAATAGGGGCCTGATGAACTTGCTGGGGTCGACGGGCACTCCGTAGAAATGACAGAGGCCCGTAATTAGAGCTGGAAACCCTAGGACCCTGTTGGACTTCTTCGGGTCCACTGGATGTCTTGCGGGCGCGATCCCTGCAAACAATAGATGACATCAGAAATTAGTTTGAACCATATGCATACTCACCTATGTCGGGATGGCATGACCTTGCTAGGGGGGGTATGGGCACCCTGTAGGACTGATAGAGGCCCGTAACCAGAGCTGGAAACCCCAGGACCCTGTTGGACTTCTTCAGGTCCACTGGGTGTCTTTGTGGGTGCGATCCCTGCAAATAATAGATGGCATCAGAAATCAGTTGAACCATATGCATACTTACCCATGTCGGGATGACACAGACCAACTGATACTTTTGCAGGGGGAGATTGGCATTGCGGTCGCTGGGCAGAATGTTGCTAAGTAGCAATGTCATCTATATCTGTGTAAGAGTGGTCATGTTGGTGCGCATGATCCGCACTCGTCTCTTTGCGGCGGCACGGGTGAAATCTTGCCCCGGTATGCATAGTAGCTGTGTGATAGCCTCCCTCTCTGGTTGTGCTCGCACAGTTGGCCCTCCTCCAATATTAGGGTGTGGCCCAGGAACCGTTAAAAGGAAACTACTGGTCCCTTAACCGGGAGTGCAAGTCTCGTTTAAGCATTTAAGGACAGAGGACCTTAAATTCTCTTAAGGTGCGGATGTGGAGCACACTGAAAATGAGGACACGTAGCCCTCTAAAGGTGAGGGCGTGCAGCGCTCTCAAGGCGAGGATGTGTAGTCCTCTAGAGGTGAGGGCGTGCAGCCCTCTGTTGGCGAGGACGTGTAGTCCTCTCAAGGTGAGGGCGTGCAGCTCTCTGTTGGCGAGGACGTGTAGTCCTCTCAAGGTGAGGGCGTACAACTCTCTGTTGACGAGGACATGTAGTCCTCTAAAGGTGAGGGCGTGTAGCCCTTCGAAGGTGAGGACATGCAGTCCTCTGATGGCGAGGGCGTGTAGCCCTCTGAAGGTGAGGACATGCAGTCCTCTGATGGCGAGGGCGTGTAGCCCTACGAAGGTGAGGACATGCAGTCCTCTGATGGCGAGGAAATGTAGTCCTCTCAAGGTGATAGGTACAAGTACCCAAGGGTCCACCCTTATGAGAAAGCAAGATATCGACTCATCGAGAGGGCCGGTCATCCCAAATCCACAAGATTTGGACATTAGATGTAGGAAATCTATGCAGTTAACATGATTTTTAGGGATGCAGATGCATGCAACCTTTGTCGTGAAATTTGGTAAATGCGGACTTCATATGAAACAATGCAATGTAATGGAAAGTTGTACAATGTTCATGACATTCTTTCCCTATTTTGTGATTTTGATTTTGATTTATTTTTTTTGGAAAACACAGATTGACTGTCCTTTTGAAAGAGGTGATAATTCATGCAACCTCATCCTATCTTTTTGCAAATCTCTCCGGGAACTCCCTCAGAGTGTATGTTCTGTTTGATTTAGTCACTTGACCGTTTTGGAGTGACGGGAATGGAGTCGTTTGATGTTTGATCAATCCATTGAAATCCTAGGGTTTGTCCCCCTTTTTTTGTTAAAAACATCGATGGGTGAGAACTTTTGATCGGCCCCTATGTTCACTTGAGGCTCATGCACGGTGCCCCTCATTGCCCCAGTGTAAGGCTTTGAGGTACCAATCGTTGTCTTTCGTCATGACCTTGTAGGAGGGAACCTATTGGGTGAGAACTTCTAATCTGCCCCTAGGTTCGCTTGAGGTTTTTGCATGGTGCCTTTCGTTGCCCCAGTGTAGGGCTTAGAGGTACCAAGTGTTGTCTTGTTTTCACGACCTCGTAGTGAGGAAGAATGAAAGAAGCAGTTGATTCTTGCAAAAAGAATTTTCCAAGGACGAGAAATAGTTGAAGGATCTTTCAGTTGATGGATTAAGTCAAATGACTCCTATGTAGAAGCAAGATGTTTTGATGTCTTGATGATGCTAAAGGATCAAGTGCTTCTAAGTTTTATTCAAGACAAGAATCCAAGAAAGTCAAGATATATGATCAAGTTTGATCTCTTAGAATCTTTAGGAAGAAGTTTCCAAACAAGCAAAAGGTTTGACCAAAGAATTCTATCATTTCAATTTGAGATTTGCTCTCTGGTAATCGATTACCAGCAGTTGAAAATGTTTTAATTCAAATTTTTAAAACCTGTAATCGATTACATAAGTCTTGTAATTGATTACCAGAGGGGATTTTCAGAAAATAATTTCCAAGAGACATATCTATTCAAATGTTTTATGAACGGCCATTCAAATGTTTTAAAGAGAGTTTTCATTGCCCAAACAGTTTTATCCTCTCGAAAGACCAAGAGTTTTTCTGAACTGAAATGTCTTATCCTCTCAAAAGATTCCTTGGTCAACCACTTGCATATTCAATAAGGAATTTTTGATTGATCTTCATTTTACAATATACCTCTTTTAAGAGAGATTTCATCTTCTTCTTATTTCTGAAAAAGGATTTAAGAGACCGTGGGTCTCTTGTTGTAGAGGATTCCTGAACATAAGGGAAGGGTTATCCCTGTGTGCATTGTTAATCCGAAAAGAGAGAGTGATAGTTCAATTGGGGAATAGTCTTTGCATCTTAATTCAACCCCCCTTTTTCTTAAGGTAACTGAGGCCATTTGTCCAACATCCTATTCTTGATAACTCACTTCTCTCTAAAAAGACAAACTTTCCGGAATGAGGTCACATGAACGTCTTGAAAACAGTCAATCAAATGCTCCTTTTTTTCTTTTTGAAACTTATTTGTTTTGGAATTTGTTTTGAACTTTACTCGTTGTTTTACGGCAACCCCACCAACGTGCAAGACGAGTAATCTCTGATTGAACGGTCTTGGAAGTCCAAACTCAGGAGCACAGGTCGCTTGAGCAAACTGACCAATGGCTTGCACTTGAAAATCCTGATGAGTCATTAGAGACATCTAACAACGGCTTTCAAAATTGCCCCATGTGTGGCATCTCTCGTCAATGTCAAGATTTACACGCGATTCTCCTCAAATTTCAGCCAGCCCGTATCAATTAGACTTCACACTTTATGCTTCGGGGTCATACAATGCTCAATGGAATGCCCAGGGGCTCCTCCATGATAAGCACACGTTGCGTTCGAGTCGTATCCTTAGAAAAATGGAGGTTAAGGAACCTTGGTTGGGGTTATGGCTACCATTGAGTTATCGAGTGGATATGGGATCAAGTTTAGCATATGACAACGGAATTTGGGGTGAACCCTACAGGCTTTTTGCTGCAAAATTCCTTTTTGTTGGTGTTTTTTGGTTTGTGCTAAAGGTGGTCTTCGTCATTGGAAGTGCGGTAGACAGACTTTGTGGTTGATTTAGGGATGGCCTTTGTGGATAAATGGGTGGTGGGTAAGGAGGAGGTTTGTTATTGACTGAGTAATGACATTGTTGGGTTGGTGGGAAACTTGGCCGTATAGGAATGGCAGTCACAACATGGGTTTCTCCTTCTTTCTCACCCTCTTCATTTGCCCCAGTTTTCTCATTCGTCCAAGCAGGATGATTAAATTTGCCTCTTTTCAGACCCACTTCGATCCTTTTGCTGGCGAAGACCAAATCTATAAAACTTGAAGGTGTGTAACCCACCATTTTTCATAGTAGAACACCGGTCACGTGTCTACTATCATTGTGATAATCTCTTTCTCTGTTATTGGGGGTGCTACTTGAGTTGCCAAGTCTCTCCATCTTTGGGTGTATTCTTTGAAAGATTCGTGCCCCCTTTTTGCACATGTTCTGTAGTTGCATCCTATTCGGAGCCACATCAGAATTGTACTGATACTCTCTAACGAAGGCAATCATTAGGTCCTTCCAAGTATGGACTCGGGAAGGTTCCAAGTTAGTGTACCAGGTAACAGCTACCCCAGTAAGACTTTCTTGGAAGAAATGTATTAGCAGTTCCTCATCTTTGTGTATGCCCTTATCTTCCGACAATACATCTTTGGATGGTTCTTGGGGCAAGTAGTCTCCTTGTACTTGTCAAAGTCCAGCACCTTGAACTTGGGAGGGGTGATGATATTGGGTACTAGGAACAACTCTTCTAGGTTAGGAAAGGCATAATCTTTACCTCCTTCAATGGCCCTGAGCCTTTCCTCTTTCCCATTTCTGCCATTGCATGAGGGTTTTTAACTGCTGTGGAATGTGAGGGTTGTGGTTGTGGGTGACACTGAGGGCCCTCCAAAGTGTTTTGCAGGGATACACCACCAACTGCTTGCCCTTCAGCGGCATATCCGAGGCAAGGCTCGAAGTCGCTAGATCGTGGTGGGGAATTTCATGCGTCTCCTCCATGGGTCGAGAGACATGCACATGATCAGATTGAGGTTGTTGGCTCTTAATGAGTATGGGAGTGGAGTTATTTGAGATTTTCATTGAGAGTGTATGCCACATTGGGTGGTGTATAGTCGGGAGGCAAGCCATATGATGGGAAGGCGTGCTTGTTTTGAATTTGCACATCATGGGGTCGTCCGTACTTCCCAAATCTTTGCCTAACATATTTGAGGTTGGATGATTCATTTGCTTGAGGCCAGATGGGAGCATCGGGTTCACCTTAGCGATAGCGCTAGTAGCGGCAACTATAACCGCATTGGTTTCCATTATCTTCTTCATGCTCATCATGGCCTCCATCATTGTGGCCATTTGCTCTTTCATGGCCTCCATGTCGGCCTTCATCTTCTCTTGCACCTCCTCTGCTTCACCCATTACTCTAGCTCTAGCACGAGTTCGGTAAGGGCGCCGTAAAGCGTGTCCTTTTCTTTTTGATAACAATGATTAAGTTCATTTTATTTTATTTTATTTTATTTTTCAAGGAAAGAATGCAATGAGGAATGCAACCAATGAAAAGCATGGATGTATGCGAATGATGTACAGTTGAAGTATTGCGAATTTTTACGCAGGATATGGGGTTGAATCAATTTAGATTTTCAACATGGTCCATGACATCTTTGTCAAGGTGAAACTGGAAGTAACAAGGACATCAACAATCCTAAATATGTTTGGCAGTAGACGAAGCAGTGATGTGACTCGATTCATCTTTTGCCCCAATTTTGCAAGACGGTTACTTCCATATTTCAACTTGACTTGATGAACCTTTTTGTAAAAGCATGAGCTTGATTCAACCCTATAATCCAAGGAATGGCAATTCTGATCGCCAATACTTCAACAACATCTCATAGGGATGAATGACTCGGGCATACTTTAAGCTATGCATGGAAAATGTAATTATGAAATTGAGATGCCCGAAGAAACATCCTTTCTTAGTTAAACATGCATTAGGTACCATGTTCAATCATTTTGTTTTTAAGTGAAATGGGTTTATGATCCCAACATGGTTGGCTCATGGTGCCTAACACATGCAACTAAGAATGTAGTGTGAAGTTTCACACTCCCCCCTTTTTTTGTTTTTGTTTTACAGAGGAAAATGCAAGGATGAAAACAAATGGTATGCAATTTTGCAGATCAAAAAGTTTGTTGAACGTATATGCATGATGCAATGACTCATGCAAAATGGGAATGTGATAACGGACAAATGCAGGAACGATATGTTCATTATGATGCTATGAAGAGATGCTTACGCGATGCATGATATGAACGCATTTTACGGACATGAGAGCCCGGAAAATTATCTCTTCTTACTTGCGCATTTGGGGGCGGAGCGTCCCATGTGTACAATTAAGAAGGTGATATGGACCTTCCGGCTTCCTGTGACAAAGGACGAGACCAACATACAATGCATGCTAGGGATAAAATGCGGGAGTGACTTGATTCGCACTGATTTTTGGAGTAAAAACGTGGGATAAACTCATTTTATTCAAAAAGTTATAACTAGTCAAGATCTGAGCGACAATACAAACTTCCTAGCGGTTTCTAATCATATGGTCCATTAAGTCTATCATATGTTGACAATAGCTGAGAAGTCCGTGGATCTCCTCGGGAGCGGAGTAGGTGTCCACCATTGCTTTGGCCTTGGTTAGCAATCGGGGAAGTTCTTGACTCCCGCTCAAGGTAAGAGCAAATCGGTCCATCCACACGGTTGCCTCTTGGTGCAATGAATCAATTACCCTTTCCCTTGCTTCCCTTTCTGCTGATATCTTGGCGTACTCATCTTCTAGCCTTTGCTCGTGAGTCGCCGCTAGATTTAGCTTCTCTTTGCACTCATCGATGATGGCCCACATATTCCCTTCAGTCTCACTTTAACTGTTGGGACAAATTTCTTTTCGACCTAAGGCAAGCCTTTAGCTCGTCCTTCCAGATCATGCCTTTGACCCATGATGATTCCTTTCACCTCTTCAGAGTTTGAGCTCACTATTGCTGCCCTATAAAGCCCCTCAAAACTTGTTTTGGTCGTGTTCTTCCTTTCGGGCCTTCTTGGTTTCTCGTTCCAAGGCTTCAGCTGTGGCCATATTGACGTCCCTTAGTTCATCATACTCTTTTCAGACTTTGATGGCTATGGACTTGAACTTCTCTTCGACTACCCGGGCTCTTTCAAGCTCTGCCTTTAGGGATTGTACCTCATCACTTTCTTCCGAAGCTTTAACCTCATCGTCTCTCACAGTCTTTAGATTTGGGAGCCAATCCAATCCTTGTGTCCGGACTCTAAGCCACTTATGATAGCCGCCGATGATCCCATTACTGCTTCCCCTAAGCTCTCTGTCCTTTCTTCACACCGCATCACATGCCTTGCGAACTCCTTGGAGTACCTTTGCATTGGGGTCACTGAAACCCCGTGGTGAGGACAGGATTATAATTTATACAACCCCTTGTTCCCATTAAGGGAACATTTGGAAATCCTTCGCATGAAGATAGAATCCTGATTCTTCCTTCCTTCTAGCGAGGGAACCAATTAACAGACGCCCCTCTATGCTAGCCAAGAGTTGGTCCCAATTCGTCTTTCTTTTTTTCGACGCACGAGCGGTGACCTTGTAGCGGATAGACGAGCCTACCTTCTTGGAAAAAAAAGGTGCGAAACCAGCCACACATAGAGAGCCGGTGTACAACAAACAATTCTTGCGCCGCTCTTTTCACATCTCTGATTGAACGTGTCATGCATGGCCAAAATGGCAACGACCGGGATTTCCTTGCCATGATGAAAGGCGAGGAAAGCATCAATCGCTGCTAGGTCCACTAACCCTTCTATATTTGGAAAGAGGACAACTCCAAAGATCAAAAGCGCCAAGATGTCAATAAAAGAAAGCCCATTCGCCTTGATTTTCCAAGGCCTTTGCCCTTTCCTCCAAACACTTCCTTGATACTCCGACTACTCCATTTCTGTTTTGCTTTACACGGTCCAACTCTTGTGCTGAGATTTTCACTACCTTGGCAACTCTTGTCGTGGAGGGATAGAACCCAGAGAAAAGATATGGCTTCCTTCCTCCCAGTGGGCATCCCAGGATTTCTTCAAACTCTTTCACAGTTGGCACTAGCTGGAAGTCCTCGAATGTGAAGCACCTTAGGGGCTGGTCATAATACTGGGAAAGGGATGCAATCGGTTCCATGGAGACTTCTACCCTAGCTAGGTCCCAAATCTTACCATAGGCTTTGCGGAAGGCTTGTCGTTGAAGTTGACCCATTAATCGCCCCAACTCTCCTAAACTAGTGACCTCTAAGCTCTTGATTTTGACTTGATAGAACCTCTTTTTAAGCGAAGGCTTTTGACTTGATCCCATGTTTTACTAAAGTGAAATAAAATCTAGTGCGAATCAAAACTCCGATATCTATCATGAGTGGAATGGATGAATGCATGAAGAAATGCATATGACACAGATGCAATTTATTAACACGGGAGCCCAGGAAATTGTCTCCTTCTTAGATACAACATCTTGGGGTAGCAAAGTGCCCGACGTATGTATTAAAGAAGGTGACTCGGACCGTCCGTTGGTTTTCCAATGTGCGTGACACATATGCGAAAGGCGCAACACGGGAATGTACAGTATGATAATATTCACAAAATACAAGCTAAAGGGTACGTGACACTTATGCATGGGAGTGTGAAAAATGGCACGCAGCGTGTCCGCTCCGTGCCCCTATTCAAGGGACCTATATGGGAGAGAACTAACTAGGCATTTAGTGATAACCCCCAAGGTAGTCATATCTCTTTTGATAGTTTCTAGAGGTATCATTCTCTTCGAAGAACATATTGCAGCAGTAGGGACTACTAGAAACAATAAGTTTTCAAAGAGAAAAGCTCTAGATGAGGGTTCACTGTAATCAAGCAAGTCGGAGACCTAGCATGATCACAGATTCACCTCCGCTCCTTATGTTCCCATGATCCCGGGTATAGGGCCCTTTTTCACTCACAGTGTGTGCAAATAGTGTTGGTGTTTGTGTGCATGAAATGAATAAATATTTACCTCATGCATACATTTTAAAACGCACTAAAAGCAATAAAGAGTTTATATACACAAGAACATAATGAATGGAAACTAACAAAGGGGTAAGTCACGATAAAACATTTGCACAAGATTAAATGGCCTAACTCTCTAAAAACAGTCCCCAGTGGAGTCGCCAACTGTCGCAACCTACCCTTCGGCGGGAGGGCGACGCGTGACTCGCGGGATGCGTGTTCCACGAAAGGAATACGCGCGGAGTCGCCACCAACGTTTATTTGAGGAAAACGTCGGAAAAACCGGAAAAGACGCGATCTACGAACTTTTAAGTGAAAGGTTCGGGAGTTGTATTTACGCACGGGGAAGGTGTTAGCACCCCACACGTCCGTCACAAGGGACGACAGCCTTTAATCGAATGTGCAAACATGACTTTGATTTTTATGTTCCCTTTTACGTCCTTATATCCTTTATACCCTTTATATTTTTCTCTTTTTGTGGTCGACAAGGGTGTTTCCCTTTGCTCCTACGTATTCCTCAATTTGCGATGAGGAAATCAGACCTACGTAGTTCTTTCGGAACAAAGTGTTTGGTTAAGTTGTTTTTGTTTTTTTTTTGCAAAATATGTTTTTATTTGAACAAAAGGTCATTTAAGGTGTTGGACCATTAAACGGTCTTTTTGATTTTGAAAGGAGAGAAACGTTAAGGCGTTGGACCATTAACGATCTCTTGGGGTGGTCGACAAAAGCGGGGCTTTTGCTCCTACGTATCCTCAATTGCGATGAGGAAATCAGACCTACGTAGTTCTTTCTTATCAAATGATTCTTTTTTACTTAAGAGGTGATCATTTTAAGGCGTTGGACCTTGAAAATGATCCATTTTACTTAATGAGAATTTGAAATGACAAACTTCAAAAAACCTATTTTTGTGGACGAGCTTGACTAGGCGAGTTGATTTTAGCCTTAGTTTCACTTTAGTTATTAGTCAATTCGATTAAGAATGAGAAATCCCAAAGAGAAAACGTCCGATTGATTTTCCGCTTTATTTTGCTAAAAGATGTTTTTTTTATTAATATATTATTTTTTACCTCTTTTTTTTATTTCCAACGTGGTTACGGCACGACCAAACGGTCGGAATTCATTTTAACCGAAGTTAACGGATAATACAATTCAAACGTTCGGTGGAAATTTATTTTATTTTTAAGTTAAGCGAGAAATGACTTAAGTAAAATGGCTTAAGCACGTCAAGAGGGGGTATAAAAAGTAAACAAAACGAGAATAAAAATGCACGAAACACAATGTGGACCACTACGGGTACATAGAATGAATCGAAAAGCTTGGTTCGAGGTACTTACCCATTGAAGATCGAAGAACGATGAAGAACGAATGAAGAACGTCGAAGAACGGTTGAAACCTTTGCGAAATTCCTCACGGAAAACGTTACGGAAACGTTTCGGAAGCGCCTCGGCTTAGATTTTCTTCACGGAAACAATTTTTCCAAGCAAATTCGAAAGAGAGAGAAGTGCCTAAGGGGCTGAACCCTTTTCTTCTTCACTTCCTCCCCTATTTATAGCAAAATAGGGGAGGTGGTTGCCGCCCAGCTCGCCCAGGCGAGCTCAGCTCGCCCAGGCGAGCCAGGTTGCTTCCTCCAGAAGCAAAAGCCTTCTGGAGGAATATTCTGGAGGGCCCAAGTGGGCTTGGGTGCTATTTGCACCCCCATTTTTACTAAGTACACCCCCTCTGCTTTTTTTTTTGTGATTCTTTTTTCGTAAAGTTACGGAAACTTACGAATTTCGTAACGATACTTGTTTTCTTTCCGTAATGTTACGGAACCTTGCAGATTACATAATCATCTCCTTTTGACTTACAGAATGTTACGGAACCTCACTTAATTATGCAACGATGCTTCCATTTGATTTCCGGTGTGTCACGGAAACTTACGGATTGTGCATCAATATTTTTTTGGTTTTTCGGCATGTCCTGGAATTTCACAAATTGCCTAATGATGGGTACCAAGCACCTCACAAGGACCTAAGAAAGGTCGCATGTCATCAAGCAAAGGTCCCTGGACGAAATTAGTCCCCAGTGGAGTCGCCAACTGTCGCAACCTACCCTTCGGCGGGAGGGCGACGCGTGACTCGCGGGATGCGTGTTCCACGAAAGGAATACGCGCGGAGTCGCCACCAATGTTTTTTTGAGGAAAACGTCGGAAAAACCGGAAAAGACGCGATCTACGAACTTTTAAGTGAAAGGTTCGGGAGTTGTATTTACGCACGGGGAAGGTGTTAGCACCCCACACGTCCGTCACAAGGGACGACAGCCTTTAATCGAATGTGCAAACATGACTTTGATTTTTATGTTCCCTTTTACGTCCTTATATCCTTTATACCCTTTATATTTTTCTCTTTTTGTGGTCGACAAGGGTGTTTCCCTTTGCTCCTACGTATTCCTCAATTTGCGATGAGGAAATCAGACCTACGTAGTTCTTTCGGAACAAAGTGTTTGGTTAAGTTGTTTTTGTTTTTTTTTTGCAAAATATGTTTTTATTTGAACAAAAGGTCATTTAAGGTGTTGGACCATTAAACGGTCTTTTTGATTTTGAAAGGAGAGAAACGTTAAGGCGTTGGACCATTAACGATCTCTTGGGGTGGTCGACAAAAGCGGGGCTTTTGCTCCTACGTATCCTCAATTGCGATGAGGAAATCAGACCTACGTAGTTCTTTCTTATCAAATGATTCTTTTTTACTTAAGAGGTGATCATTTTAAGGCGTTGGACCTTGAAAATGATCCATTTTACTTAATGAGAATTTGAAATGACAAACTTCAAAAAACCTATTTTTGTGGACGAGCTTGACTAGGCGAGTTGATTTTAGCCTTAGTTTCACTTTAGTTATTAGTCAATTCGATTAAGAATGAGAAATCCCAAAGAGAAAACGTCCGATTGATTTTCCGCTTTATTTTGCTAAAAGATGTTTTTTTTATTAATATATTATTTTTTACCTCTTTTTTTTATTTCCAACGTGGTTACGGCACGACCGAACGGTCGGAATTCATTTTAACCGAAGTTAACGGATAATACAATTCAAACGTTCGGTGGAAATTGATTTTATTTTTAAGTTAAGCGAGGAATGACTTAAGTAAAATGGTTTAAGCACGTCAACAGGGGGTATAAAAAGTAAACAAAACGAGAATAAAAATGCACGAAACACAATGTGGACCACTATGGGTACATAGAATGAATCGAAAAGCTTGGTTCGAGGTACTTACCCGTTGAAGATCGAAGAACGATGAAGAACGAATGAAGAACGTCGAAGAACGGTTGAAACCTTTGCGAAATTCCTCACGGAAAACGTTACGGAAATGTTTCGGAAGCGCCTCGGCTTAGATTTTCTTCACGGAAACAATTTTTCCAAGTAAATTCGAAAGAGAGAGAAGTGCCTAAGGGGCTGAACCCTTTTCTTCTTCACTTCCTCCCCTATTTATAGCAAAATAGGGGAGGTGGTTGCCGCCCAGCTCGCCCAGGCGAGCCAGGTTGCTTCCTCCAGAAGCAACAGCCTTCTGGAGGAATATTCTGGAGGGCCCAAGTGGGCCTGGGTGCTATTTGCACCCCCATTTTTACTAAGTACACCCCCCTCTGCTTTTTTTTTTGGTGATTCTTTTTTCGTAAAGTTACGGAAACTTACGAATTTCGTAACGATACTTGTTTTCTTTCCGTAATGTTACGGAACCTTGCGGATTACATAATCATCCCCTTTTTGACTTACGGAATGTTACGGAACCTCACTTAATTATGCAACGATGCTTCCATTTGATTTCTGGTGTGTCACGGAAACTTACGGATTGTGCATCAATATTTTTTGGTTTTTCGGAATGTCCTGGAATTTCACAAATTGCCTAATGATGGATGCCAAGCACCTCACAAGGACCAAAGAAAGGTCGCATGTCATCAAGCAAAGGTCCCCGGACGAAATTAGGGTATGACAACGGTTAGGCAATCTCATTTCCATTTACATCGGTTTTATATAAGACCGATGTTATTCTAATGATGTTGAAAGTAAATTTTCTAGTAGTGCAAAGTAGAAACCCCAAGCAATGTGAATAGCCCATAATATGTGGGACTCAACAAATTCTCAGATCATATCAACAAACAAAGATGCCAACAATTCAGCAAGTCCCCTTCTGGGACTAAAGTATACTGATGGTTTAGGAAGATCGAAGAGGAAGACATCTTTATGCACAAAATTGTGGGGTTGGTCTAGATTAGGAACTAGGCTAAGGACTTTGAAAGGCTTGTAAGAACATTTTGTGTCCATGATGGGGGATTTGTAAAGCACTTTCCATGCCACACCATCTTTGAATGGCAAGGATGTTCTCACCTGCCTAGTAAAACTACACATGTGAAGAACCAAAAAGAACGAGAAGAGAATGAATAATGAAAGAACAAATCAACCTATTGAAGAAGCAACAAGCTTGTAAGTTTATTTTTTTTAACACTCTAGTACTCCTTATGGATAATCCAGGTTGCTTCAAACCTGAAGAGTCTAGTCCCTCTAGATTGAAGGAGTCCTCCACAATGAAGGATAATGAGATTAAGGATTGCATGCATCTTGGGCAACATCTTAACATAACATTCAAGCAAAGGTATATGTCAGATAAATTTGCAATGCCTCTATCCAATTTTTTAACAATAAACCTATTGCCCTAGTAAATTTTATGCCAAGTGAATCTTCCCCCCACTACTAGAAAAAAATACCTTTAACACCAACACTTTAACATCAGTTTTTGATAAAAACCAATGTTAAGGAAAGGGCAGTGGCATAATTGTAATAAATGTGGCGATATTAACATCGATTTTTGGAAAACCGATGTTAACAAGGCAATGTTAACATCGATTTTCCAAAAACTGAAGTTAACGTTTATATGTATATAATTTCTCACACCATTGCCACTTGCAGTCTCGATTTACAGGTATGAGTTTTGCAGCGCTCCATCTCTTTTGTCTTCTCTCCCACACTCCCACTCGTAGTTGGTTGTCTGAAGGTTGTGCCTCACTCACAGTTGTTGTCGGTTGTGCTCTTGCTCTCGATGACCACTCTCCATGGCGGCGAGGAGTTTATGAAAGCTATCGGTATTGGCGATGAGGTATGTTCTATTTCTCTTACCTTTGGCAACTTAAATGAACGCTATGTTAGGAGTTTATGAATTCCATTTGAATGCTATATTAGTGTTCCAATTATGAAAGGTGCAGGATTTACCCATCTGAATTTGGAAGGGATTACAGAATGTAGAATTGCTTATAATCATTGGAGGAAGTCTGCAAAAATTGGCTATGCATGGAGGACTTTTGCACAATCACAAAATTTGGAAGTTGGGACTCAAATTATATTTGAGTTCCCAAATGCAACATCTATCTTTGTTTTATTTTTTATTTATCTGTAATTTAAGTACATTATACTATACTAATATCTATAATTTTTTGTTTATAACTCTTGGTGGTATATTTTGTGGGAAATGATACTTGGAATGTTTCTGCTAGGAATCTTTTTCTCAACTTATCATTTTGTTGATAGACAATTTATTATATAAAATATACTGAATATTCTAATTTATTACATTTAGTTTTCATTTACTTCTTCTCAAGGATGACTTATGCTTATTTTTAGAGTTTTCACAACTTGCAATGATATGCTATGCTATGTATAATTATAGTTGCTAAATAAAAAAACTAATAGTATATTAAAAAAAATCCAAAAAATAACATCAGTTTTTGAAAAACCGATGTTGTTTTATATAAAAAAACAAAACGTTGATACTTTTAACGTTGGTAGTATCAATATCGATTAATAACAGGTTGTCGCAACCTACCCTTCGACACGAGGACGAGGCGAAATAAAAAGAGTGAGTCTTCTCATGAAGAAAACGCGTGGAATTGCCACCAAAGTTTATTTGAGGAAAATTTAGAAAAATCAAAAAGAGGTCTGTGAAATTTGAGAATAAGGGATTTGGGAGTTGTTTACGCACGGGGAAGGTATGAGTACCCCACGCGCCCGTCACAAGGGACGACAGCCTTTAATCGAGTGTGCAAAACATGACTTCAAAATTATGTATTTTCCCTTTTTATGTTTCTTTATTTTTTGGGGTCAACAAGGGGGTGCCCTTGCTCCTACATATCCTCAGGTGCGATGAAGAATTCAGACCTACGTAGTTCTTTGAGTCTGAATGTTTGTGTGCTAAATTGATTTTTTTATGTTTTTGAAAGATTCATTTTATTACAAACAAAAAGTCGTTTAAGGCGTTGGACCTTGAAACGATTTTTAAATTTTGAAAAGCGCAGAGGATCGTTAAGGCGTTGGACCTTGAAACGATCTCAAGTGATATTTGATAAAAAAAAAGAAGTTAATTATGAGTTGGTTTTATCTTGGTTTTGTTTATTAACTTTCAATTTCTTTAAAGACAACTTTACAACACTAGTGATCAGTTAAGATTGAACTTTACAAAGAAAAATGAGATCGCCGATGATAGATGGAGGAAATGAATATTTACAAAACAACAAGAGGGACCCCTAAGGGTACATAGATCACATTCAATCCTTAAAAACAAAACTAACTGATGGTTGCATGAAGAACACAGAACAAGAAACGCCGTAGGGACGATCACAGTCACAATTCGGTAGCGCCTCGGAACCCCTTCCTCAGCCCCCTTCACGCCTATTTGTAGCCAAAAATGGCATTTGATGAACCAGCAGCTCGGCCAGGCGAGCTGAGACTTAGCCATGAAGTAACTGACTCGCCCAGGTGAGTTGGTTACTTAACATGGAAGTCTGTTGGTGGCCCAAGTGAGCTCGAATCCAAGAAACTCAATAAAATGACCATTTTGCCCCTCCTTTTTGGTATTTTTCGCATTCTTCATAAAAACACCGAATGATCATCTATTTCGCACTATAACTGGCGTTTAACACCGTAAGTCAACTATCAAGGATCAAAAGATCAACAAATGATAGTCCTCGGACAAAATTAGGGTATGATAGTTTCCCCTATTTACTTACCTTTTATTAGAAATAAGGGGGAAGTAAAGATAAGGACACTAATTTCATTCGAGCGATCTTGCTATTCGACCGGGCAACTGGTGAAAACCAAGGGAGAAAAACCTATAAACAAAAGGACATTGAAGTCCTATAAAACGCAAAAAGGGAGGACATGAAAGTCCTATAGAGCAGAAGACATTTGAAGTTTTTATTTTATTTTTTAAAGCATAGAAACAAAGGACGTTGAGTCCTAAGAAGCACAAAGACAAGGACATTGAGTCCTATAAAAGATAGAAGACGTTGAAGTCTTATGAAGTGTAAAAGATAGAAGACATTGAAGTCTTGTAAAATGTAAAAGGCAGAAGACATTGAAGTCTTGTAAATGGCAATGAAGACATTGTAGTCTTTTGAAAGCGTAAATGACTGAAGACATTGAAGTCTTTGAAATGTAAATGAAGACATTGTAGTCTTTTGAAAGCGTAAATGACTGAAGACATTGAAGTCTTTGAAATGTAAATGAAGACATTGTAGTCTTTTCAAAGCGTAAATGACTACAGACATTAAAGTCTTTGAAATGTAAATGAAGACACTGCAGTCTTTTGAAAGCGTAAATGACTTAAGACATTTAAGTCTTTGAAATGTAAATGACAAAGGACTTTGAGTCCTATGAAAGATAAATGTGAGGACTTTGAGTCCTATGAAAGATAAAAACGAGGACTTTGAGTCCTATGAAAGATAAAAGCGAGGACTTTGAGTCCTGTGAAAAATAAAGGCGAGGACTTTGAGTCTTGTGAAAAGATAAAGGCGAGGACTTTGAGTCCCATGAAAGATAAAAGCAAGGTCGTTGAATCCTATGAAACAAGCCAATATGAACATGATTTTTGGAATGCAGATGCAAGAGGTTGACTCTTTGAGAGGGCCTCTCATCCTAAACTAAAAGGTAGGACATTAGATTTGGGAAATTGGTATATAAAGAGAAATCTACGCACTTATAGCCTAATATGAACATGATTTTTGGAATGCAGATGCATGCAACCTTCATCTTGAAATGCTAGTAATGCAAAAGGTTTTGAATCATGAAAATTGTGTAATGTTATGACTAAATGTCAAACAGATCCTAGGGTCCATCCCTTTCTTTTTGTTTAATCAATGACGACAATGGATCCGTTTGACATTTAATCAATCAACTGAAATATTGATCCTAGGGTCCATCCCTTTCTTTTTGTTTAAAACTTTGACGATTTTGCACAGCAAGAACATATAAGGCTTTGGGACCGATCGCATGTACCATGGAAGGATGGCAATGGATGGTTTCACTTTGGTGTATGACTAAGTGAAACTTTCCTGATTTAGAATATAGAGTGAGGCCAGGGGCTGTTGATTCCACTGAAACTTGATGACATGGGCTGATCCCGAAAGAATTTACACAACAAATGTCACCCTTGGATTCAAAAGGAATCCTAAGGAGTCTTCATGAGCGACTAACATCAAATGTAACCTACTATCACAATTGTCTTCGAGCATTTTCCACGAGCTCCTAGTCGAATGAGTTTTGATCTTAAATGTGCAAGTGCGAAGCCTCAAGGATTCTTTACACACACACACACACACACACACACACACACACACACACACACACACACACACACACACATATATATATATATATATATATATATTCAACAATCATAAGCGTGTGCAGGTTTCATTCCAGAATCCCAACTTAAAAGAAAAATTAGTCATTCCTTGATCCACATGAGCTTTATTGGGCTTGTAACGTGGTCAGGGATAAGAGGGCTATGAAAGAAAGGATTAGAGAGGCTCAAAGAGTGTTTCAGGGTTACATTGAGTAAGAACCTCAAGAGCGTTGCTTGTACCTTTTGGGTTGGACTCTACTCCTTTTGTCTTATACATTAATCCTTACTGCACTTTTGTACCTTGTAAAATCTGGAGATCTTTTGTCTCTCTTTTTCTTCACTTGCCTTTAGCAGATTTTATTTTCTTTTTCCTTTCATTGTTGCCCAACTTCATGCATGTGTTGTTTGCATTTCTCTTCCCACCGGTTTAACGGTGGTTCCTACTCAGAGTTCCTATTTTGTTTTTGTTGTTTTTTTTTGTGTTGTTTTCAGAAAACAAATATGCTTTGGCTTGGAGGGGGTAGCAAGGGATGAATTAGTGTTTGGGATGTTGAAACACGGCCATGTGTCATTTCAAATATTGACTAGATACTTTTGTAGCTTGGATTTTGGGACCAAACCCCTGATAAACACGCTCCTGATTCTTTCTTATTCTTTTTTTAATTTTTATTAACCCTAATTTTTGCTTATGCCGCCCTTTCAGGTTTTCAACCTGTCGGGTGAGAACTTTTGATCTGTCCCTAGGTTTGCTTGAGGCTCATGCATGGTGCCTCTCATTGCCCCAGTGTAGGGCTCTGAGGTATCTATTGTTGTCTTTTGTCATGACTTTATAGCAAGGAAAAATGAAAGAAACTGAGCAGGTTCTCGAAAAATGAATTTTCAAGGATGATAAATATTTAAAGGATTTTCAATTGACAGGTTAAGTCGAACAAATCTTGTTGTTGACAACTTACTTTTCTCTCAAAAAGAAAACTTTTAAGAATGAGGTCACATGAATGTTTGTACTTCTTATTTTGATTTGAAACACAGCTAATCAAACATTTTTTCCTTCTTTTTTTACTTTACTTAACGTTTTTTCCAAATGAGTCATTGGAGACATCTAACAACAACCTTCAAATTGCCCTATGCATAGTGTCACTTCACAATGTCAGAATTCACAAGCTATTGTCCTTCTCGAATTTTAGCCAGCCTGCATCAATTAGACTTCACACCTTATGTTTCAAGGTCATACAATGCTCAATAGAATGCCCCGGAACTCGTCCATGATAAGCACATGTTGCATTCAAGTTGTATCCTCGGGAAAATGGAGGTTGAGGAGTCTTTGCTGGGATTATGGCTACCATTGCATTATTGAGTAGATATGGGAGTAAGTTAGCATACGACATTGGAATTGGGGTGAATTCTACAGGCTTCTTTCTGGAAAATTCCTTTCATGGTTGGTGTTTTGGTTCGTGTTAAGGGTGGTTTTTGGTATTGAATGTGCGGCAGGCGGGCTTTGTGGCTGATTTAGGGGTGGCCTTTGTGGATGATTGGGTGTTCTTGGCTGATAGGGTGGTGGGTAATGAGAAGGGCTAATATTGGCTGAGTATTGATATTGTTGAGCTGGTGGGAAATTTTTCCATGTAGGAACGACAGTCATAGCATGGGTTCCTCCCTCCTTCTTATTCTCTCCATTTGCCTCAGGCTTCCTATTCATCAATGGAGGATAATCAAATTTTCCTCTTCTTAGACCCACTTCGATCCTTTCACCGGGGAAAACTAAATCAGCAAAGCTTGGAGGCATGTAACCCACCATCCTCTCATAGTAGAACACCGGTAACATGTCTACTATCATTATTATCATCTCCCTCTCCATCATTGGCAGGGGTATGCTACCAAATGCTTGCCCCTCAGTAGCATATCTGAGGCAAGGCTCGGAGTCAGCTAGAGTGTGGTCTCAGGGTGCTTTATGTGTCTTTTCCATGGGTTGAGGGACCTGTGCATGACCAGATTGAGGTTGTTGGCTCTCAATGAGTATGGGAGTAGAGTTATTGACATTCTCATCGGGAGCGTGTGCAACATTGGGTGATGTATAGTTGGGAGGCAACCCATATGGTGGGAAGGAATGCTTGTTTTGAACTTGCATAAAATGGGGGCCGCCTGTACTTCCTAACGCTTCAGCTCCCTACCATTCCGTATCCGAGACTGGAGGATTTACTTGATTGAGGCTAGATGGGTGAGTCAGGTCCACCTTAGTAGCGATACTTGCTGCAACGACTGTAGCCGTGTTGACCTCTATCATTTTTCTCATACTCATCATGGCTTCCATCATTATGGTCATTTGCTCTTTCATGGCCTCCATGTCAGCCTTCATCTATGTTTGCACCTCCTCTATTTCACTCATCACTCTAGCTTTGGCACACGTTCGATAAAGGCACCGTAAAGCGCATTTTCCTTTTGATCACAATGATTATAGTTTAGCTTTCAAGGAAAGAATGAAATGAGCAAAGCAACCAAAGTGAAAAGAAAAAAAGATAAGCATGGATGTTTGTGAATGATACATTGTTGAAGTATTGTAAATTTTACATAGGACATTCAGTAGAACATAGGGTCAAATTAATTCAGATTTTAATTAAAACAACATTGTTCATTACATCTTGTCAGAGTCCAAGTGCAACTGGAAATAAAACATGGACATCAACAATTCCTAGGTTTTGTAATTTTTTTGGCTCGATCATGTGTTGGCAGTAGACAAAGAAGCTATGTAAACTCGATCAACTTTTGCAAGCTGGTTACTTCCATACTTGACCTTGACTTGATGAAAACCTTTTCTTAAAAGCATGTGCTTGGTTTGACCCTATGTTCACAAGAATAGAAATTTTGGTTGCCAATACTTCGACAACCTATCATAGAGATGAATGATTAGGGCATACTCATGCTATGCTTGACACATGTAATTATGAGATCGACATTAGACGCCTGAAAAACCATCCTTTCCTAGTTAACAATGCATTATGTACCATGTTCACGTGATTTTCAATCATTTTTCAAGAGAAATGAGTGTATAATCCCAACATTGTTGGTTTATAGCTATCGTCATTGTACCCAACACATGTAACTAAGAATGTGGTGTAAACTTTCATGCTTCATTGTGACTTTCTTTTTGTTCCTTTCTTGTTTTCTTTTTGTTCTTGTTTTTTTTTTTTTGAGGAAAATGCAAGACATGAGCAACTGTGTCAGGATCATGCATGAGTGAACACAACATGCGGATGATGAAAAAAGAATCTATGTAATTGGCAGAACAAAAGCATGCCAAATGAACATGTATGATAATGCAATGCATGAATATGATAAATGATAAATACAGGAATGATATGTCCATTATGATGCCATGAAGATATGCATAATGTGATCAAGGAACAAGCCAGAGTGACTTTGCTATGTGCCCCCTAATTCAAGAATCTAACGGAAAGGATCCAAAGTCCACTTCTAGTGATAACTCCCAAGGGTACTTTCATGTAACCTTACCGGTCTCTATAGATATCATCCTCTTAGATAATACATTGTGGCGATAGGGACTATCAGCGACAATGCATCACCAAAAAAGGAAAACTCTAAATGAGGCTTCACTGTTATCAAGCGAGTCGGAGACATAGGGCCTAATATATAAACGTGTCTGCTAGGTATAGGTGCCATGTGTGCATAGAACATAAATATTTCTAACTATGAATGTAATAGATAGACAGACACATACCAAACACAACAACATAGCAAAGGTTATAGACACATATGGACAAAACAAAAGATAAAAGGGAAAAGGGAACATAAATAAAGAAGAAAGTCACGATAAAAACATTGCACACTGATCGAATGGCTTCACTCTCTAACAGTCCCCCACGGAGTCGCCAACTATCACAACCTACCCTTCGACGGGAGGGCGAGGTGAAATAAAAAAGTGTGTCTTCTCATGAAGAAAATACGTGGAGTCGCCACCAACGTTTATTTGAGGAAAACATTAGAAAAACTAAAAAGAGGTCTGTGAAATTTGAGAATAAAGGGTTCGGGAGTTGTTTATGCACGGTGAAGGTATTAGCACCCCACGCACCCGTCACAAGGGACAGTAGCCTTTAATCGAGTGTGCAAAACATGACTTCAAAATTATGTATTTTCCCTTTTTATGTTTCTTTATTTGTTGGGGTCGACAAGGGGGTGCCCTTGCTCCTACGTATCCTCAGATGCGATGAGGAATTCAGACCTACGTAGTTCTTTGAGTCTAAATGTTTGTGTGTTAAATTGATTTTTTTATGTTTTTGAAAGATTCATTTTAATTACAAGTAAAAAGTCATTTAAGGCGTTGGACCTTGAAACGATGTTTTAAATTTTGAAAAGTGGAGATAATCGTTAAGGCTTTGGACCTTGAAATGATCTCAAGAGATATTTGATAAAAACAAGTTAGTTATGAGTTGGTTTTATCTTGGTTTTGTTTATTAACTTTCAATCTCTTTAAAGATAACTTTACAACACTAGTGATCCATTAAGATTGAACTTTACAAAGAAAAATGAGATCATCAATGATAGATGGAGGAAATGAATATGCATAAAACACCAAGGGAGACTGTTCGCATCCAACAAGTGCACCGGATCACACAAGTAGTATAAAACGATAAGAACCAAGTATCGAACTCTCGAGAAACTTGTGTTATTTGGTAAGCTATTTAAGCAAATAGGTGTCTGGTGTGTAAAGATAAGTGTGAATATGAACAGGTGTGTAAACTATCTATGCAAAAAGGAAAATCACGTGAGAGAAATGATGTGTAAAAACAAGTAGAAAACACGTTGGCCTTCCTAATAGGTGCTTGATGCTAAAAAGATATTCTCTATCTAACAATGCTCATGTGTTCCTATGGTGTCTCCTAAGATACTAAACCCCGATTCCTCATGATAGTTTAGCCTAATCCTGATCAAGCATCATCCGTAGATTCCTTTTGTTGGACTAAACTCAACCAGGACCGCATTAAGACACACATACACAACTAAATTATCGCACCTCAATTCCTCGTGATAGTACGATAACTTAGCCGTGTACTATCAAGGACTTTAGAATCAGACTAGTTTCCACTGTTGAATGACCCTAACAAAGCATGCATCTACGTGATCAAGGTAAAGGCATACTGGAGTGAAAAGTAGATAGCACAGAGAACACACAAAACATCATTAAATAGATAGAAATATATTTACATCAGGTACCTACAGGGAAGATCCAACAGAGGATTTAGCTTTCCATAACCAAGAAGCCTTCTTTACAACAAAGAGAAGAACAAGATGAAAGATTGCAAAAATACAAGTGGTGAGGATGTCTCCTTCACCTCTAGGGAAGCGGAAATAGAAGAACAAGATGAAAGACTGAAAAAAACAATAACTTAGACAAAAGTAAAGCGGAAATAAAAGAACACAACGAAAAAGTAAAGAGTGTAGGGAAGAAGAAGACAAACACAAGATTTATACTAGTTCGGCCACAACCTGTGCCTACATCAAGTCCACAAGCAACCACCGGTTCTTGAGATTTCCAATAACCTTGTAAAATCCTTTACAAGCAAAGATCCACAAGGTATGTACCCTCCCTTGTTCTCTTTGAACAACCAAGTGGATGTACGCTCCACTTGAACTGATCCATAAGAGATGTACTCTTTCTTGTTCTCAGTATTACAACCCAAGTAGATGTACACTCTACTTGTACCACAAAGGATGTATGTTCCAATGTGTTAAGACAAAGAATTCTTAGGCGGTTAGTCCCTTGAATGCCTTCTTGGATCTTCTTTCTTCATGGCTTTTCTTCTCATTCTTCTCTATCCATGATTCATTTGTGGGACAATGTGCCTTTATGTGACCGGGTCGATTACACTTATAGCATTTAAGTGTTGGGGAACCTTCTTGAGATCTCTTCCCATTGTTGAAGTTATGGCGTCTCTCCATTCTTCTATTTTTAATGAATTTATGAAACTTCTTCACAAAGAGTGAGAAGTCATCTTTATCATCAGATTCTTCTTTTCCTTCTTCTTCTTGCATTGAGGAGGAGGCTTTAAGTGCTATGCTTCTTTTCCTTTTGTCGGTCTTTTCATTTTGGTTGAGACGTTGAAGTTCCATTCATGTTCCTACAGTTTGCCAAAAAGAGTGGCAAGAGGCATAGAAGAAAGATCTTTACTTTCAGAAATGGCAGTTACCTTGGGCTGCCATTCCATACTTAAGCATCTCAAAACTTTATTAATTAAATCTTCATTAGAAAATGTTTTTCCTAAGGAGGCAAGGTGATTGACTATCTGTGTGAATCTTTTCTGCATGCTTTGGATGTTTTCATTAGTGTTCATCCTAAATAATTCATATTCATGTGTAAGGGTGTTGACTCTAGATCTTTTCACATCAGTGGTGCCTTCATGTGTAAGTTGGAGAGTATCCCACATCTCCTTTGCATTTGAATAGTTTGACACTCTAAAATATTCATCTATTCCTAGGGCAGAAGTAATAATATTTTTGGCTTTAAGATTATATTGGATTCTTCTATCCTTTTCACTCCATTTATCTCTAGGTTTTTCTGTTGTTGTACTTGTGCTTGCATCCACTATGATGGGTACATAAGGTCCTATTTCTATTGCTTCCCAAATGTTTAAATCTATGGCTTCAATAAAGATTTGCATTCGGGTTTTCCAATAGTGGTAACCCTCACCATTAA
Source organism: Glycine max (assembly GCF_000004515.6). NCBI lineage: Eukaryota > Viridiplantae > Streptophyta > Magnoliopsida > Fabales > Fabaceae > Glycine > Glycine max. The sequence continues at coordinate 6,380,504 of NC_038256.2, read as the reverse complement.
AGATAGGTGGCCTATGGATGGAGTTTCCTTCAAGAAATAGAGAATTTGAGGAGGCCATGAATCTTGAAGTTGTGAAACTTTTCTCAAGATACCTGCTCTGATACCACTTGTTGGATCAAGTGGCCTCGGAATAATTAAGAAGGGGGGGGGGGTTGAATTAATTATTAATATGTCTGGACTAATTAAAAAATTATCCTTCTTAATATTACTATGTTCAATTAGGCTTTACTACTAAGTTATGAGGAAGCAAAGAACAAAAACAATAACTTAGACAAAAGTAAAGCAGAAATAAAAGAACACAGCAGAAAAGTAAAGAGTGTAGGGAAGAAGATGACAAACATAATATTTATACCGGTTCGGCCATAACCCGTGCCTACATCCAGTCCCCAAGCAACCACCGATTCTTGAGATTTCCAATAACCTTGTAAAATCCTTTACAAGCAAAGATCCACAAGGGATGTACTCTCCCTTGTTCTCTGTGAACAACCAAGTGGATGTCCGCTCCACTTGAACTGATCCATAAGAGATGTACCCTCTCTTGTTCTCAATATTACAACCCAAGTAGATGTACACTCTACTTCTACCACAAAAGATGTACGCTCCAATGTGTTTTTGAATCTTTTGGCAAGAGGGAGAAGGGATGAAAAGATAGCACACTTTTGTTTTCTGCATAATTTCCAGTTGCAAAAAAACAAAGTTTTGAAACAAAGTTTAGAAAGCTTTTTGGTAAAGAAAAAGCAATAAACAATGGTTAGAGAAAGATTGTGAAAATGAATTGTTTGGAAGAATATCATATATGTATTGAATGTGTTCCAAAGTCATTCTTTTATAGACTCTTCATGTCTGGTCAAAGAAACCAATGGAAAAGTAATGACTTTTGAGAAATCCATGTTAAGAGTTATAACTCTTAACTTTTTCTTCAAAACTGTTCACTGGTAATCGATTACCACAAAGGTGTAATCAATTACACAATTCATTTTATAATAAGTTGTGACTCTTCACAATTGGATTTGAATTCCAACGTTCAGATTCACTTGTAATCGATTACTAATATAGTGTAATCGATTACACTATTTGAAAGCAAAAAGTGTCATCAAGAATCAACAATGTCAATAGTGTCTAAACTGGGGAATCAGTGAGAGCAACAGCTTCTCCAGATGATTAATCAGAAAGATTGGCAATTCCTCCAACTGGGGAAGCAAGAGGGTCAGCTGTTTCTCCAGCTGGTGAATCAGGAGGGGCAGCCGCTTCATCTGATGATGCATCGGAGATGACAATTAGAGGTGGAGATGGGGGAACTACTTCACGCTCAGGAAAAGACGGTGGATTCACCACTCGAGATTGTGGGTCAGTTGGCTCTAGATCAACTTGCACAGGTGTGGGCTCAGGTAGAGCAGCCTTATTGGGTCTCACTAATAGAAGTTGAACTTCAGGCCGGGCTACTTGCTCAAGAAAATGCTCCATAGGTATGATTGGCCTGTTATAAGCCAACTCTTGCAGGCTGTGCATGATAATAAACTATCCTCAGAATAAGCTTTGTAGCATAGTGACTAAAGTTTGTGAGCTTTGGACATCCTATCTTACGGTTATTGACGGAGGAGCTAGAGTGGATGATGAAGGGATGTCCTCCATTCTAGCTTTTTTTCTCGATGCCATCTATAACTAAAAAGAACTCAAAATTCCTTAGACCAAAATTGCTCAAGTTTAACAACAAAAATAAAGGCTGAAATTAACAATAGGTGCTTAGCGGGATCCAGTTCGCCCAGCACGCCCTCAGAAACATAACATATTGGCTTAGCTGGAGCCAAGCTTGCTTAGCCCAATAGTTGCCGTGATGAAATGCGCTTAGCTCAGGTAAACTCGGCTTAGCGCGAGGCTTTCAACACAAAATTTTCTAAGATATATAGGCTTAGCAATTCAGCCTTGCTTAGCCACAAGTATCTCAACAGGAGGATGAGTGTTCATCCTCACAAGATGAACTCACTTAGTGCTGTATGTGCGCTTAGCGAGTTCGTCTGGAAATGCATATCTTCAATGAATATCGATGAACTTGCTTAGCGCAGCATGCTCCCTTAGTGAGCTCATCGCATTTTCCAGAAAAAAACACAGATAACGCAGTTCATTTCCTTGTCTTTTTAAGCCTCTAAAAGGCATTATCAAACATGCAAGACAGTTGAAAATATGTACACAACACAATCATATAAAAAGTCTTAATTTTTACCTAATCTAAAATTATAAAAACCCTAAGGATTGAAAACTAAAGGCTATGATTTTCTAGCCTAAGGTTCAACAACAAAAAAGAATGAAGGGAGTAAGGAAATTACTTGTATCATTGATGCTTTGATGAAGAAAAAGGAAAAAATGCAGGAAAATGAGTGCGAGAGAGAAGATGCAGGTAGTTTAGCAGTTTCCATCAAATGTGAGTGTAACTGCCATTACACTTACATAAGCCATTTTTCTTTTTCGAAGTGACGTTTGGTTTTTCGAAGATGCTCGCTTAGCGGCACCATGCACTTAGCCTAACTTTGAAATTCAATTTTTTTTTTTTTGCATATAGGCTTGGCTTAGCGCGCGAATAAGTCCGCTTAGCGAGGTCCGCAGATCACAAAAGCTGCAACTCTCGCGAGGTATGGGTCGGCTTAGCTAAAATGATGCATCTTGAGTACAGAGAAGTATGCACTTAGCTGATAAGGACTTGCTTAGCACTCACAGTGCTGCAAGGAATTCAGCTTAGCCGCCATGACTCGCGCTTAGCTTCATGAACCTCAGTTCTGGCTATAAGGAATTTAGCTTGGTGATAATAGGTCGCGCTTAGCCAAGGATAACTTGTCGCTTAGCGATCAGGTTGCAGCTTAGCCGAATTCAGATCGAATTGAAGTTGGCTTAGCTCAACCTTGGCCAGCTTAGCGGACCAAATCAGCCTCAGATGCAAGGGTTGGGCACTAAGCGCTTGAGACTTTCGGCTTAGCGCATGACCAAAGATGTGCTTAGCGTGAAGCTGACGCTTAGCGAAAGGACTATTTTTCAGAAAATGTTTTCTAAGTTATTTTTTAGTCCTTTTTCCAAGAAATAGACACCCTTATATCTACATTAAGGGATAAGCTGATATACTCCAACGTACATATTAAACAGCAAGTTTCCAATGATCTAATGCATGAAAAACAAAAATTACAGAAATTAAAACTGGGTTACCTCCCAGGAAGCACTTCTTTAACGTCATTAGCTTGACGCTTTTACCTCACAAGGTGATCGTATATTTTGGTTCTTACCTTCAGAACCTCTTGACCTCCTTCCATTACCAGTAAGAAGACATTGTGCTCTGGAGCAGGCTTGTCTTTAGCAAACAAATCAAAATCAATTTTCTGATCTTCAAAACCTAGCTCCAGCTTTCTCTTCCCCATATCAACTATGCAGCTTGCGGTCAACATGAATGGCCTTCCCAATATTACAGGGATGTCAGGATCTTCAGAGATATCCATTACCACAAAGTCTGTCAGGAAGATAAAATGTTTCACTCTGACCAACACATCTTCAATTAATCGATATGGCCTGGTAATGGAGCGGTCAGCTAATTGTAAAGTCATTCGAGTGGGCATTATTTCCAACTCTCGCAATCTTCTGCACATGGAGAGTAGCATCAAATTGATACTGGCTCACAAGTCAATAAGAGTTTTTCCCACATTGACTTCTCCAATTGAACAAGGAATAGTTACACTCCCAGAATCTTTATGCTTGGGTGGAAGGATCTTTTGGATCACAACACTGCAGTTTCCTTCCACTATGATGTTTTCCTGATGAATATATTTATGCTTCCTTGTTAACATATCTTTCAAGAATTTAGTGTAGAGTGGCATTAGCTGCAAAGCTTCTCCAAAGGGCATGGTTATTTCCTGTTTCCTGAAAATATCTAAAAATCTTGCCAAATGACGATCTTTCTCCTTCTTGGAAGGTACCACAGGATATGGTACTTCCACAGCTTTTTCACTTCTACTCTTATTTGCATTCTTATTATTATTTTTCTTCTTTTTCATTTTTTCCATTTTCTATTTCTTTTTCTTTTTCTTGGTCCTTCAATTCTTTATTCATAACCATTATTTGTTCCTCTTTTTCTTGATTACTTTCACCTCTCACCTCATTTTTCTTGCCATCAGTACCTTTCTTGTCAGCAGTTTTCTTCATATGCACAACACTATCCTCATCCTCAGCCTCCACAAACCTTTTACTCCTTGTCATCACAGCTTTGCATTCCTCCTTGGGATTATGTTCTGTATTTGCCACAAAACTGTTGGATGACTTGTTAGCTATTTGCTTGGCCAATTGTCCTACCTGGACCTCAAGGTTCTTTAGTGCTGACTCAGTGCTTTTATGATTTTACATTGTTACCTGCATAAACTGAGTCAAGGTCTCCTCCAACTTAGTAGTCCTCTGGAATATGTTAGGTCCTCGTTGGATTGGCCTATTTGAAGGCTCACTCTGGTCTTTGTTGAACTGGTTGCCAGGGTGTGTCCTCTACTGTCCTTGTTGATTATAGGGACCTTGCTGGAAGCCTGAAAATCCTCCTTGAGTATACCCTTGTTGCTGTTGATTTCCTATGTAATGAATTTCTTGAGTGTTTTCTTCAATGGGAATACATTGGCCTATTTTATGAGCCTCACCACAGATGGTACAACCTATAACCTGCAAAACAGAAGAGTGCGTAGGTTGACCAATAGACAACTTAGTTGGCAGCTTACTGAGTGTTTATGTTAAAATCTCAAGTTTCTTAGAAAGCAACTTGTTCTGTGCCAACAAAGCGTCATGTGATGATAGCTCTAACAAGCATTTCTTCGTGGGTTGATGGATTCTGTCTCATAGAATGGCATGATCACTGGCTGACATGTTCTCAATTAGCTTAGTTGCTTCTTTTGGGGTGTTCAGTTTTATGTTTCCCCCTGCAGAAGCATCTAGCAGTTGCTTGATTTGTGGTCTCAGCCCATCTATAAACATATTCAATTGGATTGGCTCGGAAAACCCATGGGTGGAAGTTCTTCTCAATAAACCTCTGAACCTCTCCAATGCTTCACTCAGAGATTCATCAAGAAACTGATGAAATGAAAAGATTGCAGCTTTCTCTTCCGCAGTCTTGGACTCTGGGAAGTATTTCTTTAGGAATTTTTCAACAACTTCTTCCCAGGTTTTGAGACTGTTACCCTTGAATGAGTAGAGCCACCTCTTGGCTTCTCCTGCCAATGAGAATGAGAAAAGGCTGAGCCTAATAACTTCGTCTGGTACACCGGCAATCTTAATAGTGTTGCATATTTCAATGAACGTTGCCAAGTGTGCATAGGGGTCTTCATTATGTATTCCTTGAAATAAGTTCCCCTGTATTAAATGAATTAAGGAATGTGGGTAGTTGATGTTGTTAGCTTGCACTTCAGAACGTGCAATGTTGGTGAAAAATTATGGTACTGAACTACTTGAGTAATCCTCAAGGGTAATCCTCTGGTCATGCTCTTCTGCCATGGTAATGACTTCAGGTAATTGAGTGGCGGATACCCTTGATGATGGTGAATCATGTGATAATAAGTCAGAGAAATGAGTCTCTTCCTCAAGAATGGATGCAACTGTTCTGTCTTGTAGAAGTTTCCTTCTCCTCTCGGCCCTATTCCTTCACAATGTAGCTTCAATTTCTAAGTCTAGAGCAACTAAATTTCCTGTGGGAGATCTATGCATATACAATACTAACAGAACAACGGTTATCCAGTTCAATAAGACAAGACAAATAGGAATTAAGAACAAATATTCACAAAAAGAATCAAAGAATAACAAATAAAGAATAGACACCTAAAAACGAACTAACATCCCAAATAAAAAGAAGTTCCCCAAGTAATTAATAGTTTGATACAATTTACACAAGTTTTATATAAAAAAGTTAGTCGTATTCATCAACTAACAATGATCAATTAGAGAAATATCTTCATATGCATTAACACGTTTGTTAGAAAGACCCAACGCTTTTTACCTATTGCTATCAACTTTTAATTACTGGCATTTATTGTTTTTTAACATAAAATCTAGTTTACTTTTGTTTCTATTCACAACTATCAATGTTTGTCTGCACCTAATTCCTGAATAATCTGTCTAATAAACAAGTTCCCTGAGTTCGATACTCAGATTACTCCATTTTATTTTAAATGCTTGACGACCCGGTGTGCTTTCCGGTGTTTCATTTGCCTTGAATTTACTGCTTGTAAATTTGAGAAAGAGAAATCGTGTTGAAGGGTAAATAAAATTCCTCCCAAAGCATCTCCCTTGCGCCGTCTCTCACTGAGGTTGTTTGGTAATTGTTCCTTTGAATGTATATTATTGTTTGTGTATTATAGTTTATGAGTATGAAGCTTGTTTGGCATGCGCGTTGTCTTCGAAACATTTTTCAGTTCTATAAATTTTGGGTTTTTATAACTCTTGGGTCCATATGGAATGCTTTGAAGATTAATTTAGATAAAATTGGGGATTTTATATATTTTTACATGTTTGGGTAGCTGATCATGTATTGGAAACTGAAGCTTAGAAACTTAAAATAGCAACTGTGTTCATATAAAGTTTTTGTTATTTTTATTAGCCTCTTAATGGAAGCATCCCCTGTAATGAGGTTTGGATGATGTAGGTTTGAAAGTAAGGATGCTGCATATGATGATGTAATGAAAGATTTTCCTTTTGAGCTGTCAGACATTTTTAATTCTGTGCACCTTTTTCATCTGTTTCTTTTAGAGGCTAGTATTATACACTACCTTAGCTCATGAAGATAGACATCCCATTGCTATCCACTTTATCAATTAGTTTAATTTGTAAAACAATAAAAAAGCTTACTAGTGAAAGATAAAATAAGAAAAAAAGAACTTTAGGAAAGGATGCCAAGGTATATGGGCATTTTGTGATTAATGTTTACTATATTTCATATACATTCAGTGTATGAGGATTCAATTTTAGTCTAGACAAATTGAGATTCAAGTCACAGTTTGTAGGATTTGGCTCCACAACAAAGTGAGAAATTATGGGGGAATCCGCCCTTGAAAAAAAATGAAGAAATAAGTAATATAGATTTTTCATTTTTCTCCTCAGTTTGTTTGGCTCCTCTCTAGTCTTCTTTCTCTCTCCTTAACTCTGGAATCTATTTGTAACCAAAGTCATATTATATTCTGTATCAATTAATCCTTGCTTTCATTATCTATTCCCAGCAGCACTGCTAGTTCAGTTTGTAACTTGGTATTAGCAAAGATATCTATTTATGTTTTTATTTTCAACAAACAAGATAGCATTATATAGATAAGACTTAAATGAATGTTTTAGTACCTATAGCTCTCTACAGCTCTTAATGGATCACCATTAGCAATCGCAAGAACTAGATTAGCATAGGCCAGCCTCAACTGATCTGGGAGATCCTTCACCTGTCCATAGTCTAGCAAGGCAACCTGAATTGAGGGAAGTTACTACATTACCATAGTTAAGAGTTGAAAAAAAAAAAAAATTAGACCCTGATGTGTAGAACTAATTCTCAATATTCTACCCACTATTATGTGTAGACCAGTTTAAAAGTTGTTTTACATTTCAGGCTCATCCAAGTTCTTTTATGTTTTACGTTGGTTTCATGCGTCTTCATCTTTGGTTATTGAGTCTGCCTAGGACTTCTGTAGGATTTAACTCTTCTTTTGTTATGGTTCTTTTATGCCACTAGAACTAACCAGCAATTGAATTTATGTTCCTCTTGTATTGTCTATGCTATTTGTCTGACTTGAGTTTTGATATGATCTGATGTCATTTCTATGATATGTAGGTGTTGATTTTAAGATCAAAACGCTCAAAGTCGGTGCCAAGAGATTGAAATTGACGATTTGGGATACTGGTAATATAGAGTCAAAATCTTGTGCTTTCAGTTCTTAAAATTAGACCTTTTGTTCAATGATTCAATCCCAGCAGCATGTGATTCAAATAGATACAATAAAATGGCTCTGATAGTGTTTTGGTTATTCGTTGACCAAAATGACTAATTTAAGTGGTATATTGACTTGAAATAAAATTACATCTGTTGCAGCTGGGCAGGAAAGGTTCAGGACTCTAAACAATTCTTACTATAGAAAAGCACAAGGAATCATTCTCGGCATGCTAACTTTATGTGTACATAAGAATGTAGGATTATTTTATTCATCCCCAACAGAGACTTCTCTAGAATTTCCTTAGGGAGAAATTTGTGTTTGCAACTAATATTTAACTCTGTTTTAGCATTATACTTCCATCGATGCTCTTCATAATAGTCATGTTTGATTTGGATTTCTAGAATTTTGTACTCATCTTCTATGAGGCGATTTTACAGGCGGAATGGAAATGCAAAATTGATGGCATATGTGGGATGTTTCATGCAAAAGTAAATAAAGGTATATGCTGCAGTTACCAATTTATGAAAATTAAAATTCCAATTTTTTTGTCTCCTTGTGTACAATTTTTGTAATGTTTTACATGACTTGTTTATTTGTAGATACTAACTGCTTGGTGGTTGGTGGATCACTCAATTATGAAGCTGAGATGCGGAAGGCAAGGTATGATGCACTCAAATTGTCAATCTCAACTTTATTTGATTAATTTAAATATCACTGACTTGGAAGAGTGATCTATGGGAGGATGAAAATACCAATAGTCAGAAAGGACTATTTGATTGGCTGCTTAGCAAGAAAGAAAAGGCTTCCATTTGATATGTACAAGGTTGAAATGATTGGTGAGGCTTCTAGCATGGTCACCATTAAAGTGAAGGGACATAGTGCTGTTCACGAGGCTTCTGGCCTACAGGATTCCGGCCACATACTTGAGGAAGGTAAAAGCATATAACACAACTTTGAATATGTCTGATTTGTCTACTAGTATTAACAGGTGAGTTCATTGTGTTTTAACTTCCTTTTCTTGTTATATACTCAAAAACTTCTTTTTTTTAATTGTGATTTGTTTTTATTTACTTGGTGAATTCTCTCACATCACTTCCTTTATTAAGATTCTTGGTTTGCTGTCTTAACATTTTCTTCATTTTATAAATAACATCGAGAAAATATTGTACCAAATTTATTTGGATTAATAAAAATAACTTGTGACTTCTTAAAATTTATTATTATTTTATTTTAATAATTTTTATAATAAAGATTATTAAAATGAATGCTTTTTTATTATTTTAATAATTAACTATACAATTAGACTTATGATATAAATTATAATCCTATATATTAATATAAGAACTTGATTAAATCGTATATTCATTTACACCCATTACGCATTTAGGTTGTATCAACGCAGCCGTGCATATCAGCATGCCATTTGCATTTGTACTTCACCCAAAAAGATCTATATGTTACTGATCATTATAATTCAAGCCAAGGTCTAATATAATAACCGTTTATGCGGATCATATTATTGAAAATTTATCCGAGAATATAGGTCAATTGATTGAGTGCAGATTTTAAATCTTTTAATATTGTCTTTAATTATTATCGATAAAAAAATATTAATGAAAATTTATATTTAATTCAATATAATAATACAGTTATTTAACTACGCTAAATTTACTATATTTGAATACTACATTAAATATTAATAAAATAACAAAATTGTAGACTTTATTGTGCTTTATCTATAATTGACATCGAAACAGCGTCAACCAGAAAGAAAAGAAAGATTCTTTATCTATAGATGCTCAAGGTTTTGCAGGCGCCATATTTATCTATTAGTAGAAATATTAATAAAATAACAATTTTTTCTCGTTGTTATCTATTGTGAGTTTTCATAATTATTGCATTAAAAAAAATGAAGTTGATTAAAGTTATTAACATTTTCTTGGTTTGATGAAGATGCTCTTCAATGTGGAAACATACAGGTTATAGTCAAATACCTCTTCATTTTATTAGAATATGTTTTGTGCAATTTGGAGTCTTTAGTTTTTTAGAGCTGCCATGATTGAATTTTAGTTGAATATGTCTAAAATGCCACTTGGGAAATTGAGCAAACACTACTGCAATAAAGCGTTTTAATGACACACTACCTACCACGGTTGAGAAGAAAACGTTGTTGAAAAATATACAGTGACATTATAGTAATTTTGACAAAATATAAAAATACGGTGCATTTAACAGACCGCCTTTAATAGTAACTCTAAGAAGTACTAGGACGGGTCCCGCGTTGCCCATAGTAGTTGTATTTGTAATACAAAGACGGTCTTTTTATTTTGACCGTCTTTGAATAAGTTATTGTCTTCCCTTTAAGATCCAACTCCTCAGCTAGATTATTTCTCTCTCTAAAATCACAAATTACAAAATCCCTTCCATTCTCTCTCTACCGCGCCTCCTGTCCTCCCCATCTCCAACCCCCAAACCACCGCGAGAACCTCATGTGTAGGTGGCGGCGCCATCGAGACTCCGACGAACAATGCCGATGCCATCGAGACTCCGACGAACAATGCCACCGCGAGAACATTCTCTCTCTACCGCGCCTCCTGTCCTCCCGTGATCATCACCCTCCACGGTTCTCCCTTGGACCCTCTTTAGGGCCCCAACAATGCCGCCGCCAAGCGACGCACCACCTCTGCGAAGCGCGTGTTCTTCGTGTCCGCCACGGTGGCGCCAAAGGTGTCCCCGCGCAGCGGCAGAAGGACCCAAAGAAGCGCGTGATTATCACGGGATGGGGCTCGCATTAGTGTTCGGGAACGACATGGAGGGCTACTATGAGAAGCTTCTCGGCGGCGAGAGCGGCATCACCGCTCCTGCGGTAGGTGCGGGCCACCAAGGTCTCAGATCTATTCTCTCTTCCCACATTTCCTTCTTATTTTGTTAGTTTACATTTCCGTGAGACAATCCTTTTTGAGGCACCGTGAGAGCGTGGGTTTGGTTGACTAACTTTCGTAATTGCTTGATTCATTGTAAACCTTGTTTTATTTCTTCAGTTTTGAGGCCATTGACTAATGACTACCTTCAGTAGCATAACTTGTTCCTCCTTCATCAAATGTTAAAACCTTTTTTTATTTCTTCTGTTTTGTCATATTCTTATATTCTTTCTATGGGACAAGATATTAGCATAGGGATAGTACAATACTTGAATCAATGTATAGTTAGTGTATATGGTTTTGTTTTCCTCTATTATGTATTATTCGCAAAACTTTTAGATTCATCTTTATTGGGAGGAAATATATATATGTATACACATAGTGACAATTTTGTCTTCTCATGTTCAACTTCTAGTTTTGTCTGTACAATCAAGTTTTACATAAACATAGTCTTCATTAATATATTACCTTTTGTGCCTTTCGAACTTGTATGGTTTCACAATATGATATGTGGTATGAAATTTACCATTCACCAATTTGAACGAAACTATTTTGTTGCAATTTTATGAGACAATGATCTTTCCTCCATGACTGGTTACCCAAAACTTGATTTTGTCAAGTTTGAATTCGTAACTTTCGTGCAGTAGTTTTTTTCTTTAAGCATGGCTCTTTAACAATTAATATTTTTATAAGTTCATTTAACTTTTAATTTGGAAAATAAGTGTATATGTTTCAGTCATGATATCTAAAAAATAAATTATTTTTGTTGTAACTAACACGTGTTCAATTATTTATGGCATAACTTTTGCAATTTATTGTTGTGTTTAATTCTGTTCTTCATTTTCTAAGCAAGCAAAAACAAATATAGTTTCTTTTTAATCTGTGTTTCTTTTGCTTCATAGTGATTTAAACTCTTTTAATTATGAAATCTTTCTTACATAATTCCTATTAGGAAATCATGATTATCCCAATTGGAGCAAGCAAATTTGAGGAAGCATTGCGAATGGGCACCAAGACCTATCATCACTTAAAGGTAGTTTTGTTTTATGGGGTCAATTACATGGAACCATTGCACCACAAATTTCTGTAAAATTCTTCACCATTAAATGAATAACATAAAAAGGGTAAAAATTAGAAAGGAAAGAAAAACAAAAAATGTGATGAAAAGAATTTCATTTGTAATCTTACTTGCAGTTTCTTTTAGTCAACATTTTGAATTGCTGCATAGCCTGCATGTTATAATTACCATGTTTTCTTCTACATGGTAAATGCATGTTATGAATTATGATTACATCTGTTTTTTAAGATTAATAAAACCAACTAGTGTCCTATGCGCATGAATATTTTTAAATTCAGGTGAAATATAAAACTAGAATCTAAGATGTATAGATTAAAATAGAAAAAAATTAAAGTTATAAGCATGATATGAAGAATTAATTCCAAAGAATATGGGTTGTAAATGAAAAAGAAGAGAGAGTATATTAATAGGTTAAGTTAACTTTCAAGAGAATATAATATCAAATTTAATATAAAAGGGTGGTTGTGATAATTTTCTACTGCTAAGTTAACTTCCAGAGAATTGATTGGTTTCTTCTTTTTCTAATGCTAAGTTTCTAATAGCCCCTAACACCTTTTTATGTGATGCACCCTGCCTCATCTCATGGTGTTAAAAAATCCCCTACTAGTTTTCTAAAAGTTGGAGGTGAATTCGTCAAAAATTACAAAATTAAGGGTAACAATTACAACTAGAATGAAGCAAACATGGAAGAGGAACGAAAATTTTGATGTAGTATTTGAACAACATTGTCGTTATGGTTGTGAAATAAGAAATTATTAAAAATTATTAACTATAGAAAAAAATTGTTAACAAGCATTTCACACTTCTTTGTATCTCACTAATTACAATATTCACTAATGAATCATACAAACTATTGCCACTGGTATGGAGTCCTTTGCAACAACCTTAATTCCCATGTTCTTCAGCTTCACCTCAACACTTCATTTTCTGCTTTCTATCATGACTATGATAGCTACTATGAATTCGATGAGGAAGCTTATAGGAGATGGAGCTTTGGTGGAGCAATAAGTCCTTGTTTGGCTGATTTAAAGCATTTGAATTACTTGGACTTGAGCGGCAATGATTTTGAAGGTATGTTAATTCCTTCTTTCCTTGGGACAATGACTTCCTTAACTCACCTCAACCTCTCTTATGCTGGATTCATGGGGAAGATTCCATCTCAGATAATTACTTGCACACCCATACGCTTAAGAAACATAATAACCCGCCAACCATATCATATTAATCAATCAAATAATTATAATAATGTAACATTATCGACATTATTATTCATTATCAACACTACCTTATGTAGAGAACCTTGAATTATTTCTGCTTCAATTATTTCTTTCATCTTGCTTGAAGCACTTTTTATCTAGAGAACCTTGAATTGGTTTGTGGGTAGCATTTGATGGTTGAGTTGTGAGTTGGGTAACTCCTATTCTTGTTTCAATTCATGAAAATGAGAGTAGGACCTGCACTAACTTCCTACTCATTGAATATAGCAGAATACAAAACTAATTAACATAATGCCACTAGCTATCAAGTGCTATAATTGTAGGTTTGCTGTGTTTTGAAAAGGCTTTGTAAGTAAATCAAGGTTATATAATATAACTTGGTTTGGGTGTCATTGATAACAGAGCTTTTATATCTTAAAAGTCAACATTCTTCAACTCTATTTTTCCACTCATCTTTTCCAATTTTATGTCATTAGTGTTATCTCCAGCCTAACCAAAGAAACATGTTGATTCATCGGTTAAAGTTTGTATCATATAATATCAATGATATGCAAGCAAAGTTTTATTTATGACTTCTAATGTGCGGATAAGATTACACATTTGAATGTCATCGTTAGTGTTGTACGGCTTCTTTTGTTGGCTGAGAAGAAAGAGATTTTCCTCTTACATGTGATGTTGTACGGCAGCTCGTTGTGCTAATTAAATTTCACTCTTATCTGTATTTGGTTGGTCTTGGATTGTTTAGTCAAAAATATTTTTTTTTCATTGGTCATAAATAATATGCAACAATATATGTTTATTTGAGTTTTTTCATTTAATTTTGGGGCAATAAGCAAACTTTTGTAACATACTTCTTGCCAATGGGAATCATTCTTAATTATATATATATATATATATATATATATATATATATATATATATATATATATATATATATATGTAATTATCTGCAATTGGAAAGAATTTATTTTGTACTGTTGCTTCACCTAGCTGTTTTAGTTTGACGTATATATTCTAATTTTATTACTTGGATTTTGCAGGAGAAGTTTGCTACATGAACACCAGCCCTTTTATTTAATCTTCAAATAGGCACACTATGGTATATGTTGTACTCTTATTTTTTTTGGCACATTGAGTTTTCATGCATGCCTAATTGGTTGACTATCTGACATATTTATGGTTGACAAAATAATTATTGAAATTACAGTGTTGATTTAGGCCTTTAGGGATTCCTACCCAAGGATTTGCACTATAGCTTTATTTCTCAATTCAGACTAGTGTTCTACATCCGAATAAGAGAGTATTCAAAGGTACGACTTCTTTATTGAATGTTCTCCAGATATTGATCATTTTATACAATAATAGACATTGAATTAATTCTAGAATTCAAGAATAGCAGAGGTACAAAAATGAAAGGCAACACAAGGTGTTTCACAGATCCTGCTATTTTCTTTCCTTTTTTTACTCTCTCTAATTCTGTTCTTTTGGCGATATGGGTTAACTTGCTATTTTGGTTTCTTTTTATTCCCTTAGTTTGAAGTAAGGATGGCCTCCTATGAAAGATACTTCTAGGAAACGAAAATCATGATTTGAAGTAAGGATGACCTCCTATGAAAGATTCCCTTAGTTTTCGTGTTTATGCTCCCTAGTTTGGTTTGGTTTTAATCTTGTCCATGTCTCGAGCCTGAAACCATTGACTTGGTATTGCAATAAGCAAATCCATTAAGCCAGGTTGAGGACCGAGATTTATGCTCCCTAATGTTCTCTAGCTTTTGTTCTTTGGTGTTGAAGAAGTTAGTATTAAGGGTTTACGTTGTCATCATCAGCCCACGCTCCCATGTCCTACTAGATAATGCTCTTCCTCAACACTCTCATTCGAGATCTTATTTATTTTTGCTCGTTGGGAACAATAAAGGAATCAAACACGACCCTATCCCTAAGTTGGGTGTATCGGCTTGTGTTATAAAGACACTTAGATAGTGAAAGCTAGGGAGAAAAAAAAAGGTAATCAAGAGAGTGAGATTAATGTATGTTAAGGGCATAAAAGAATCACGTAGACTAAAACAAAACATAGTATGAAATATCCAAGTAGAGCCATACTTTTTTTAACACATGTGACAAATTAAAAATTGCAAGGAATTCTAGCTAAATTGATGTGTGTATATGTCTCTTTGATGGTTTTGGTTGTCTAGTTAATGTATCTGACTAATGGTTCTGGTTGTTGTGTTACCCATGGTAGTTTTGATCATTTGCTCCACCTTGAATTGAATTTATTGTGAACTGCTGATTGTATTTTACACTTGTAGTTTGATCTCCTTTTTTTAATTTAACTTTGGATTATGTATGCAAAGCAAAGCAAGCTCGTTACATGTTTTTAATTTATTTTTATAGCTTTTTTAGATGAAAGTTAGATAGTTTGTGGTTAACAAAATATCATGGGAAATTTGATGACCAATGGAGTGGTACGACAATATTAGATGATGTCGTGATTCTTTTATATAGAAAAGAGTGGTACAACCAATGAATTTTAATTGCAGGTTATTAAATATTTAACATCGTTTCTTAACTGAGCACCGAAGTGGAAATCGCTATTTTACATCGTTTCTTATGATAACACCGATGTAGAAGGTCTAACTTCTACATCGTTTCTTGACTGAGCACTGATGTGGAAAAGCGCTATTTTACATCGTTTTCTTTGGTAACACCGATGTAGAAGGTCTAACTTCTACATCATTTCTTAACTGAGCACCGATGTGGAAAAGCGCTATTTTACATCGCTTCTATGATAACACCGATGTAGAAGGTCTAACTTCTACATCG
This sequence comes from Glycine max, assembly GCF_000004515.6. Classification (NCBI taxonomy): domain Eukaryota; kingdom Viridiplantae; phylum Streptophyta; class Magnoliopsida; order Fabales; family Fabaceae; genus Glycine; species Glycine max. The sequence goes on along the minus strand of NC_038256.2, from coordinate 6,364,555 downwards.
TTTCTTAAGTAAGCACCGATGGAAAAAAAATGTTGTCTTTCTACAACGGTGGTTGGAGGACCGATGTTGAAACTTTTAACTTTCAACAACATCATATTCAACATCGATTGACCACTGATGTAAAATATGTTTTTCCACCGATGTTGAAACTGCCTTTTCTAGTAGTGAAAAGCAACATCCAAAAGGGTATGTTAACATATTATTTTAAAACTTTTTATGAGCTATAGTAGTTCCCTATACCTTTTGATTGATTGCATCAAGCAATCTCATAGCGTTTATGAAAGTAATAATAAATGGTTGATATTATGTTGGTATGCTTCCTCTTCCCAGGGTTTGAAGCATTGACAAAGATACAAAAACTGGTTATCTGTATAGAACTATTATTTTAATCTCAAACTTTTTATTGAGCTCTTCCATTTTTAGTATGTGTTGGATTAGTATAGGTTCTTTTAAGCATCAAGTTTCTTTTTCTTTTTTTATCTTACTAGTTTAGTAAATTTTCAGATAGGTATGCATAAATACCAGAAGAACTGTTTTCCTTCCTCTATGAAAGAGTGTACCCAGAAGTTTTGTTTATAGGCTTTGTTACGAGATTACTTTTTGTTTTCTTTATCCATATTCAGAAATAAGAATCGATTGCAGAGAAAGAGCTGGATTGGTGGTACCTGGTAAGGCTAAAAAGGTAAGGCTGCGTGCATAATGACCCTTCTAGGCACTGGTGTACATTAATTAGTTTGTATAAATAAAAGCTACCTTAGTTATATGGCTGTGGGGAGTGTTGTTACACACAATCACTATTAGAAAATATGCTTTTTACATTGGTTATTTATGACTTTCTACATCGTTTTTTAACTGATGTTGAAAGTATTATCGTTACATCGGTTTTCTAAAATCGATGTTAACGTAAAACTGACAACATCGGTTATTTAAATAACCGATGTTATATAATAAGAATTACACAAAAAAATGTATGAATGTTGACAGTTCACATTGATTTTGGACAAAAACCGATGTTAACTTCCAAATGTTAACATCGGTTTTGTTAAACAACCGATGTTAACTTATACGTTAACATCGGTTTGTGTAGAAAACTGATGTTAACATTTTTTTTTGTTAACATTGGTTTTATCAAAAACTGATGTTAACGTACAAGTTAACATCGGTTTTTTAATAGAATCGATGTTAACATTTTGGATATTAACATCGGCTTTTAAAATGGTATCTTTAAAAACCGATGTTAATATACACACACAACATCAGTTTTTTGAAAAAACGATGTTAACTTATACGTTAACATCGGTTTTCCATAAAAACCGATGTTGTTTGTCTATATTAACATCAGTTTTCTTAAAAAATCGATGTTGTTATTATGATTTTTTTTAAATATACTTTTTGTCTTTACAAAAAAAAACCCAAAATTTAACCTATAAATTTCAAATCAGACCATACAACACATCATATATCATTTGCATTATGCTTTCATACAGTTTTTAGCAGAAAGCTAGCTAGTAAACTATCAATTGTAAAAAATCCATTGATGACTATGAATAAATAATTTATTAATAACCATCAATAAAGAATATTATTCAATGTTAAAATGAAACAACAATTGTAAAAAATGTAAAGCAAGCTAGTAAACTAAGTAACCTAAAATTACATAGTTCCGTAACATCCAAAGTTTGATTTCTAAGTTTTAGATAATACTGTGCCCACTGGATGCGAAACGCCTTCAATCTCTTTGCTTCCAATGGTCTAGCATCATTAAAATACTGCATGATCAAATAAAACATAAGTTAATAATGTAATACCAATGATAAGAAAATCAACTTTGTTTGAAATAAACAATTACCATTTCCCAATTATTCCTAAAACTTCCTAAGATTATAGTGGAAATCCAGTGCATCACGTAATAGCCACACTCTGTGCTTCCTTTTTGTCTATTACACTACATACATAATGAAATTTAGATATTAAATGTTAACTACAATTAGTGTGCACACACATAAAATATATATAAGTTTTCTTTAAATCACTTACCTTAACAACAATCCACCTAGCATCGAGTGTAAGCAAATATAGGGGATCATCGACCTCATGATCTGGCCTATCTGCAGGTTTTGCGGGTCCCACAGCTCCCACAACTCCCTATTTATCCAACAGAGTGAATTAACATTAGGCAATTACAGTGAACAATTGAATTGAAAAAAGAAGCATTTAATGAAAGCAAAATACCTGTTCTGATAAACGCTTCACCAGATATGTCGGCCAAGCAAGGAAGGTGTTAAGTGTCTATTCCACTAAGTTAACCTCGTCAATGGGTACAGGAACGGGAGCTGCTGCATCTTTAACCTCCTCAACATCGACCTTCACTTGATCATGCAATAAAGGGATGTTGTGAATGGTTGCGGATCCGTCATAAACTCTTCCTAGGACAACCAGGCAGGGAAGATTTTCTTTTATGTACAACCTACATTTGTCTAAGTCACCCGTCTCTGGATCATTCCCTGAGGGATCAACACAACTCTTCTTTGTGCTGACACAAGCAGTCGAGGGACCAACCTCAGGCTCTGAAGGCAGTGCAAGTCCTTGTGATTGTATCTGTGATTGAAACTAGGACTACATACTGCAAAAATTGAACATTAATGATGTAGCATGATTACAATGTATTATAATAACTGAATTTTAACTTGAAAACAATTAAAATGACAAAGTACAAACCTCCCACGAGGGGTCTCTGCGGGTCTGACAAAATTGGGTCCATTTCTCCTTGCTAATGCCGTATTTTTTGCAAACAGTGTCATCCACACTGTCATTGTCGGCCGCAAGTGCCTATTTCCTAGTCAAATCATATTTAAATTATCTCCACCGCTCCCCGACAGTCTGAAGTATTTTCTTATTTGTCTTACCGTCAGATGCTTCAGGGATATCAAATTCAGCCTAACAAACAATAAATTAGGTTTTATTGTTAGCAAATTATAAATTTTGGCTAATAAAGAAAATGAAAGATGAAAACTAAAATACCTGAATATCCTCTCATATCAAATCCTTTTGAGCAGCAAGGACCTACTTCCAAGTTTCATATGTGACGTCGACCTTATCATGAGCGACAATCCCCAAATATGTTCTTAATTTCTTCTTGTGGGGACCGTTAGCCTTCCCGGTGGCAGGATCGATGTGGACCACTGGTCTTTTTGCCCCAGGTGGTCTAGTGGCCAAGGATTGTAGCCATATGGCTTTACATGTCCGCTTCAAGGTAGACGGAGACTCTGATGCTACTGGAAAAGGAGAAGGAGGAGGAGGAGGAGGAAGCGAGGCAAGTGGAGTAACCATGGGCCTGTAAAGAAAAAAAATTACAAAAATTTTAACCAAATAACACTCCCAAGAATAGAGGCATACAAGACATCCATAGCCACATGTACATACATATCTTTTCAAATTATTACTAATACATTACCTAATTCCCCCATGTACCCATGAGTATCATACATCAACACATCATCACATATGCATCCAATCAAACCATAAAATTTTCAAACTTCAAAACAATAATCATTTTAAGAATCATACTATAACAACATTATAATATCATAAACATCAACTTATAATATAAATAAATATTTTGCTCATATATATATATATATATATATATATATATATATATATGTATGTATGTATGTACTCATTTGTTAGATTCAAGTGTATATATATAATAATATTTTGCCTACATATGCATGTGAAAACAATTTGTTAATACGAATCTAAATGTTGTGCCTATATATATGCAAGGCACAACATTTAGATTCGTATTAACAAATTGTTTTCACATGCATATGTAGGCAAAATATTATTATATATATACACTTGAATCTAACAAATGAGTACATACATATAATTATATTTTTATATTATCTAAATATAAAACAAAAAGTATTCCAAATATATTAAAAATGCATAAACACACACACACACACACACACACACACACACACACACATATATATAATTAACAAAACTAAACGTAGCATGCACCAGGAATCCGGGACCTGTACATCTAACAAAGGCATGAGTTTATTCAATTTAAATAAAAAATTCAACTAAAGCATACACATGAGTAAAACATTGTCATAGAAATTACATGTTTTCCAAGGAATATTGAATGTCACAACAGCAAAACATTTGTATAAAATAAATTTCATAAATTATATCGAGTGTACAAGAATGATTAGATATATCCATTTAATGTTCCTAATTGCTATAAAAAAATACAAGAAATCTAAAAGATCTAAACATTCAAATTAACAATCCAAAATAGAAATCATCACATGCAACTTTAAAGTATTCACAGCCCATTCAAGATCAAGGAAAACACAAACATACAATTAATTGGAATCCAAAAGTAATTCCTCTTACCATGAAAATGTGAAGATGCTATCAAGAAACACTCCTCCCATGCAACTCTGACTCATAATTCCAACGGGGTTTTGTGCAACAATTCCTCCAAAGACTCTACGACAACAAGAGTTATAGGAAGAGAGAAGAAAAGGGTTAGAGTTTTGATAAAAGCTTGCTTGAGGGGCTTCTATGGAGGTCGGATCTTTGAGCTTCAATGAGGTCCTTCAATGGTGATTTTCCACTATGGAGGTGCAGCGGAAGACAAAGGAGAAGAAGTGAGAGGAGGCGCCAACCACTAGGGAATAAGCCTTGGAAGAATGAGCTTCATCACCAAGAATGTGCCTTGGATAAGAAGCTTGGAGAGGATGCTTCAATGAAGGAAAAGAAAGAGAGAGAGAGGGGGGAGCACAAAATTCAAGGAGTAAAAGAGGGAGAGAAGTTGAACTTTGAGTTGTGTCTCACAAGACTTTCATTCATCAAAGTTACAACAAGTGTTACACATGCTTCTATTTATAGCCTAGGTAGCTTCCTGAGAACTTCCTTGAGAAGCTTTCTTGAGAAACTTCCTTGAGAAGCTTCTTTGAGAAGCTTCCTTGAGAAGCTAGAGCTTAGCTACACACACCCCTATAATAACTAAGCTCACCTCCTTGAGAACTTCCTTGAGAAGATTTCTAGAGAAGCTAGAGCTTAGCTACACACACCTCTCTAATAGCTAACTCACCTCTTGAGATGAGAAGCTAGAGCTTAGCTATACACCCCCTATAATAGCTAAGCTCACCCCCATGCCAAAATACATGAAAAGTCCCTACTACAAAGACTACTCAAAATGCCCTGAAATACAAGGCTAAAACCCTATACTATTAGAATGGCCCAAATACAAGGCCCAAAAGAAGAAAAATCCTATTCTAATATTTACAAAGAAGAGTGAACTCAACCTTATCCCGTGGGCTCAGAAATCTACCCTGAGGTTCATGAGAACCCTAGGGTCTTCTTTAGTAGCTCTAGTCCAATGCTCTTGGATTCTTCTATCCAATACCCTTGGGGGTAGGATTGCATCAGGTTTTCTCAAGGAAAAATGAGACCTTTATCTATTTATATAAGGGCTATGCTTATGTTTATGGGTCTTAAGAGAAAAGTCTGCTAACACACACGCAAGCCCAAATCACTTAAACTGATAGTTACATAGAAGTGTTCCCAACACTTGCAGCAGAAAAATTAGGATCTATTTTGCATTCAAAATATACAACAATAGTAAATACAAAAAAAATATTTGTGTACCCGGATGCGCATTCTTGAAGCAACAAAATTTTTCTTCAATAATGTGAATATTCCACATGTGTCCATACAGAGACTAATCTCTATTTGTCAACAACTTTGATAGGTGGAAAATTAATTGGTGCTATAAGAGAATGAGAAGAGAAGTAATAGCTCGTTATTTTCAATGTGCAACCTAGGGATGTATTTATAGCACACTGAAGATAACAGACTTGTGAGAAAATCGAAACAACTATCTTATCTTTTGAGGCATTTAAAAATTTTGTTTCTTTTTTTATATTTTGTTGCTAACCATTTAGAAATTTAAAATTAGAAACAATAATTGATCAAGTCCAACTTGTCTGTGATAACTTTTCAAACCAAATTCCAAACATGAAATCCTCCGGCATCTAGAAACACTCCTTAATGTCCGGATAGCATGAAGTAGCGTTTTACTTTCAAGAATCATTAGAAGAATAGTATAATAATTTCTTCCATCTTTACAGCTCTGGGTTAACTCTAGAGTATGATATTACTGTCAAACTCTTTTGAGTTAACATATAATACCTTAAGAAACTCATTTCTTCTTTCATTTAATTTTCCTGGCCAAGATATAATTTTATTCATAGAGCTCAAACTCATTACCAAGAGTTGATGGATTGCTTCTTGATTAATAATTAATTCCAGAGGTATTTAATCATATCCAATATCCATTCAACAAGTGCTTTAAAGCATTAGGTGTCCAGAATCATAACATAACAAATAAATTGTTAATTACTATCTCAGGTCAAATAAAACTATTAAACCTCCTCTTGAGAATTTTCTATTGATAGTTTATGTAAATTTAACCATTAGAAAATTTCAATTGATAAGTTCAATAATCACATTCACACGTGACTCATCTATATATGTAAATTAATATTTATCCAATAAATACTATCACATATATATTAATCTATCTGGATTATTGATGTCTTATTTACAATAATCCTATGATCAAGAACAATTTAGATTAAAATTAAAAAAAGGAATTTTTTCTCATTATCATAATCTCAATCATGATAACAAGTCTCTAATTTTAATCATGAACTTGTCAAATTAACAATTTAATAAAACAATAAATATGATAATAAAATAAAGAACAATTATTTACTAAAATTGATAGCATGATGGATTGGATCTTGGGCATACATATTTATTCCCAACATAAACATGCTCACAAAATCTACTTTTTATTTCTTGCTCTTTATCATAAACCCATTTTATTTTTCCATAGTAATAACCCAACTAATATTTATTTATTTAATTATTAAAAATACTTTTACAGTACTACATATATTTATTTAATATAGGAAAATAAATATTGGAGTGTTACAATAACTATCCATAACACAAATAAGACCTTCAACTCTCCTTCCATGAAAAAATATACACCTCCCTTTTGCTCTTATGGCATTATAATCTAATATTGAAATCCCGCATTCGCAACCAAGACCAAGTAATTTTTGCACCAATGGACCCTGTGATTCAATTGTATGAAATGGAGTATAGCTTATGAGATTTTGATAAGCCTCGTCTTTACTGTATTAAGTTTAGGTCCCCATATTCATAACAATGGAAGGAAAACTTCCAATAATGGGGGAAGGAAAAGTAAGCTTTAGAGCAAGGAAATTGAGGATAATCAAAAGGAATCATAATGAGAAACTGATATGAACAAAGACAATGGTGATCTGTCTATAGAGAGCTTATTAACAACTAACATAGTAACTAATTCCTAACTAAACAGAAACTAACATATACCTAATTACTTATGTATTAACTAACTTTCATTAATTAACAACTCTACTATTATTATCTCCACAAATATTCTAGGAGGGAAAAGAAATATCATTAAATTTTTTAATCATAAAAAACAAAGGAAATGTGATGAAAGGAACCTATGAATTAAGCATGGATAGATTCCATTTCCACATCCTAAACCTTTTGAGTCTTTGGAACAACCACTTGCATACTTTGACTTTTGCCATCCAGCTAAGCATTCAAATGATCAACATTTTCAGGAGAGGGATCATCTATGAATTTGAAATGATTATACCCTACTTTGATAATGTTCATGGTCGTTTTAATGGTTGAGTCCAAAAGATGTTGTTAGCCATTACGTTTTAATGGTTGACACTAATATTGTTAACTTGAATGATCTTTGTTTCATGACAACCTTCACCTGGCTTGTGATTAAGGGGAGAACTTGTCATTACCTTTTAGTAGTTAGGGATCAAAGTCTTTCTTTGTAGCCCCACTCATAGCTTGACTAACATAAGTTTTTGGTTTATGCAATTTTACAATGTCAAACATGTTTATATAAATGTGACATTTTGTATTTGACTATTTTTAGATTGGTGCTATTCTCCAAAAACCCATGTAACCATTACTTCGTTAATATCGAGTTTTCTACAAACTGATGTTAATTCAGTCATGTTAACATCGATTTTGGAATAAACCGATGTTAACGAAGTCACGTTATTTAGAATTGTGCCGTCGCATTTTTGTAACCATTGATTTTATCGAAAACCAATGTTAAGGTAATGATGTTAAATCTATATTTTGTAGTAGTGGTTGCATGTGGAAGCGCATTCAAGAAGTACAAACTAGTAGCTTTATGCAGAAATCTACAAAAAAAATCCGAGACTCTTGGGCAAATACAAGTCCATTTATTATATCAACTATGAGTGTCATGTTAACACACAATCATGTTTGCTTTTCAACATTTTATCCCTTAAGACTATTTTGGCAACACATTCAATGTAAACTTATGGCAAAATATGCAAACAATGAAAATAATGGTGAAGTAAAGCACACTAACTAAATAATTGTGTAAAACCAAAATTTATCCCCCTTTAATGCATTTTTGAATCCTTTCCCGTAGGAGTATCTAATATGATATTTTGGGCAACAATACATTTCTATTATGGGACCAGAACAATGAAATTTCTAAGGAAAGAATCAACATTTCTATTTAAGACATTGACAAAAATCAGTTTCTATAAATGTTATCATATTATTTCCTAATTTGTTTTGTATATTACATTTTTTTGGTACATTTTGTTATTTTCTAATCTAAATTTGGTTAACATTTTTGTTTTTCATACACACTTCAAAAATGATTTACCTTGCACACAGTGCATTTTGTGGTTTTTTTCATTTCATTAAAATGTTGGGTTGCTTTTGTTCCATAACTGTGGAAAGCACAGGTTGAATTTTCTAGTATTATTTTATTAGACTTAGCAATTTGCCATGTGACAGTCCGAAAAACTGGGTAAACAAATGTTTTTTTTTTATTTTCTTTTATTGTCAAATATAAACCTAAAACAGAGTTTGTTCAGCAATTACAAATTACTCACAGTATTGCACTGTTCATTCTAATACTGATTAAAAATAAACTTAAAAGCTGCTATATGTTACATATTAAAATATCTTTTGTTGTGTTAAATTGGTTTAGCTAATTGTAGTCATACTAAGAGTTTTATATTTTATTTTTGACATAATAAATAGTTTTCAATAAATAATTATTAACATTGAATTGTGTTCATGATTTTTTGTCAAATTAATAGAATTTGTACTTAAAGATTACTAGCACAATTTGGTCATCAATTTATTAAAAAACAATTGTATCTATCATTTGTTTCTGGGAAAGGAGGTCAAGTGTGCAGCACTCAACTATAACATCTCTGGACACATTTTGCGATTTCCCATTCAATGTATACTATTTCTATGCCATTCTTCTCTTTTCCTTTGAGATTGAAGTTTAGTCAATAACCATGAGTTGCTAGCAGATTATTACATCACACAGGATTTCTATAGCAATGTCAAAATAGTATATGCTCAAGAGTCAAGATTTACCGTCCTTAATATTAAGAAGAAAATCTATATTTCAAACAAAATTATTTACTTTTATTTTGCATTTACCATTTTTGGGGGCACATCCTTTTGTTTATCTGGCTAGACTATTTGGATATTGGTGTGCTCATCATTATTTGAAAAGTTCTCATCGAGAACTAACTTTACAAGATCATCGTATTCAATTTTCTCCTATAAGACCAACTTTGCACTAAACAACAACAAAAAGTAAGGATAAATAGTAGACAAAGGTACCAAGGACTGAAAGAACATCAATGAATATGTCATCACATCTATTAAACTATTTTGAAGACAAAAAATAGATAACAATTAACCCCAACAGATGAGATGGGAAATAGAGAAGAGATAAAAAGAACCATACTTTTGTGAATATTAATTAACCAATAACTAGCAGAGTAGCATTGTTGCTGGTTTTAATTATCGGAAAATTAAATTGCGGATTTTGCATTATAAGTATGTCATTAACCATATTGACATTTTCACCGGAACAATATTAACAGTGTCCAAGGGATCACAAGTTTTAAGTTGGAATCTTTCCAATTTTTCATTATAAACCAAACAAAACACTGACTTTGGACCTTGGATTAGCAATGTTATTCTAGTTCTCCCCAGCTGTTAAAAAAACTTGTATTCAGGTGCAAAATCCAAGACACTCACTTGTCACACGTCTTGTAACTCTAGGTAAAATCCACATTATAAACTATCTCTTTCCTTTCAAGGCTACAAGTTACACAAGTTTTACATAGAAGTTGAACATACTAGTTATATCTGTAATAAGGAGATGCAATATACAAATTATACCTGACAAGAATGTGATTATAAGACTCTTTAATAAATAAAAAGAATAGCAAGGCAATAAGTTGGGGGATCGGAACATACCAACAAAACATTGCTTATGCTTGACATTTCCAGCTCATAAAAGAATGAGAGAAGAACCATGGCCAAATCAATCTACACGCATGTTCACTTACCCACACAGTTCCTTTTTCTTAAATTTACAAACACTTATAGCAAAGGGGAAGTGATATACCGACAAGCGCATCGGGTCGCCAAGTATTTAAAATTAAAATGGAATGATCTAAGTATCGAACACAAGGTACTTTCTTATTAGACAAAGTTTTATTCAGAAATAGGGTATTATGTGAACAACATTGATAATTGAGAATATAAACAAAACGAGTTAGGTCTTTCTAACAAATGAGTTGATGCATATGAAGATATTTCTCTAATTAATCATGTTCTTGTGTTCTATGCTGAAGCCTAAAGTACTAAACCTCGATCCCTCATAAGTTTAGACTAATTTAACCTAAGCTTCGTCCTCAGATCCCTCTTGTTGGACTAGGCTTAACTTAAACAGCATTATCATCACAACATAATAAGAAAACTAAAACCCTGCAATCCATCCCTGGCAATGCAGTTATTTAGCCCTGCTTCTATCAAGTTCTAAGGCAGCAGTACATTTCCCAATGCTAAAGTCATCAAATAGTACACACAAGTGGGTGATCAAACTAAGAACATGCAGTAATTAAGCATTGAAAGAAGCATTGAACACACATAACACAATTAATTAGATATGAAAAGTAATTACATCAACTGTTCATTAGAAATCCCCAACTAGGGTTTTTAGCCAGCCATACAAGGAACCCTAATACAAGTGAGGCAGAAAGTACAAAGCAATTGTTGCTTACATAGGAAGGGGGATCTCTCCTCCTCTTCTTGGCACCTCACAATCACTCAAACTCTTTCTAATCTCTTAAAGTGATGAACCCTAGCTCCCTTGCTTAGCTACTACCTCCAGAGCACTCTTCTCGAATTTTATGCAAAAATATGCAGCCCTGGTAAAGGTAATATTTTTTCCCCTTTTAATTCTCACAAAATTAGGCTTTAAATAGGCTCTGAAATCGCGATGTCGCGCTTAGTGCCACTGTCGCGCTTAGCGCGAGTAAGTGGATTTGGGCTTGACGCCAGTCATGCACTGAGCTTGGCAAGAGATGAACGTCTCACTTAGCGAGCTGATCTCGCGCTTAGCGTGCGGCCTTAATTCTTATGCTCTTCCAGATTCTCTCATCACGCTAAGCGCATTGTAGCTATGCTTAGCGGTAGATATGCATTGAGCCCACAGGTTCTGCTTAGCGCGATTGCTCATTTTAGCACTTCAAGACTTTAGCCTTTTTTGACCTAAAATTGTACAAATTTTATCATTAATTCCAATTAAAGATACTCTAATGACAGGTATCTAAACACATCAAGATTTATTTACAAATTCCTACAAAAGAACTATAAATTGGGGAAACTATACATGTTTTGAAAAAGTTTTCTATACAAAAGTTAGTCGTATAAGATGACTAACAATGCACTCTAGATCTGAGAGAAGCAAAGCACAAATAACAATAAACACAACAATAAGCATTCAATATGTGACCATATTAATATTCCTGAAGTATGTAGGGAGAAATAAAAAAATTCACCTGCCTTATCCTAAACAAAATCTTAGAAACAAAAGATCCTAAAGTCATTACTCATCCAATCCTAAACTTCTGACACCAAGACCAGGAATCAGCAAAATCACTTTATTATAACCAAGATAAGAAACATTTCAACACCTACATTTTGTTTGTGCCACAATAGTAGCAAATTTTCTAGAACAAAATATTCCTTATCTACTGAAATATTTTACATGAAGTAACTATAATTTAAAACCCAAATAAAAAAGAAGCAATAAAGAACCAAAGCACAAACCCAGCTAGTAGAAACAGAGACTTGAGTTTTCCTCTCACCCAACTCCTTCCTCCTAAGATACTCCTGCAAAATCGAAAGCCTCACCGTCTCAAAAGCAAAATACCCCAATGCTGAAAAACAAGCACTATGCAACACCCGGGGCCCCATTCCATTGGTAAGCCCCACCCACCCTTCCTCCTTCAAAATCTACTTCATTGTGGCCGAAACCCCATCGTACATAACAACCGCAACCTTGCTCACCCCCTCGCCTCGTACCCGCATCATCAACCTACGTCATCCAATGGTGTTTCTCACGACGTCGATATCGCCCTAGCAAGGGTGCCATACAAAACACTCTGCACCGGTTCCAAGTAACTTTGCTTAGTCTTTTGAAGCACCGTGACTTTCAAATACTTGAAAGAAGAGTAACTCAAAACTCCTGCGAGTAAGTTTTTGAGCAACGTTGCGGTGTAGCCAGCATAACAGCCCATCACGTCATGGTTTTGAATAATTTCAGCAAACACTTGCCACTAGCGGCCCTTCATGCTGGCCTGCATTTGTTGCATGATGAGCTCCTTCAGGCCCATGATCGCGGACAACATGATGTTCCCCATGGCATTGACTGTGGGAGGGATAAGCAGGGTGTGGATCTAGTCTTAGAGGCGTTGATGGAGAGGTGCCCTTGGTCCCTCTTGCGATGGCTTGGGAACCATAGAGGGGGAGTCAGAGAGTGGGAGAGAGTAGAGGGAGACATCAAATATTAAAAAAAACAAAAATTCTTCTAAGACAGTTTTGTAAAATTGTCTTAGAATGACAACCTTCTAAGATGGTTTTTACAAAACTGTCTTAGAATGATAGTCTTCTAAGACGATTTTCAATAAATCGTCGTAGAATGATTGTATTTATTTATAAAAATGTCACCACATTTCTTTCTAAGAAGGTTTTTTGACAATCGTTTTAAATACGCCTCGTAAAAAGTATTTTTTTAGTAGTGACAAGTCATTTTATATTAATATTAAAAAAATAATTTACAAGTTAATTCTTCAAATGTAATCACTAGCTGAAAGCATCACCTGGTTATGCTCTGACCCGAGTAGCATGAGGCACGTGGAATTCCATGTGAATCAGCAAGGGTGAATGACTATTCTGAGATCAAACAAGAAAAATTGAATTTAATTCATTCAATTTATATGACTTCGAAACAATTAGAAAATTACAAAAATAAAGTAAAGTTGTTACAAATGGGTCATTGGGGTGATAAACGAGTATGTCTGCATTGCATTTACTTATTCAAAGTGACTTAGATAGATCTATTTCGTTGATAACCTCAAACCAATCAATCGAATATTGATTAATATGTAATCAATTGAACATTACTTGAAAATGACTATTTTGCTCAAAAATGAAATAGTCCAAATGTTCCTAGAAATTCAATTATATGATAATTTGAAATAATCACACTCAAAAAAGTTAATATATTATTATTATTATTATTTATTGTTAATGTGAAATAAATATTTTTCATAAAAATCATATAATTAAAGTAATAATATTTGAAATATTAATAAACTCAATTTCAAAAAATCATATAACAGATTAAAAAACAAAATTCAACAATCTTAATGAGGCATCAAAGCATTACAAGTGGAATTTAACTTTTATACATTGTCACAATAAACTATTTTTTCGTTAATAATAAATTAAAAATTACAACTAAATCTAAATTATCAATAAAAGTTGTTATAACTTATAATATGTATTATAACAGTCAATAGTCTTATTATACATAAGAATCTATAAATTATAATCTTAAATATATTTTTCATACTTATAATATAGAAATGATATGACAGGCTAACAAAGTGTCATATCATTACTTAACGAATCCCAACATATACTAAAATTAAACATAAAAAACATTTCAGGTAATATTTTTTTCTTAAAGTGAAGTTTAGGTTGTAAAATAAAAATGAATATTATATGTAAGAAAAAACATATTTAAGCTTAAATTATATAATTAGATGATAATGTGATAATTTTATCCAATATCAGTATATTCTGGTTAAATTCTCACAATTATATAAATTATCTAATTGGAAAATATGTAAAACTCAATTTTCAAACAGTAACATAATTTAATATAAAATTATATTTAAAATAAATTTAAATGCAAGTTTGAATCACATTGAATGGGTTTGTGTTAAACGTATGAACATTAGTTTTATTAAATTTTAAACCAATTTAATTAATTAACTGATAAGAAAAACAATTTAGTTCAACTATGTCTGACTCTTTGACCAGCAAAAACATGCTTGACTATGTGGAAAGTTATCTCAATCAAATTTTTTTAAAGGTTGATTGACCATAGTCCAAACTTCCTGGTTGTTTTAGAAACATCTATCAACCAGTTTTGAGACATACTTTAATGTAAGCCAACACACGGTTGAAAACGCTAGTCAAAGAAGTATTGTGAATGCCACATAAAAAATGAGTAATCTGTTGACCATATTTGTAATTAAATAATGAAAATATATAGAGTTTCATTAAGAGTTATCTTTTACAACTTTAATATATCAGTTGTTACAAGTCGAATTTATAAAAAAAAATTATTATTATATATATAATATAAATATAGCATTGATAAATAATATAAATATTTCATGCTAAAAATACATAAAATTAAATGTACTATAATTTAATGGTGCGCGACAGCATCTGGTTTACAATTGCTGCTTCAGAATAGACACGTGTAAGTCACTCATTCTGGTTGCCAAAACTTAAACATTATAATTGAGTGCGTATACTGAGAATTCAACTGAGCGTCGTAAACGATTTCAAAACGACTCCATTTGTTACATAATATTTGTCATTTTAAATTTTTTTACACACACAAAAAAGTTTAATAAATAAATAAAAGAGAGTAAAAGTTTTATAAAATTAACCTTATTATCCTTAATTTATATATAGATTGTTTTGTTCATATTATTAATATTATAAGCGACGTTTTTTCTTGATACATTAAAATGAAAATTATTTATAGACTTATTTTTTTACATGATAATTATTATGTGACAGAAGGAGTATCTAATTAGACCATGAGCTGGAAAATACTAGATATACATCAAATGCAAGATGTGTGTCCAATGCCCAAACGGCGAAACAAAACATAAATTTTTACACTAAATCAATTTATATATTTTTTTATGGTGTCATTGACTGATATAAATGTCTTATTTATTTTATTTAAAAAATTGAATGTGTAATAACTAAGGATGTAGTTAAAGAATTCATAAAAATAACAAAGAATTAGAGATTTATGAAATGCATGAGACTATATAACAGAAATGATGTGTAATGGTCTTTAATAACGAAAAAGAGAAGGAGAATTTTCCATGCATTATTCATAATGGAATAATGAAAGCAACTCGAATTGAACATCGTGTAGTCCAATAAGCCATTTGTGGCGTGTTCCTTCAAAGCACCATGCACCATTGACTTAGCTTCTTCATTTCTCTTTCGTTGTCTTCATGCTCAACATTGGAGATCATAAATCAAACATCTCTCGACAATGAAGCAAAAGAAAGAAACACACCCTGTTATGCTATGGAATTCCATAACCACTCCCTGGCACACATTATCATTGGCTACATTAGACACACACAACGAAACTACAATTTCCACTTAACATGATAATAGACACCTCAACAATACAATAACTCATTTTGTCTATCCTTCTTGTTACATTATATGATTTATCATATTATAATGTCTCACCCTTTTGTTTCTTTATCTTTCATTGTGTTCATTAGAATTTATTGTCAACAATACAATATGCATTTCCATTACTAAATATATCTATTCCATCTACAAGAATTCCAAAAACCATCATGCACTGCCACAGAAGATATTCGGTTTTTCATGAACTTGCAATTCTCTTGAAGGAACAAATCGCATGAATGGAAAAATAAAATTGATTTGAAAAAAAAAAGAAAGAGGAATTGATTAATTGAAGACTTTCATTTAAAATAGATAAGTTGAAACAAGTATATATGTTGAACATATTTTTTCACCCAACAAAAAGCACCAGCAAATAGAGTGTCGTAGAGGGCCATCCTCTTATTTTACCCCCATGACACAATGTAACAACTAACACACTTCCAACAAGACCCAAAACATAAACAAAAAACCACAAAAAAATTGAGACATTTAGAGAGATAGATTTTCATTTATTTGCTGTGTTCTTGCTCTCATGT
This sequence comes from Glycine max, assembly GCF_000004515.6. NCBI lineage: Eukaryota > Viridiplantae > Streptophyta > Magnoliopsida > Fabales > Fabaceae > Glycine > Glycine max. The sequence goes on along the minus strand of NC_038256.2, from coordinate 6,348,023 downwards.
TGTAACTTTAACATCATTCACCACCCATCGACTTCGATCCACAACTAATCATGTTGAACCCCAACTACTCATTACTCCCATCAAAAGCTTTAGTTATTGTTATAATTGTTGTTGTTATTATTGTCACCCATGTCCCTTTCTTTGTCTCTAGAAGCGTACTTATGCATCACAGGATTCTTGAAGGTGCAAATTGTAAGGCTGACATCATTACCGGCAATGACTCTACCGCCAATGGCACCGCCAAAGACTTGCCCTTGAGAGGTGGAAAAGCTGATACCAAAGGATAAGGGAGGGGCAGGGGTGGCTCCAGGGTGAAGGGCATAGTGGTTGTTGTATAAGTAGGAGCCATTGAGGGAGAGCAAGGTGAAGGGCCCGCGAAGTGTGAGGGCATCAACACCATGCGAAAAGTTGTTGAGGGTTACTCCGGTGATCGTTCCAGAGGCACCGAGGACAGTGAGGCTAACGTGGCCTTGATGAGCAACATCAAGAATGGACTCAATGATATCGCTGCTTGGGGTCACATTGACAATGATGACCTTCATGTAGGGTTCCACAGGTTGGGCCACCAGGAAGGGGGTGGTCTTGGGCTTGTTCTTGGAGCCTGCGGGCCTACCACGTGGCTTCTTGGTGGGTAGGTTTGTAAGAGGGAGATTCTCTAGGGGTTGGTTTGTAGCTGGTGATGGTGGACAATGAGGGCGCTGGGAGCAGGAGCTAGTTTGGTTGAGCCAGGAGGATGTCAAGTCTAAGTCGAAGGAAACAGAGTTTTGGGAGTTGGAGATTGCCATGGAATTGTTGGTCATTACGACAAAGAAGAGAATGAAATGAGAGGAGGTAGAAAATGTAATAGGTGTTTTAAATGTTTCAAGAGGTATGGAGTGAAAGAAAAAAAAAAAAGAGGTAAAATGTTTTGGGTGAGAGAGAGTTAGATGCAGCAAGATCCAATAGCCTTGGTTTTAATGGTATGAAGTTTTGTTTGTGAAGGAATTTATAGTGTGGTACTCGGAGTGACTTCTATGAATTTTTTTTTTCAGTAAACAAGGATCAAGGGGCTTTCTGAGGAAGGTAATGTAAGCGGTTTTTGAAAGTGGGGCTCTTTTATGCACAATGCAACAAAAGTTTTTAAAGTCTCACGAAATTTATTTATAAAAAGGTAATATAATTTAAAGTTAGGATTACAGTCAAAGAATTTAAAATCATTTATTGAAATATATTACAAAAACTACTTCTAATAAAAGGAAGAATTTATTGGTATATATTATTTTTAATGTATTATTTAATTAAGTCAAAGTCATGTTTGACATATTTATTATTACTAAGCACACAGATTAGTTAGTCTGAAATTTTTTCATCATAATCAATGGTCTCAAGTTCAATTTATGGAAAAGCAACTATGTTGAATACATAGAGAGAGCTTTGTTACTAATAGTGATTCTACATAACTTAAGTAAGGCATCTCCTTTGAAGGATAACATGCAATCTCTACAAAAAAAAAAAAATATCTTAGCCCAAAAATGTTATACTTGTTAATTCAAAGATAAAGCTCAATGACACATATGCTATTATGTGAATTTTATTCAACAAAAAATATGTGTCATGAGAATTGAGTTCAATGAAATATTGTTGTTATTTGGATTTATTTTCATTTCATTTATCTACAAGATTAATAACTAATTCATAAGTAAAGTTCTCTACTTGGGAATAATTTTATAAATGTTAACACCTAAAAATTTAGCCATTGGAGCAACAGCTAAAAACCACGGATTTCACCTCTTCCAAAGATGATTGAGCTGTTAGCAGGATATTATCATCAGTACTAACTAGATTAGGAATAGTCTTCACAATATGGTCATTCGATTGACATTATCTGTTGCATACAACTCTTTAAAAGAAGTTAACAACAAGCTCTTCTAGTTTTGCCTGAGATTGGATTAACATCCCATCTTTCTTCATTGCACTCATATTCTTAGTAGCCCTTCTCACCTTAGTTACTTAATGAAAAAGTGCAGTGTTATGATCCCTTTGCTATGCCAATGAAGCCTAGCTTTATCCTTCCAAAAATACTCTTGGACTACTAATGCATTTTGAAGTTAAATTTGTGCCTTTGTTTCAAGCAAATGAAGTTCCTCCTAAAGATCTAGCACTATATGCACATCTCCAAAACACCAGCTTATTCTAGGGTTTAAGTTCATTCTTTAAACCTCTAAGTTTTTGCCCTAAGACATACATATGACATCCATATATATGAGAACTCAAAACTTTAGAAATAGGTCTTCTACAATCTGGATTATCAATCCACATCTTGTGAAATTTAAAAGAAAAGGCAAGAGAAGTTATGATGTAGCTTCATCTGGAGCTTGTAGGCCTTGGATCTTCTTCATCAATAGAGTCATTTGCTTCTTGAAGTTTAATGGCAGCGGGATGGAGAAGGAAGAAAGATGATTGGAGATGCCACTTCAAGGAGAAGATGAGTCAAGAACAAGCTCACCACCATAGGAGAACATGAGTGGAGGGAGAAGGAGAGAAGGAGCACGAAATTTTGTACCTCAAATGAGGTCTGAAATTTGAAGTGTAATTCTCAAATCGTCAAAGTTGAAAAAAATGCACACACATGGTCTCTATTTATAGCCTAAGTGTCACACAAACTTGGAGGGAAATTTGAATTTATATTCAAATTTCACTTGAATTTGAAATTGAATTTATGGAGCTAAATTTTCACTAATTATGATTAGTGAATTTTAGCTATGGTTCAGCCTACTAATCCAAGATCAAGTCCAAGATTTTCCACTAAGTGTGCTTAGGTGTCATGAGGCATGCAAAGCATCAAGGACATGCACAAAGTGTGACTATATGATATGACAATGGGGTGTAGCAAGCAAATGCTCACCTCCCCTTCTAAAATTTAATTGGATTGGGCTTCTCGCAATTCAATTAAACTTATTTTGCAACACACACATCAAATATTCACTTAATGCATGTGAAATTACAAAACTAACCCTAATACAAAAACTAGTCTAGGTGCCTTAAAATACAAGTGCTGAAAAATCCTACATTTCTAAGGTGTCCTACCTACATTATAGAGCCCTAAATACAAGGCCCAAAAATAATGAAACCTTAATCTAATATGTACAAAGATAAGTGGGCTCAAACTTATCTCGTGAGCCCGAAATCTACCCTAAGGCTCATGAGAACCCTAGGACCTTCTCTTGCATCTCTGACCCAATCTTCTTGTAGTCTTCGATCCAATACCCTTGGGGGTAGGATTGTATTATTCCCTCCCTCCTTGAAAAGGATTTGACCTCAAATCCATAGGTTCTTGAAACTCTAGGCTTCTTCCCTCAGCACCTGTAAAAAGAATAAGAACATATATATTAGTGGTGTTTGGTATGTTGGCATAAGGTAAGGTCTGAAATCCCATTTCCTAGACATCTTCCTATGAGGGAACATGGTTCCTCACCAACTCAATGAGTGGTGCTACAAGTATAGAAAAATATGGGACAAACCTTTTGTAAAAATTTGTTAAGTCATCGAAGTCCCAAATTTTCCTTATACTTGGTGGAGTAGGCCACTTAGGAATGACCTTTATTCTCTTAGGGTTCGTGGGAACCCCTTGATCACTATTTAAAAAATTAAGGAAAGTAATGTAATAAAACATACCTTTTTTTGTATTTTCATGTTGATTATTCCTACCAAAAAGTACGACAAACCTAAGGTGTCCCATATGAGCACCTAAGGTGGTATTGAAACTAAAAGTAAGAAGAAACCTACCTAATGAGTCCCTATGTATGTGAATCATGAAGATGTTGGATGCATGGGTGATTTTATGAAAGAGGGTTGTACCACTCAACACATTTATCATACTACCTATCATAGGGATTTGGTGCCTCATAATACCTATTTTTGGCACCAACAAAGCACAAGGATTTAAGCTCTTACGAATCAAACCCTCATCCAACAACTTATTTACTTGAGGAATAACCTCAAGCTCAAGAGGTATGGAAGTGCTAAGGGATGTTTCCCTTGATAGGAGAAGGTAGAAGGATTGTTTAAGAAGGAGTGCTCTTTTAATATCACCTTTTGTTGTCAAATGATTTTCCTTCTTAACAATCTTCTTTAAGGAATCCTTTTCCTTTATTTCCTTCCCCTTTGTCTTTGAAGATAAGGTCTTACTATCCTTCTTTTTCTTTTGTTTTTCTAGTTTTTCTTCATCACCCCTCTTATCTTTCATGGTTAGTTGATCTTTGGTCACCTTTGAAGGTGTTTGAGGATGCAAAACAAATTTTGTTCCAAGGTGGGTGAGGGTTATCTTATTAGTTAGGCCATTATAGATGATTTTCCTGTCATATTGCCATGGCCTACCTAAGAGAAGGTGTCCTGCCTCCATAGGAACTACATCACATATCACTTCATCCTTATATCTTCTAATGGAGAAGGGAAACTTTCACTTATTGATTGACTATCATCTCCCCTAGTTCATTGAGCCATTGAAGTTTGTAAGGATTTGGATGGAGAGTGATTGCAAGGCTCAACTTAGAGACTAATCTTGTGCTATAACAATTGCAACATGAACCACTATCTACAATGAGTGAGCATGTGTTATAAAAAATTTTACACCTTGTGTGAAAAATATTCTCTCTTTGAGATTGGGTCAAGTCACAAGATTGGCCTCCTAGAAGCCTTTTAACCATTAAAAGGTCCCCTTCTTCTTGAAGGTAGATTTCTTCACTAGATTCTTCCCCTTTTGCTTCTTCACTTTCACTAGAAGAAGGTGAAGTAGTAACCTCATCTTGACTACTATAAATGTTTTGGCCCTTCATAATCATGGTTTTCTTGGTGGGGCATTGAGAATCAATGTGTCCTCTTCCAACACATTTAAAACACTTTATAGAGCTAGTCTTCTCTTGCATACTAGCCTTAGGGGATTCCTTTTCAATTGTCTTCCCCTTATCATCTTTGGGCCAAGATGGTGCAGCCCCTAAGATGCCTTGACCTTGGTTTTTCTTTGTATAAAAGTGAGAGGCATAAGATTTTGAAGTAGGCTTCCTTTTAAGTTGTTGCTCTACCCTTATGTAAAGTTGGACTAGGTCATCTATGTCCCTATATGGAAGGAGCTCAACCTTGTCCTTCACTTCCATATTAAGTCCACTATAGAACCTAGCAATACTTGTTCTTTCCTCCTCCCTAAGTCCAGCTCTCAAAAGGAGTAGTTCCATTTGTTGCCCATACTCTTCAACACTCATACTCCCTTGTCTAAGTCTTTGGAGCTTGTCCATAAGCTCCCTTTCATAGTAGGAGGGGATGTGCCTCTTCCTAAGGGCACCTTTCAAGTCATTCCAATACTCTACTGGAGGATCCCTATGAATCCTTCTTTCCCTAACAAGGGAAGTCCACCAATAGAGAGCATACCCTTGGAAGCTAAGGGTAGCCAAAGGAACCTTCCTTTCCTCACTTGTATGATGGCAAGAAAAGAGTTGCTCAACCTTTATTTCCCAATCTAAATAAGCCTCTACATTGTCCTTCCCATGGAAGTATGGGAGGTTAATGTTAGCCTCTTGAGGCTCTCTTTCCTTTTCTCTCCTATGGGAGTGAGGTATAGGAGGTGACCTATGTCTTCCTCTATAATAGTCACTAAGTTCTTCACTTAGGCTCTTGCAGGAGTCATGACTACAATAGGAGGCATGTTTTTCTTTTCTTAACTCTTTTAGTATTTTCCTTCTTTCTTCTTCCCTTATTTGTTTCCTCTCATCTTGATTTATTTTTACCCTCTCTTTTCCTTTTTCTTTTCTTTCTAGTTTTTATTTTCATAACTTGAGGGAACTCAACTCATCTAAGATTCTAGATAGAGGGTCCTTATGCCTAGTACCCTCACCATTAACACTAGATGAATGATGAATGTTGGTTCCTAAGTTGTGGTTCTTTCTTGTTGGAGGTTTGCAAAAAGGTAAAAGCTAGGATTCAAAAGAACTCAAGATAAGCATGATAAGCAAGAAGAAAGTATTATGCAATAACAAGATAAACAAGGCGTGACTAGTAAAGAAAATAAGCTATGAAAGTAAGCAAGAAATTAAAGTGCAAGAAATGTAAACTAGGCGGATTCTAAGAGTGTTTTGATGACCACATTTAAGGTTCCCAACAAAACACTCACTATCCTAAGGGAAAATTGCCAAAAATTATTACAAACAAATGGAAGTTTGGTAACCTATTGGAGGCTTCCAACACAATTCCAATGAAAGGCCTTTTTGTTACAAAATTTGAAAGCAATGGAGGTAAGTAAATTTCCAATTACAAAGTTACAAAAAAGTCCTCAATTTTGGTGGTTGTTCTCTCTTTGGTGTTTCACTCAACTTGGAGTGCTTATTAGTCCAATAGCTCTTAAGGTGGTTGGCCCCTCGCTTCTTGACTCAAATTCTTCAAGGGATGGCACCAATCCTCCTTTCCAATTCCCTATATAGCAACTCACAAACAAGGAAACAAAGAGACAAGCAATAACCAAAGACCAAAAAAATGAAATGAAAGCTAAACCAATAGAGTTTTAACAAGACAAATTTTCAAGGATTATTCAACAATTAATACAATGAAAGGCACATAAAAACAAGCTAGGACTCAAAGAGAAACTTAGAATGACTCTAGAGTAGATTAAAAAAAACTGAAAAAAACATCACCTAGATGAAGATGCTCTTGATACCACAGGATGTAGCTCCATGTGGAACTTTTAGGCCATGAATCTTCTTCATCAATGGAGTCCTTTTCTTCTTGAAGTTTAATGGCAGCGGAATGGAGAAGGAAGAAAGATGATTGGAGATGCCACTTCAAGGAGAAGATGAGTCAAGAACAAGCTCACCGCCATAGGAAGCCATAGATAAGAGCTTAAAGGTAGGAGAAGATGAGTGGAGGGAGAAGAAGAGAAGGAGCACGAAATTTTGTGCCTCAAATGTGGTCTGAACTTTGAAGTGTAATTCTCAAATCATCAAAGTTGAAAAAAATGCACACACATGGCCTTTATTTATACTCTAAGTGTCACACAAAATTGGAGGGAAATTTGAATTTCTATTCAAATTTCACCTGAATTTGAAATTGAATTTGTGGAGCCAAATTTTGGAGCCAAAATTTGACAAATTATGATTAGTGAATTTTAGCTATGGTTCAGGCCACTAATCCAAGATCAAGTCCAAGATTCTCCACTAACTGTACTTAGGTTTCATGAGGCATGTAAAGCATGAAGGACATGCAAGGGTTGGGCACTAAGCGCTTGAGACTTTCGGCTTAGCTCAACCTTGGCCAGCTTAGCGGACCCAATCAGCCTCAGATGCAAGGGTTGGACACTAAGCGCTTGAGACTTTCGGCTTAGCTCAACCTTGGCCAGCTTAGCGGACCCAATCAGCCTCAGATGCAAGGGTTGGACACTAAGCGCTTGAGACTTTCGGCTTAGCGCATGACCAAAGATGTGCTTAGCGTGAAGCTGACGCTTAGCGAAAGGACTATTTTTCAGAAAATGTTTTCTAAGTTATTTTTTAGTCCTTTTTCCAAGAAATAGACACCCTTATATCTACATTCAAGGATAAGCTGATATACTCCAACGTACATATTAAACAGCAAGTTCCCAATGATCTAATGCATGAAAAACAAAAATTACAGAAATTAAAACTGGGTTACCTCCCAGGAAGCACTTCTTTAACGTCATTAGCTTGACGCTTTTACCTCACTGGGTGATCTTATATTTTGGTTCTTACCTTTAGAACCTCTTGACATCCTTCCATTACCTGTAAGAAGACATTGTGTTCTGGAGCAGGTTTGTCTTCAACAAACAAATCAAAATCAATTTTCTGATCTTCAAAACCTAGCTCCAGCTTTCTTTTCCCCATATCAACTATGCAGCTTGTGGTCAACATGAATGGCCTTCCCAATATTACAGGGATGTCAGTATCTTCAGAGATATCCATTACCACAAAGTCTGTCGGGAAGATAAAATGTTTCACTCAGACCAACACATCCTCAATTACTCGATATGGCCTGGTAATGGAGCGGTCAGCTAATTGTAAAGTCATTCGAGTGGGCATTATTTCCAACTCTCCCAATCTTCTGCACATGGAGAGTGGCATCAAATTGATACTGGCTCCCAGGTCAATAAGAGCTTTTCCCACATTGACTTCTCCAGTTGAACAAGGAATAGTTACACTCCCAGGATCTTTATGCTTGGGTGGAAGGATCTTTTGGATCACAGTACTGCAGTTTCCTTCCACTATGATGTTTTCCTGATGAATATATTTATGCTTCCTTGTTAACATATCTTTCAAGAATTTAGAGTAGAGTGGCATCTGCTGCAAAGCTTCTCCAAAGGGCATGGTTATTTCCTGTTTCCTGAAAATATCAAAAAATCTCGCCAAATAACAATCTTTCTCCTTCATTTTTTCCATTTTCTATTTCTTTTTCTTGGTCCTTCAATTCTTTATTCTTAACCATTATTTGTTCCTCTTTTTCTTGATTACTTTCACCTCTCACCTCATTTTTCTTGTCATCAGTACCTTTCTTGTTAGCAGTTTTCTTCATATGCACAACACTATCCTCATCCTCAGCCTCCACAAACCTTTTACTCCTTGTCATCACAGCTTTGCATTCCTCCTTGGGATTCTGTTATGTATTTGCCACAAAACTGTTGGATGACTTGTCAGCTATCTGCTTGGCCAATTGTCCCACCTGGACCTCAAGGTTCTTCAGTGCTGACTCTGTGCTTTTATGATTTGACATTGTTACCTGCATAAACTGAGTCAAGGTCTCCTCTAGCTTAGTAGTCCTCTGGAATATGTTAGGTCCTTGTTGGATTGGCTTGTTTGAAGGCTCACTCTGGTCTTTGTTGAACTGGTTGCTAGGGTGTGTCCTCCACTGTCCTTGTTGATTATAGGGACCCTGCTGGAAGCCTGAACATCCTCCTTGAGTATACCCTTGTCACTGTTGATTTCCTATATAATGAATTTCTTGAGCATTTTCTTCAATGGGAATACATTGGCCTATTTTATGAGCCTCACCACAGATGGTACAACCTATAACCTGCAAAACAGAAGAATGCGTAGGTTGACCAATAAACAACTTAGTTGGCAGCTTACTAAGTGTTTATGTTAAAATCTCAAGTTTCTTAGAAAGCAACTTGTTATGTGCCAACAAAGCGTCATGTGATGATAAGTCTACAAGCTTTTCTTCGTGGGTTGATGGATTTTGTCTCGTAGAATGGCATGATCACTGGCTAACATGTTCTCAATTAGCTCAGTTGCTTCTTCTGGGGTCTTCAGTTTTATCTTTCCCCCTGCAGAAGCATCTAACAGTTGCTTGGTTTGTGGTCTCAGCCCATCTATAAACATATTCAATTGGATTGGCTCGAAAAACCCATGGGTGGGAGTTCTTCTCAATAAACCTCTGAACCTCTCCAATGCTTCACTCAAAGATTCATCAGGAAACTGATGAAATGAAAAGATTATAGCTTTCTCTTTTGCAGTCTTGGACTCTGGGAAGTATTTCTTTAGGAATTTTTCAACAACTTCATCCAAGGTTTTGAGACTGTTACCCTTGAATGAGTAGAGCCACCTCTTGGCTTCTCCTGCCAATGAGAATGAGAAAAGGCTGAGCCTAATAACTTCGTCTGGCACACCGACAATCTTAATAGTGTTGCATATTTCAATGAACGTTGCCAAGTGTGCATAGGGGTCTTCATTAGGTAATCCTTGAAATAAGTTCCCCTGTATTAAATGAATTAAGGAATGTGGGTAGTTGATGTTGTTAGCTTGCACTTCAGAACATGCAATGTTGGTGAAAAATTATGGCACTGAACTACTTGAGTAATCCTCAAGGGTAATCCTCTGGTCATGCTCTTCTGCCATGGTAATGACTTCAGGTAATTGAGTGGCGGATACCCTTGATGATGGTGAATTAGGTGATAATAAGTCAGAGAAATGAGTCTCTTCCTCAAGAATGGATGCAACTGTTCTGTCTTGTAGAAGTTTCCTTGTCCTCCCGGCCTTATTCCTTCACAATGTAGCTTCAATTTCTAAGTCCAGAGCAACTAAATTTCCTGTGGGAGATCTATGCATATACAATACTAACAGAACAACGGTTATCCAGTTCAATAAGAGAAGACAAATAGGAATTAAGAACAAATACTCACAAAAAGAATCAAAGAATAACAAATAAAGAATAGACACCTAAAAACGAACTAACATCCCAAATAAAATGAAGTTCCCCAAGTAATTAAGAGTTTGATACAATTTACACAAGTTTTATACACAAAAGTTAGTCGTATTCATCAACTAACAATGATCAATTAGAGAAATATCTTCATATGCATTAACACGTTTGTTAGAAAGACCCAACGCATTTTACCTATTGCTATCAACTTTTAATTACTTGCATTTACTTTTTTTTAACATAAAATCTAGTTTACTGTTGTTTCTATTCACAATTATCAATGTTTGTTTGCACAATACCTAACTCCTAAATAAAACTCTGTCTAATAAACAAGTTCCCTGAGTTCGATACTCGGATTACTCCATTTTATTTTAAATGCTTGACGACCCGATGTGCTTTCCGGTGTTTCATTTCCCTTGAATTTACTGCTTGTAAATTTGAGAAAGAAAAATCGTGTTGAAGGGTAAATAAAATTCCTCACAAAGCATCTCCCTTGCACCGTCACTCATTGAGGTTGTTTGGTAATTGTTCCTTTGAATGTATATTATTGTTTGTGTATTATAGTTTATGAGTATGAAGCTTGTTTGGCATGCGCGTTGTCTTCGAAACATTTTTCAGTTCTATAAATTTTGGGTTTTTATAACTCTTGGGTCCATATGGAATGCTTTGAAGATTAATTTAGATAAAATTGGGGATTTTATATATTTTTACAAGTTTGGGTAGCTGATCATGTATTGGAAACTGAAGCTTAGAAACTTAAAATAGCAACTGTGTTCATATAAAGTTTTTGTTATTTTTATTAGCCTCTTAATGGAAGCATCCCCTGTAATGAGGTTTGGATGATGTAGGTTTGAAAGTAAGGATGCTGCATATGATGATGTAATGAAAGATTTTCCTTTTGAGCTGTCAGACATTTTTAATTCTGTGCACCTTTTTCATCTGTTTCTTTTAGAGGCTAGTATTATACACTACCTTAGCTCATGAATTTATGTTCCTCTTGTATTGTCTATGCTATTTGTCTGACTTGAGTTTTGATATGATCTGATGTCATTTCTATGATATGTAGGTGTTGATTTTAAGATCAAAACGCTCAAAGTCGGTGCCAAGAGATTGAAATTGACGATTTGGGATACTGGTAATATAGAGTCAAAATCTTGTGCTTTCAGTTCTTAAAATTAGACCTTTTGTTCAATGATTCAATCCCAACAGCATGTGATTCAAATAGATACAATAAAATGGCTCTGATAGTGTTTTGGTTATTCGTTGACCAAAATGACTAATTTAAGTGGTATATTGACTTGAAATAAAATTACATCTGTTGCAGCTAGGCAAGAAAGGTTCAGGACTCTAAACAGTTCTTACTATAGACAAGCACAAGGAATCATTCTCGGTATGCTAACTCTATGTGTACATAAGAATGTAGGATTATTTTATTCATCCCCAACAGAGACTTCTCTATAATTTCCTTAGAGAGAAATTTGTGTTTGCAACTAATATTTAACTTTGTTTTAGCATTATACTTCCATCGATGCTCTTCATAATAGTCATGTTTGATTTGGATTTCTAGTATTTTGTACTCATCTTCTATGAGGCGATTTTACAGGCGGAATGGAAATGCAAAATTGATGGCGTATGTGGGATGTTTCATGCAAAAGTAAATAAAGGTATATGCTGCAGTTACCAAATTCTGGGATATCAAATTCTGCCTGACAACATGAAACAAAGTTTATTTGTTACAATAATGAAATTTTTTGGCTATTAATTACACACAATCAAATAAGAAAAGAGAAATACCTGAATATCCTCCCAAATTAGGTCCTTCTGAGCAGTAGGGACCTCCTTCCAGTTCTCGTAGGTGATGTCCACCTTATCACGTGCCACAATCCCCAAATATGTTCTTAATTTCTTCTTGTGGGGACCGTCGGCCTTCCCTGTAGCAGGATCAACATGCACCACTGGTCTCTCAACACCAGGTGGTCTAGTGGACAACGATCGTAGGTGTGAGGCTTTGCTTGTCCGCTTCACGGAAGACGTCGAAGCCGATGTGTACGAAGTAGGAGGAGGACGAGGAGGAGAAGGAGGAAAAGGAGGAGGAGCGGAGGCAGGTGGAGAACCCATGATCTTTTATACAATAACATACAAAATTGGATTAGTGATAAGTTTTTTTTGGAAGGCAAAAGTATAACATTATTAAACAAAACCCCACCACATAAGGAGACAAGACAAATTAGCCAAAGGACTTTGAAAGATAGGTAGTTGTGCTTTTTAATTGTGATTTCATCCATGTTTTCTTTGATATTGATTTTCTTAGGACTTCATCCATGTTTTCACAGCATTTGATTTTCTTTTTTGCAGAAAAGAAAGAGGGGAATGAGCAACAATTTGAAGGTTGTACATTCAGTAACTAAAGAATTCAAAATAGCTAGTAATAAGAGGGATTTGTTTTTGGGATTTTCTGAGCACCAAGAGCGGCTATGCAAGAAGCTTGCACTTGAGGAGGGAAAGATATTTGCAGCTAATGAACAAGTTTCTTAACTATTTGTCCTTTTTTAGGATTTTCAAAATAGCTAATGAACAAAGTTGAAAGGAAAGATATTGACCTCATAGATGAGGAAGAAGCACAGATTGGTGGTGATCGTTCTAGTGCAACCTCGAATAAAGCTGAGATTTATAACGAGGAGGCACGGAAGAAAACACAGAAGCATAAACCAAAGAGGGTGGAGAGTGTCAATGCTGATGCAGAAGCCTTTGGTGATCACTCGAAAATTCCGATTGCTTTATGCATTCTGAAGCTGAAGCACTAGAACATATGAAGAAAAGAGATACAGGCCATCAAAGTGTGGCATTGGACAATAAGACAGGAGTTTCAACTATGCTGAAGATGGGAGATTCAGCTAAAGTTGTGATAAAACAAGACATGAAGGGAAGAGAGCATAAATATGGGTTTAACAACAATGAACGTGAGAAGCCGGAGAAGAAAAAGGTGGTGGATGATGAAACTGGTGACAAACATGAGCTGGATGAAGTCCTAAGGAGGCAAATTGAAACAAAAAACTGATGCCTCAATCAGAGAAAAATGTAATTGTCACTTACTAGGTTTGGTGACCTCAGTCTCTGCAGAAAATTACATTAGCCGATGTTAATCAATTCTCCTTCATCATGATCATTTCGATTTGCATGAACGTCGTCAGCTTCTTCTTCTCCGACAATATTACCAGTGATTTGAGCGGTCAAAGGACTAACATAGGTGTCCATGTATGAATCATCATCTTCTACATTAACACCAACTGTTTTGCCCTGCAGAACCACGCACCACCTTTCATCACAAGGGTCTTGCACGTAAAATAGTTGTCTAGCTTGTTCTGCCATGATGAAAGGGTCATTCTGGTAACCAAGTTTCTTTAGATCTACCAGGGTAAATCCTATATCATCGGTGCGCACACCGGTGTTGCTGTCAACCCATTTACATTTGAAAACACATACTGTAAATTTCACATAATTAAGCTCCCAAATTTCATCAATGAACCCAAAGTAAGGGATGGAAGCTACACAGGGATTGGCGTCATTGACACTTGCAAAGTGTTGAGATTCAGCCCTTAGGGTGACCCCGCTGTTCTGCATTGTACTTTTGTCATCTTATGCTTTTGTGTAAAATGAATACTTGTTTATGTCGTATCCTTGCCAGGTTATAACATTTCTTTTAGGCCCATCTGCTAGTTTTCTTAATGTTTCTGAAGCATTCTCATCTACAAAGATTGTATCTTTAAACCAATCACAAAAAGTTTTGTTATGCTTTTTCAACGCCCAATTCTTTGACATTTTCGGATTATTCTGTTTGACTAAAGCTTCATGCTTAACTATGTATGGAAAAAATTCATTACTGTTGTTCAAGACATACAAGTGAGCTTGTAACAAATCTTCTACACTTGGAGTGATCACCTGCAGTCCTCTTGAACCCTTACCACCCACTCTGCCATCATGCCGACACTCAGGAAGCCCAACAGCTTTAGCCTTCTCTAAGTATTCTGAACAAAATTCAATGACTTCTTCTGCAATGTACCTCTCAACAATAGATGCTTCCGGACAATATAGATTCTTTGTATACCCTTTTAAGATCTTCATGTATCGCTCAACCGGGTACATCCACCGTAGATAAACAGGACCACAACATTTGATTTCTCTGACCAGATGCACAATCAAGTGAATCATGATGTCAAAGAAAGCAGGGGGAAAATACATCTCCAACTGGCACAGTATAATTGCGGCCTCATTTTCCAACTCGTCAAACATTACTGGATCAATCACTTTGCTACATATAGCATGGAAGAAAAAGCACAGGCGAGTTATCGTGAACCTGACTTTGTTTGGCAAGATGTATCGTATAGCCAAGGCTAACAATTGTTGCATGGGCACGTGACAATCATGAGACTTTAACCCTACAAGCTTAAGCTCCTTCAACTGCACAAGGCTCTTAATATTTGAAGAGTATCCTTGTGGAACCTTCACCCGACGAAGACACTGACAAAAACTTATCTTCTCCTTCTTGGACAAAGTATGGCAGGCTGGGGGCAAGTAAATTTTCTTCCCATCAGACCTTGGATGCAACTGTGATCTTATACCCATATCAGCTAGATCTTGACGGGTATTCAAGCCATCCTTCGTCTTGCCTTGAATGTTAAGGAGCGTCCCAATCACACTGTCACAAACATTTTTCTCCACATGCATAACATCAATACAATGTCTAACGTCAAGATCACACCAGTACGGAAGATCAAAGAAAATGGACCTCTTCTTCCATATGCAACTCTGACTTTTATCCTTCTTTTAGGTCTTCCCAAATACAGTGTTCAGGTGCTGAACCCGCTGATATACCTGCTCACCAGTGAACGGTATCGGCGCAATATCATGCTTTTGACTTCCATTAAAAGCTTTTCTCAGTCGTCTGTAAGGATGATTGGGTGTTAGAAAGCGGCGATGCCTACTGTAGACTGTTTTTCTCCCATGTTTCAGTTGTATGTAACTTGTATTTTCTTCACAGATGGGGCATGCATGATGACCCTTAACACTGTAACCACTGAGATTCCTATATGCTGGGAAGTCATTAATGGTACAAAAAAGCATTGCACGCATTTCAAACGTCTCCTTGCGAAACGCATCAAACACTACAACCCCCTCGTCCCATAAACATCAATGTCATTTCCTGGCTGTCTTGGGCCCGATATCATCATAGACAACATCATGTATTTTTGCTTCATGCACAACCAAGGAGGCAAATTGTAAATTACTAGCAGAACTGGCCATGAACTGTGTTGAGTGCTTAAGGTGCCATATGGATTCATTCCATCACTGGCTAGTCCAAGTCTAAGATTTCTTGGCTCATTCCCGAAATCCGGATACAAACCATCAATCTTCTTCCATTGGGAGCAATCAGCCGGATGACGGACCATTCCATCAGAAATCCTTCCATTTGCATGCCATGTAAGGTCTTTTGCGTCGTCCTCGTTAGAAAACAGACGCTTAAACCTTGGAATGATTGGAAGATACCACAAAACCTTCGCTGGGGGGCCCTTGTTGGAGTTTTCATCAGAATTGCTTTCCTCTTCATCCTTCACTTTCTACCGTGAAGTCCCACAGACAGGGCATTTGGACATTTCTTGGAATTCATGCCTGTAGAGTATGCAATCATTGGGGCAAGCATGAATCTTCTGATACTCCATACCCATCGGACAAAATATCTTTTTCACCTTATAGTAACTTTTAGGCAATGTGTTGTCCCCTGGAAGCAGATTGTGCACTACCTCAAGCAGTGAGGTGAAACTTTTGTCACTCCACCCATACCTGGCCTTCACATTAACCAGACTTAACACATCAGACAACAGGGTTAAGGAATTCTTGTAGCCTGCATACAAAGGCTTCTTAGAATCACTCTATAATCCTTCATACACAGGGGCATGTGCTTGCTGGAAAGACTCCTGTCCAAGGTCACGAATCATGTCCTCTAACCGATCTCCCATTTCTACATTAAACAGTTCAGATTGGGACCCACTCTGCATGTTTGTCACTTCACCATGCCATATCCATGTTGTGTAATTCTTCTTAATCCCATCACACAATAGATGGTCCCGTATGTCATCGAGTAATTGTCGTCTTCCATTCAAACAGTTGATGCAAGGACAATAATATTTTCCTTCTTCATTCGGTCGACCTCTTTCTGAAGCAAATTGCAAGAACTGTTCGACGCCATCCTCATATTCTGGGCTCATGCGACTTTCATTCATCCAACTTCGATCCATCTACGCAATTCCATGCATGAAAATCTCACTTTTTTATTTATAGGTGTGGGCCTATCCCATTTAGGAAAACTGTCTTTTATGTTAGCTTCAATCGTCAAGGTTACCATTATTTACAAAAAATTGACTAAATTTCGGCAGCATTTCGCATTGGTCTTCAAGTACACGACATGACATCGGTCAAATGAATTTCCCGATAATCAAGTATGCACTCGGAGAACAACTTGAAATGCAGTGAACCGAAATTTAATCAAATTAATGAAAATAATAATAACCTTCACGAATGAATGTAACATAAAAATACCAGTCTCCCCAAATTGTCCAAACGGACAATTCAAGACTAAATACAATGGCTAATGCAAACTGTCCGCAAGAGTCATTGCATTCAGTCTCAAACGGGAATCTAAGGTTCACTCACCATGAACAACAATTGTTTATATAGCAAATTACACTGATCACATACAAGAACATACAAAAGGTCAAATTCAATTACAGACAAATATAGACATCAACAGTTGTTTATGTAACTAATTTCAAATGCTGGTTTTGAAAGGTGCATATGGTTTAATATTGTAGTTGAGTATATGTGTGTGTGTGCGTATCATGAGGATCTGTGTGTATCATGAGGGTTGAGACAAGGAGACCCTTTGGCTCCATTACTCTTTCACTTAGTGGCTGAAGGACTGACAGGGCTAATGAGGGTGTGTGTGTGTGTGTGTGTGTGTGTGTGTGTTTCTCTGTGTGTGTGTGTGTGTGTGTGTATG